>NW_003314267.1:1730771-1886528 GCF_000143415.4 Selaginella moellendorffii
TCACATTTTTTTGTTACTATCGGGTCGATACATACGAACGAGATCATTTTCGGCTTACCAGAGAGGTGGTGATACTAAACGTTGATGCCGAGAATGAATCCATTGCTGTACCAAGGGACGTTGATGGACGGCATTTGGTGCCTCACGGGAGAACGAAACGGATTCGGAGTGAGCGGGTAACTGATGTGAAGACCAGCTGCTCGTAGAACCTGCTTTGCGTTGAGGCAGCACGTCTCCGCATAGTCCGTGAAGAATCCTGGAACTCCCAGCGCCTTGATGACCTCTAGAGCTCCAGTCCAGTTACCATCGCTCTCGAGAGACGAGTTTAATCCCACCACCAGGTGTGGCGGCGGCAAGGAATCAGCGTGCTCCTGGTAGAAGCCTTGCACGTAAGTCACTTTGACGCTCTCCTCCAGCACTTCGGTCATCCCGGAAAGCGAGCCTGGAACTTCCGGCCCAACCATGATAATGTGAAGGCTGCCGGCTCCACTCAAAAGATGGGAGATCTCTGTAAAAGCCGGCATCCAGTCGAGCTCGGGCTCCGGACCGATGTAGTGAAGAACAACCTCCTTGTTCTTGGCGAGGAGGTTCTTCGTGAAGGGACTCAAAGCTGTGACGATGTGGTAGACCGTGAGTGGATGCGAGAGCAGTGCTGCCACCGGACTCTCGGCAGGAAGGCCTCGCAAGTCGTAGTAGTCGGCCCAGTTTGATAGCACCACCATTCCAGCCGAGCCGTAATGCTTGACAGGCTCGTCAACCGGGTGTTGCGAATCCTCGAGTCCCCAAGCTCTAGTCTCGCCACCCTCCGGTGGAAGCAAACCAAACGGGCAGTTCTTGAAGCACCCACACATCCTCCTCCACATCCCCTTGCCGTGAAGTCCCAGAAGCTCGAGCCAGCGGCAGGAGTGATCGATGAAGCACGGGAATGCAAAGCCTTTGAACTCGAGCTCCTCCTCGAGATCCATCATGGCCTTGTAAACCTCGCAGTTCCCCTTGTGTGATTCCTTCCAGTGCCGCTTCTGGCAGCCATGGCTGCAGTAGACCACGGCCTTACAGCGGCTGCACCGAGGAGCCTTCTCGGCCGAGACCTCCTTCTCGCAAACGATGCACTGGCGAGGCAATGCCAGCAGCACGTCCATCATCTCGGGCGAGAAGTCGCTCACTTCCGCCAGCTTTGGAAGGCTGCCACCTTGCTGATCGTTTTGCTGCTGCTGTTCTTCCTTTGGCGGAAACGAAACTCTCACGCAAGTGATATCCCACTCCTTTCGATCCTCGGCTGGCCACTGGATATCGATGAACTGCATCACGCTTTCGATACTCCGCTGTGGCTTCTCCACCACCTGGATCGCCGGGACCATCTGCGCTAGAGCTCTCATGCAAGCGTACAGCCACCTTAGCTCCTCCAGCGATGGATTCCGAAAGCCAAGGCTTTCTTCTCGGGCACCACCTCCAGCTCGAGAAGAAACCACGTCGATGAGTGGAAACGCTTTCTCGCCAGCGATTTCTAGACCCAGCTGCTTGATGATCTTCCTGTTGGGCAGAGAGATCTCGGCCTCGGGTCCAAATGTCACTCGCAGGAATCCCCTCTTTGGAATGGACTTTGGATCCGGGAAGCCTCGAATTCCCGCTATGGCCGCCACCGCATCCTCCTCACTGCGGTAGAGATTGAGGCTTGGATCGCCGAAGCTCGTGAACTGGACGCAGTAGAAGGGCGGGCGAGAATCCGGCCAGTCGGTGTCCTTGCCGATGCGCAGGCCAAAGATCTCTTGCGCCCTGAGCTTCTTCCAGGGATTACACCTGTGCAGCGCTGCCGCTGCCCGGAACACCGATTTGAGGAATGCGGTGCCCAGCCCCTCGATCCTGACCAGGCTGCCGCCATAGCCGCGGCCCAGCCCTGGCCCGACGCCGAAATGCTGCTGGAAGGCGTCGAAGAGCTCCCGGAGGTGCGCGTCCATGGCCAGATCTCGCCGAGCTCCCTCCAGGAGCCGCGAAATCCCAGATCGCGCCTAGATCGCGCAGAGAACGCACCTGATTTCGCGAAATTTGGGCCGATCCGTGGAAATGCTCGCCGGAGGATCAAATGTGGGCTGTGCCCTCGCCCGGATCCAGCGCGACTCGACTGGAAGGATATTCCAGAGATCCCATAAAATGGAAAAGATTTTTCTAGTGAAGTAAAAATCGTTCATGTTAATGTTAGGGGGGTGAAACGTTCCGTACTGTCGGTTGTGAGGGGAGCCTGGGAATCGAGCCCGACATCCCTGCATTATAGACGACCAAACTTAATGAAGAATATGCGAATCGTCTAAGAGATATGAAAGATTATAAGTTTTTGTCTTTAACCTTGTCTAGAAGATTATTAGTCTTCTCCTGTCTTTAATATATATTTTGGAGCTATGAAAATTCCAAAGATTATAAGCTATCGATCGTTCGAGTCCGTTGAATTGTCGCATCCCAACTGACTGAGATTCATATGAGAATATCCCAAAAAGAATCACCATCTTCTCGAAAGTGAACCCAGCGTGATTCGAACACGCAACCTTCTGATCTGGAGTCAGACGCGCTACCGTTGCGCCATGGATCCCTCTCACGTGGAAGAACAGAATATTCTCATGGCAAACAGATTTTTAGTCTTCTCCTGTCTTTAATATATATTTTGGAGCTATGAAAATTCCAAAGATTATAAGCTATCGATCGTTCGAGTCCGTTGAATTGTCGCATCCCAACTGACTGAGATTATCCCAAAAAGAATCGCCATCTTCTCGAAAGTGAACCCAGCCTGATTCGAACACGCAACCTTCTGATCTGGAGTCAGACGCGCTACCGTTGCGCCATGGATCCCTCTCACGTGGAAGAACAGAATATTCTCATGGCAAACAGATTTTAGGTCTACCTTAAACTCGATCACCGCCCACAACTGACTTCGAAAGCGATGCTCCCCAAATGTGTCACATGGATAGACTCATCCTCTACGTATACACTATCCAAATCTCATCAGAATAATTTCTGATCACAAAGCCTCGCAGGCTCGTCAGATCTTATCCCGTGGATGGATAAGAAAACTATCCATACATAATATTATCTTTCGTGCAAGGTGGAAACTTTGGTTCATGCACACAATCACGAAATTGAAACTTCCACGTATATATCTTTCGTGGACAAAATGAAAACTCTGGTTCATGCACACAATCACGAAGCTGAAACTTCTAGTGCCATGAACTGGCCTGAAATTCCTCAATCCCAATGTAATGTTTCTATCTATTTAAACAATCAAATGGCCTGGTCGTGCCAGTCAAAGAGAAAAAGAAGCCTTTGGTATCGGTATATTCACAAAAATATTCGCACACATTCTTTCTCAAAGCTCTATTGCGCAAGCCGCTTGCACGACCCCGCGAAACTCGTCGCCGCCATCGCCCAGAACGTCCACCCAGGTGGTGGCGGAATCTTTGGAATCACTCACGGGATCTCGACGATCCCGACGATCTGGCGGGGCGAATCCGGCGAGCACACCCCTCTCGTCCTGCCCGAGAACCACGACACCGCCGCCACTAATGCCCGCGCACGCCGCCACCGCCTTGCCGCAATTAGCCGGCAATTGCCCCACCCTCCTGGAGCAGCGATTCGTCGCGTTGCGCGGATGATCGCAGCAATCCAGCCTCCAGATCTCGCCGCTGGAGCGCGAGCAGCAGTAGACGATCGAATCGCCGGCGCCCACGAAGAGATTCGTGCCGTCCCTGTGCGAAACCAAGGAGTCGTCGATGAGGTCCTCGGCGCGCGACCACTTCCCCGTGGCGGGATCCAAGAACTCGGCGCTGCGGCTGAATTCGCCCTGGGAATCGCTGCCATAGCCGCTGACGACGCCGAATTTGGGACCCAATCGCTGCGATGACCGATCGATCGCGATCCCCCTGCTCTCGTCGCGCTCCTGGGTCATGTCCGGCATGGCCTCCCAGCGATCCTCGCGGACGAGGTAGCGATCGCAGCTGCGCAGCGCGTTCTTGCTCTCGTCGTGCCCGCCCGCGACGAAGATGGAGTCGTCGCCCACCGCGCAGCACGCGAAGAAGGATCTGGCGGCGCCGGGCATGTCGGATCCCCTGCTCCAGGCGCCGCGCGAGAAATCAAACACGAAGACGCTCCTCATCGCCTGGAAGGAGCTGGGATTCCAGCCCCCGACGATGAAGAGCTTCGATTCCACCGCCGCGATGCCGGAGAAAAGGGGGATCCCGCCATGATCGCCGAGCTCCGGGATGGGCGGAATTCTCTCCCAGGATCGCGAGCTTGGGTAGTAGAGACTGAGCCCAAATGGCGGCAGGGCGCCCTTTGGTGGCTGCTGTTCTTCCGGAGATTTGGGAGATTTATGGGCTTGCGCGACGACGATCGCGGAACGGGTAGTGGCACATTTCTTGCGCAGCGCGTAGAAATCCGGGCTGGCGATGAGGCTCTCCCACTCGCGGCACACGCGCTGCATTTGGGGATGGCTGGTGTGAGGAACACGAACCAGGCAGTGGAGCGCGACGTCGAAAGGGAGGCCCGGGATGAGTTCTTGCAAAGGCGCCATTTGGAACTTGACGATCAGATTGCGAGAAATTGATCGAGACCCAGATGAGAACGATCGAATGCTTCGTGCCCAGTGGATTTCTTATACCTGGCACTGCTCGAATCGGGAGATTACACGAAGCTAGAATGGAAACAAAGCTCTATCCTCTTCCCTGCTGAAGCAACTAGGAAGAAATCGCGGTGGGTCGATCGATCCAAGTCAATTGCATCGAATCTCTCACCCAGGAAAGACTGTTCTTCCGCGAGAATGCGACGCTTATAAGCAAAGCGCGAACTCGAGTCAAGCACGGCACCGAAAACCCTATTTATGCCTGCCTTTCGCCACCTCACCGCACGGCCGCCCCGCTGGCAAACACGTCGATCAGCCCGCTTGCGTCACACGCATCTGGCGGTCGGAATCTATGCACTCACCCACGTGGCAAGTGGATTTACGGTTACATTTTATCGCCGGCTCCACGTGGTCGGCTCCGCGTGACGTGGCGCAGGCCTCCGCCAAAGCAGCCGCAATACGTGGCATGTGCACATGGCCGGCGCATGTGCATGCATGTCCATGGAAGCTTCCATATTATTTTGTACCATGGAAAATTCGCAACAAAACTCCGACTTGATCTTGTCTATGGTTTGTGGTCCAATGGCCTTTTGCTTTCAGTTGGCTTGACCACTGGAAAATCGCTCTCTTCCATTTCTTCCCAAAACTTGTCAAACAAATTGATGTCTTCCTTCCAAGGGAAGAATCTCTTGAGAATAAAAAGGTGGCGAGATCAAGCAACAACCAGTACAAAACGTCCTTCCTCGCCTGCATCATCACGCTGCATGATTCCAGAGATATCTGACACACTGCCTGATGAAACACGTCAGTGTCGCGGAAAGCTCTATCCATACAGCTGAAAACAAAGAACAAAGAACAGTGAAAAAGAGCTCTTCTAGAAACGCTATTTCCTCAATCAATCCAACCCAACGAGGACTTCTAGAAACCATGGGTCAAGCAAAAGCAAGGATAATTGAGGCAAAGGAAGGCAATCAAGTATTGGCACAAAGGAGAAAAAATAAAGAGACGATGGTCCTACCAAGAGCGAAGATCGAGAAATCACTATCAAGGGAGAAAAGAGCATACAATGATACTTTGATACAATACCCCCAACTTGGCAGCTTTACCTCTGGCTAGTGGACATGTTTCTTCCGGCCAACTTGTTTTTATCCCTGGATGATCACTCATCCACGCGCAATTCTTTTTTTCACTAGCGAGCGATGCTTCAGCCTATACAAAAGCCAAGCGTGTCACGAGAAAGGAATTTTACCAGGCCACGCAAGGCACGGCAGTGGGAGAAATCGAATCCACTCTAGCTTGCAACGTCATGGGAGATAACTTTGTCCGGGATCTTATCTATCGGAGAGAAGCTGATCTGTTAATCTGCAAATTTCCAAGGTGATTCCAGGCAGTGGAGGATCAAAAACCATCCTGTCTATGTCCACCACTCACTGAATCGTGGTGGCCGCGACTGTTGCAAGGCTCTTTCACGGTGATCTGGAAAAAAAGCTGTTAATTTTCGACAACTTTTCATCTCGTCACATACCCTGTCGATACTTTGGCGATAGAGTCCAGCGCATCCGTCCTCAGTCCTATTTGGCATCTTTACCTCTGGCGAACTTGGAGCCTTTAGAGGCTTTGTTTCTTCCGGCCAGCTTGTTTTTGTCCCTGGATGGCCCCTTTCTACCACCGCCACGCCCAAATTTCTTTTTACTGTGGCCACCATTAGCGATGTTTTGATGCTCGCGTTGGCTCTGCTGCGATGTGTTGTAGCTGCGAACAGCCTACACAAAAGCCAAGCACGCCGTGAGAGAAGTTCGCCAGGGCACGAAAGGCGAAAATCAAATCGCTCACCTTGTTCACATCAACAATCTCCTGATTGTGACGGGAGAGCACTTTGTCCAGAATCTTATCGGACTGTTGTTTCTCCTCTTTGGAGGATCCAACGACTGGAAGGAACTGTATTACACATTTTTTATGCGTTAAGAACAAAGAATAACAGAAGGGAAAAGGGAGAACAGAAATCTCACCTTTCGATGCTTTCCTGCGTGTTTTGCCGGCTTTTCACCCTCCAGCTTACGATCAAACTTGCCTACGCTGGCCGTAGCAGTACTTGCGTGTCCAGCAATCTCGCCGAGTTCATCTTTCGTGAGTTTCTTTGGAACTTGCGCGGAGCCGGTTATAGGCAAAGCCATCGTCGACAATTGGACAGTACTAATGATCAAAACAACAATCAGACGATATGGTTTGAGACTAATAATATTTACCTCGGGAGCGCAGATTTTCCGGCAACTTTGAGCGTGTGTTTCAAGTTCTGGAGACGATTCTTCTCTTGCTTTTCAATGCGTGCCTTCTTTTCTTTCTTCATGTTTGAGAATGGATCTTCTCCAGGTTCTGCATAACCCAGAGAGACAAATGCGCTAAGTGAAACCAAATATGGAAACAAAAGCCACTTACCATCAGTGCTCTTGGCCTCAATTACAGGTATGTCTCGCTCATCTGCAACTCTCTTATAACCATACCGCCTTCTCCATTCCCCAGCGTCTTCATCGAAATCTAGCTTGCTGCGTTTTCTCTTCTTTATACCTGGAAAAAAAAAAAAAATTCCTTGTAGACACAAATCCAAAGAGACCACACAAGATAGATTACCTTTGCTCTGTGCAAATTGCTCCCATTTCGTGGGTGGCCGCGGCTTCGGGAGCTACAAGGACAAATCCAAAATGACTGAGAAGGAGAAAAAAGAAAGAATTTCTACTCACAGGTTTTTCTCTAGGAAGCTTTGTTGTGGGAGGAGGCAAGATCACGAGACGCCCATACTTATCCGCCTCAGAAGGCATGTTAAACAGCTTCTCTGCCAGCGCTTGAATGGCTCGAGCGCCCTTTCGGAGGCATTGCTCGTCATAATCATCGCTAGAAATCATCCACAAGGAGAAAAATGTAGCTCCATCCGAGCGAGAAGAAAATCCTCCCTACCTGGAAGTCGACGCCTCCTCGATTCCTGGATCAGTAGCGTCGAAGACGAGCAGATTGCCGATGTCCATGCGCAATCCGGACAGGGAATCCATCCCCGCGCCTTCTTCCTCGGCCGCCATCGCGGAAGAACTAAAACCCTAGAATCAAAATCTCCAAGAACCCTAAATCTCTTTATTGCTGGATGGGTTTCTTCGAAAAATCTCTACTCCCAAATAATCTACGCTCCCTTTGACAGCAACGTGAGGCTTTCCCACTCTCACGCGAATGCTCGTCGCGGATGGAAATCTCTCAAACACGCCCTTTGCAATGCTCGCTGCCACGGCCTCCAAGAGAGAAAATGGTGGACCTTCTACCACAGCCTTGACGATCCTGGCACCAAAAAAATCGATTTTTGGGAGGAATTCTTCCAAGTTTCTACCTGTAGATCGCTCCATAGCTGATTGAATCCTCGATGTTGTCGCTGTTGCAAGCCTTGGACAAATCGGTCCACACATCCGCGTCCACCAGGAACTTTTGGCCCAATTTCTTCTCTTCGTCGTACACGCCGTGGTAGCCGTGGAAGATCATGCCACGAAGAATGAGCTTATCGCCATTTGGGTCACTGCCGCAAGAACACACAAAAAATTTCGTTTTTTTTTCTGAGGGGAAAGAAATTTGCAAGCTTCATACCTCATCTCGTAGCACCGGGAGAACACTGCTGCTCCTTCGCCTAGGGCTCTAGAGCGACTTTAAGTAGGAGTTAAATGCCAAGTAAGGTGTTTTTGGTGCGTCGATCGTCCCAGTAAATCCAGGCTCGAGAACTTTTCGTTGCTCCAGATCGTATTTCTCATTGATCTTGTCCTGTGCAAGAAGTTCTCGCAATGGTGGCGGAGGCACCACTTCCGGTTTTATGATCTGGATTGCAAAAAGAAAAAGAAGTTATTTTCTGGCAAGAAAGAGGAAAGTTTTCATCACCTTGACAGGAGGCCATTCGAAGTTTTTGAGCTGGGGGCAGTAGAGTTCTAGCCTGATCTTCTCTTTGTAAGGAGGATTAAGCGTGGTTATCACATCGCTCCAAAGCATCAGATCGACGAGCTCGTTGCATTGCTCGAGATCGAGCTCTTTCAATCCTCGAACTACAATGTGTGCTGTTTTCAAGTGGACGCACCGCGCTAGAGAGATTCTCTCGAGAGAATTCGACTGCGAAATGTCACGCACTGTGAGCAAAGTCTGCCGGAAAAGAGCAATGAGAGAAGGTACCTCTATCAAGACGTAGTTTAGAGCCGCACAGCACGATAAATCCAGTTCCTTGAGCGCTGGAGCAACAGTGTAAGGCGACATGACATACCTGGTCAAGAACTTGGCTCCCCGGAGCTCTAGTTTCTCCTGGAGATAGAACTTTGAGACGATCCCAGAGGATTCAAGAGGAACTTACAAGATTTGGGCGAGGAACGCTGAAGAGCTCGGTGATGAAAGGCTCATCCACTCTGGAACTCCAGATGATAGATATCTACAACATGAGCTGAGCTGCTAAGAACGAGGAAAGAAAAGCATAGAACTTACCAAGTTACATGTCGCTAGCAAATTGAGACGAGTCTCGTTAAAGGCAGGCGAAACCACGGGGTCAGGAAGAGCTTCCAGCGGTCTCTCCCATTTTCCATTTTCAAGCGCCTAAGTGAAAACAAATGTGAGAAATCCATGGATCGATCAAATCACAGGACCTTGATCCAGCCAGAGTCTGGCTTTGGTGCGGCGCCCTTCTTCTTCCCTTTGCCCTTGCCCTTCTTGGGCGCCATAGCTGCCGCACCAAAGCTCTCGCACCGAATGGCGGGACGCAACGTTCGGATGGCCACATCCTCACCGTCAAAATTAGGGCTTGAGTCGTTTAAAATAGGTTTAACGGTTATAGATTTCCCGCTTGCTCGATCGTAAGCACCACGTCGATGTTTGGTCTTCTCGGAGAGCTTCTTGGAATCGACCCTCAAGCCTCTCAAGGTGTCGGGTAAGGAATCGGGTTCACCGAGATCAAGGCTTCACGAATCCAGTTCCATGCTTACGTGACGGATCGTACCTTTGTGCACAATCCTTCGAAGTTTTCGGAGTCAACAAAAGTCTTGCTCTACTGCTCCAGTCTGCTGCCGACAAAGCTCTTCTTGGTTCCTGGGACGTTGTCTGGCTTTACACTCTTGGCTTGGGGTACTATGGTGACAAATTATAGACCTCATGTGAGAAATTCTTCATTATATTTACATGAAAAATTATATTCAGATGATTTATTTAAAGTAAGCCAAATAATTATGTTTGTATAGATGACAAATTATATCAACTTAGAGAAAATTTTCTAGAGTTTAGCGTTCCTCATTCTAATCTTGAAAATGGTAAATTCATAGATGAAAAACATGTAAATATTTATTCTTGTGTAAGGATTATTATAAATGATGATGGACAGGAAGAATGCCATTGTAGGCTTTATTTGAAATACTACTTTTCAAGAGAATTTTTTTTTTAAAGAACTAGTATGATGTAGATTGTGTTTGGCAAAGCATGTAGGAATACAGTTTCCTCATAATTCATTTAGATACTACTTATGTCATTGAATGCTTACAAAAATGGGTGAAGTGATATATTTTGCATGGTAAATATAATACATAAATTAATGACTTTGTTATGGCCTTGGTTAATTCATTTCATAAATTATTATTTGAAGGTTTTTCTTGCAAGGAGTATTACAAGCATACTAAGGAAGTTTGCACTTCAGGAACATATCTCATTTGAGGATATAAGCCTTCTTGACAAGTTACAGATATGCTTGTAATCCGAAGAAAATCTTTCCAGTGTGCATTTGATAGGAAGGGCATTTTTATGCTATAAAATTTTAAGTGCAACAAATTCTGAAAGCTGGTATGTAGCTGATATATCTTTATTGATGTGCAATTATGGGGATTTCAGCCTTTTATACAATCACATCCATGCTATGCAAAACATTTAAAGGCTATTAGCACGTATTGAAGTTGGGAGAATTAGTGAGATGACATTTGAGCTTTGAGCATATATCAAATCAAGCAAGAAAATTACAATAATAAATTACACTTTTTTATGGAAAAGAGTTGACTGAAAATGTTTTTTATGCTAGATTCATCTAGAAGTGCTTGAAGTTGAGAAAACATCTTCTAGAACTAAAAATTTGAAATGCTAATTAGTTGGCCTTGTTATCTTTTTAATTTCTTTGAAGACATAAGAAGCCCAACCCTTTTCCTGAGCTTTTTGAAATATATGGGATCTCAAAATATATTTTGAGAAATATATATTATTACATAATGAGTCACGCAAGGAGGAGATTACCTCTTTGCGTAGCTGTCGGCTTACTAGAGCTCTCTATAGCAGTGGACCGCGAGAGATAGCAGCGTATGCACTCCAGCTCCCAGCAAATCTCCTGAAAGCACGGCCTCATCTCGGGATTACTAGACCAGCACTGCTGCACCACTCCTCCCAAGAGTGTGTTTACGTATCCCGGCAGCGAAGGCCTCACTCCCGGTTTCATCCAGCTCCCCTTGATCTTTTTAATATCCACTCCTCCGGTCTCGCAAAACGGTACCTCTCCAGTGAGAATGCTGTAGCACGTCATCCCAAAGCTGTAAACGTCCGCCTTGAGCGTGTACCTCGCACAGAACTCGTCACCACCACCGCGGTCTGGAACCATGACTTCCGGAGCCCTGTAGAATCCTGTGCCTCGCTTCGAAGTGTGAGCTTGGTCGGAGCACTCCATCGTCTTAGCCGTGCCAAAGTCCGCGAGCTTGAGCAAGAGGCCGCTCGAGGAAGAGCCGGGAGCCCGGGTCAAGAGGATGTTGCTCGGCTTCACGTCCCTGTGGATGATCTGGAGCGAGTGCAAGTACTTCAGGCCTCGAGCGATCTGGAGCATCATGTCGACGCAGACCAAGGCGGAGAAAGGTGGCGCAAAGCCGCTTCTTTGCTTGGACTTGTTGATGTAGGACTCGAGATTGCCAGCTTCCATGAGCTCCAGCAGCAATCCATACTTGAGGCCGCTGTCTCTCTTGGGCTCGACATGGCCGAGAGCCTGGACGATGTGAGGATGCTGGAGCTGCAAGTGTAGAGCCGCCTCCCTAACGAAAGTTGCCTCGTCTTTGAAGAGCTTAAGAGCGTATCTCTGTCCGAAGGCTTGGACTTCTTGGACGGCGGCGTAGCTCCCACATCCCAGAACACTTCCCATGACGAGCACTTCGTCTTCCAGCTGAGTGGAAGCCACGACAACGTCTTGCACGCAGCTAGCCGAGATTCTTGACGGGTGTAACCTCTCCAGCAACAGGTTTGTTGCCTGAAGTTGGTCTTGCGAGAGATCCGTCCTGTTACTGGCCTCGCCAAGAATTTTCACAGCTTTGAGGAAAAGGGAGGCCCGTTGCAAGAGCTTGCGGAGTGACGTCTCGGTCTCGGCTATGATTCCCGCAAAGAGCTCGGCGGAAGGAACGGCCTTCTTCTCCACCTGGATGGCATAACTGAGCATCCCCAGCTGCGTCCAAAGCCTGTAGATCTCATCCCACTTCTCGCACAAAGTCTGGTTCGAGATGGCAGCAGCGATCCCAATCGCTGTGGAAGAGTCCTTGCACTCCCTTAGAAGCATCATCTCTTCGCGAAGAAGCTCCGCAGATCGATCGTGGAGAGTGTCCAGATGGCAGATGAGCTGCGATAAGTTTCTCCCCATACGCCAGTTGACTAACACTACTTTGTCCCTGTCCTTTCTACCTCCCAAGTACCTGAAGAACTTGAAAGCACAACTTCGACGCTTGGTCTTCTCGCAGAGCTTCTTGGAATCGACCCTCAAGCTGCTCAAGAGATCGGCTAAAGAATCAGGTTCACCGAGATCAAGACTCCCTGCTTCATCTTCTGCCTTCACTAATCCGGTTCCATCCTTGAGGGACGGAATGACAGTGCCGCTCTTACCTGCTGATAACTTCGTAGATGCGGCGATAAGGCACGAGAACATTGTGCGCAATCCTTTCTCGCAATGCTTTGATGTTTTCCAAAGTCAACCAGCTCGTCCAAGTCTTAGGCGACCAGCTCCACTGCTCCAGTCTGCTGCCGACAAAGCTCTTCTTGGTTCTCCGGTTTAGTTTCCAAAACCTGGGACCCTTCTCGCAACGAGGTTACGCATGCGACTGTGATCTCGTTCGCTTCTACGTCGTTAGCCTGCATTTGTTCGAACAGCTCGGACGCTCTTTCCAGCTGACCCTGCTTCACATAAGCGTCGAGCAGAGCGTTCCAAAATGCGGTAGACTTGTCCGGGGTTCTGTCGAAGAGATTTTGTGCGTCTTCCAGAGCTCCACACTTGCAGTACATGCCCAGCAGCGCCTCTCTGATACCACCATCCTGATACAAATCCTTGCCTTTGATGCTCTCATGAACAGCCTTGCCCCGCTCCAACTTCTGGAGCTCCGCACAGGCCTTGAGAACGCTGATGATCGTCAGCTTGTAAGGAACCGACTGGACGTTCTGGTAGACGTCGAGAAGCTCTCGCCAGTGTCCGTGTCTCTCACAAGTTGCTATCATAGAGCTGGAGAGCAGCACATTCTTCGTTGGCACGGACTGGAAGAGCTCCCAAGCAGCATCGTAGAGACCACAGCGGCCATACATATGGATCAGAGCGCTTCGTACGACCACGTCCGATTCAAAGCCACTCTCTTCTATGCCGGCATGAAGAAGTCTTCCCTCCGCCAGGCACTCGGCACCATTGCATGCGCTCAAGGTGGTCGTGAAGGCAAACTTGTCAACCCGGACACCTTCTAGCCTCATGAGTCTGAAAAGCCCGAGTGCTTCTTTGCTGCGATGCCACTGTGTGTAGAAGGATATCATATGAGCCCAAGCAACGTCGTCGTATTCGCGTCTCTTCCAGAAAACCTTGGCAGCGTCTTCGAGGCTGCCACACTTTCCATACATGTTGAGCAATGCGCTGGAGACCGCATCCTCAGTTTCCAAACCTCTCGCAGTGACCACAGCATGAACCTGTCGACCATCTTCGAGAGCTGTAGCGCCGGCACACGCGTTGATCACGGTGACAAAAGTGCTGACGCTTGGAGTGAGCTCCATCTTCCTGTAGAGCTCGAGCGCCTCCTCGTACGCACTATGTTGGACGTAGACCGAGAGCATTGCGTTCCAAGTGATGATATCTTTCCCCTGGATTTCTTCAAAGACCTTCCTTGCGTCTGTCAGGCTACCGCACTTCCCATACATGTTGAGTAGCGCAGTCTTGACGATGAGATCGTTCTCAAACCCGTTTCCAGTGAGCTGCGAGTGAATAAGCTTGCCTTCTTGCAAAGCACTCATTTTCCCGCAGCAATTGAGGACGGTCACAAAGGTGACGTTGTCCGGCTTTACACTCTCGCCTTGCATTCTCTGAAACAGCTTCAATGCCATCTTGTAGTGACCACGCTCTGAGTAGGCCGAGATCATAGAAGTCCAAAGAATAGCGTCCCGCGAAACCATCTCGTCAAACATTCTCTGCGCGTCCCTTAAGCTCCCACACTTGAGATACATCTCTATGAGATGGTTCCCGAGTATCCTGTCCTGCTCCTGCCCGCTATCCCGAATGTAGCTGTGAATTTTCTTCCCTTGCTGGAGAGCCTTGTTCTTAGCGCAAACTCGTAAAACTCTAGCGTAAGTGGCACTGTCCGTCTTGTGTATCATCCCTTGCATGCGATCCACTAGAATCCTCAAGTTGTCCTCGTCGGGACTCCTGGCAGCACTGTTCTTGTACCCGAAAGCGGCACAGAATACTTTGCTAACGTGGTGTTGTCCTCGAAGCGTTTGTGTTTTGTCTCGCCAATCTGGATAAGAAACCAAGAACTTGTAACGCTTTGAAAGTCCAGGATGAAAAGAAGTTTAAAAAACTCTCTAGCGCACTCACACAAAAATGCCATCCTTGACGATACAAAACATCCAAATCTCCAGACTAAAGATCAAGCATTGGCAGGGAAATTTTTTTCTAGAACGTAAACGCTATAAGATCTAGGAAAAGGATCGAGACTAGAAAAAATGCCTACACAATTGAATCGGATTCACGAGAAAATATCGAAGAACATACAAAACATCCAAATTTTCAGACGAAAGATCAAGCATTAAGGGGAAAAAAAATTCTAGAACGTAAACGCTTAAAGATCTAGGAAAAGGATCGAGACTAGAAACAATGCCTACACGATTGCATAGAAAACATTGAACGATCGAACTACAGAACGATTGAAAGCATAATCAGCAAAGAAAAGAATGCCGCGCAAGAAGAATCTCTCGAGACAGGACATGATCAAGGATAGCATAAGCAACATACCTAGATTTCTTCGCTTCCTCCTGTGCGCGATCGCCATCGCCATAGACGAGAGCGCGGCCGCCATAGCCAAGCTCTCACAGATATTTTCGTGGGCTTTGGTTTGGAAAAATTTAAGCCTAGGCGGGAAAGGCTTGGTCTAAATGACAACTGTCCTTGGAACACGTGTCCTTAAACCTCCTCTCTTTTTAAAATACCCATTAGGGTTCTTCGCTCTGCTTGATCATCACGGTATTTCTAGCGACATTTCTCTCGGAGGCAAGATCCTAGCTATTCGAGGTAAGATTTACCGCCTGGCAGTGGCATTTTCTTAGCGACCGATCGTTTTCTTGCTGCTAGCAGCTTGGCGCTCACACTCATGGCGCTGGTCTTGATCTTCTTGCTCGCGATCCGGATATTTCCTGCTACCAGGGCATCGACGCTCTCGTCGGATCTCCAAGCCCTCAAGGATGTCAAGGCCGCGGTAGATCCCTCCAGCATTCACTCCACGACCTGTCTCGGCTCCTGGGACTTCGCCGCCGCCGATCCCTGCGACTCGCGATCCACATCGCATTTCGTGTGTGGCATTGGCTGTAGCAGCGACGATCCTCTCAGCCGCCGCGTCATCAGCTTGATCCTCGACGGCTCCGGCTACAATGGTACCCTCTCTCCATCGCTGGGCAGCTTGACCGCGTTACAGGTGCTCGATTTCTCTGGAAATTCCTTTCACGGCACCATTCCAGCGTCCCTGGGCCAGCTGACTAGCCTCATCAAGCTCGACCTGTCAAGGAACTCTTTCACCGGCGCGATTCCAGACACCATCTCACAGCTCTCGAATCTATCCTACCTCTCAGTCGCCAACAATCACCTCGAGGGGCCGATTCCCAGCTCCATCGCCAATCTATCAACCATCGAGAGGCTCTTCCTCCACAACAACCAGCTCGCCGGAAAGATTCCCTCGCTAGATGGTTTGCAGAGGCTGAGCTACTTCGACGCTAGCAACAACCGGCTGTCCGAGCTGCCGCTCAAGCTCCCGGTTTCGCTGCTCCAACTTTCGCTGCGCAGCAACCAACTTGGTGGGAGCTTTCCACAGAATCTAGCCCAGCTCCAGGGGCTGGAAGTTCTGGACCTGAGCTACAACCAGTTCGCCGGGCACCTGGATTCGTCGCTGTTCGAATTGCCATCTCTCCAGCAGCTCACGGTCTCGCACAACCAGATCGCTTCGCTGGGTGTTCCACGACTTTCCAACGTGGAGAGCGAGCTTGTGGCGGTGGACATAAGTTACAACCAGCTCGAAGGTGCTCTGCCCGTGTTCTTGGCAAACATCAGCAGGCTCTCGGCACTCTCGCTTCGCTACAACAACTTCAGTGGCACCATCCCTTACGAGTTCGCTTCCAAGGCGAGCTCGGCTTCCAAGGAGGTCCAGCCGCTCATGCGCTTGTTCCTGGACGGCAACTATCTCATCGGCGAGGTTCCTCAGCCATTTCTCGAGGTTCCGGGAAGGTTTAGCGCGAGTTTTATCTACAACTGCCTGGCCAAGTGCCCGGAGAGCTTTGCGTTTTGCCAAGGAGGTGGACAGAGGCCAAAGTCAGAGTGCCCGACTCTGTGAGGACTGAATCCAACAGCCAGGAAGGAGGACGAGAAAGAGAAAACAGGACAAGAACTATACGTATGCAGCAGTCAGCTCAAAGCTCTGGGTTTGGATTTCATATACTAACCGCGTGTGGAGGAATTTGCAGTCACGTAATACGTCTTACTGTAGGTGAGAGGGAGACGAGCTACCTAGCTTTTGATCAGATCGTCTCTCCAAACTGTTGCTATCCTACATAGAGGTATGGCTTTGCGCTCCTGGTGTCTTCTACTTCTCAGTGTGTGGAAGTTTTTCTCATCGCGTGTCACTTGGCCAGGTGCACAGATGATGAACATGAGGAGAAAGAGGATCAAGGTTTTCTTTCTTTTTAAGTAGTGCGAAGATCTTTACTGGAGTATCGCGGCAAATCCCAGAAACTTCCAGCTTTTCAAAGGTGCAGCAACAATATCATTGTCCTTGAGAGGACAATATGTCTTTTTATTCAAGTGCTTCTAATAATGTTCTTGGGTTGCTGTTATGTTACAGAACGGAGCCAGTGAGACAGAGACCAAGCACAGACCAGACTGGGAGGATGAGGTAGTAACACCAACAACAACATCCATAAGAACAAGGTGTGTGAATCGAGCCCGGGCTTTAGTGGCGTAGAGGAGGTACTAGAAAGCAAAGCTGGACTGGGAAATTTTTGGAAGAACACAGGGAATAGGAAGTGGACAGGGCACGTACGAGCGGGAGGAATACAGCTGGTCTGTAGCAGCATGAATGGTTTTTATTTGGAGTGATTTGGATTCGCCAGACAGCTAGCAAAAGGGAAAGGCTCGATCTTCAATGCTCGGAAAAGGAACTACTTGGGGGACCCTGGCACAGTGGTGCTGGTGCTGCTGATGGTGGTGGTGGTGGTGGTGGTGGTGGTGGTCACTGGTGGTGGCCACAAAACTAAGTAGTTTCACTAGTGTACGATGGGACTCGACTCGACTCGACACTCTCAATCTCCTTCTCCAGAGGCTGGCAGAGAAGCTCAGACAATATCACCGTCTTCTACCCAAGATCGGACTCTGATCGTCCGGGAGATCAAACTTTAAGCGGCGGTGGCACGGATCTATCTACCAGAGGTACGTTTTCTTAATGAAGCTTCGAGCACCGCTTTTGTCAACAGCCGTGATCTGATGTGGAACGTACTCCAGGCTCACAAGTGGCGCCGCGCGAAAAGGGACACACCTCACAGCCTTTTGATTCATGGCCGAGTGCATGCGTTTTGGTCTAAAGTTTGTGGCCTGGTAAAACGTATTCATTGAGAGAAATCTGCGAAGATTCACGGGGCAGTATTTTTAATCGTTTCTTTTGTTTATGCTGATCTTTGGGTTCCTCGTAGGGTAAGCTCTTGCTTGTGCTCCAGTTCTAAACATTCTATTTGGTGAAGAACATGAAGAACATCGCCTTGAGTGAAGCAGTGGTGTTGTTGTTGCTCAATTCAATCAATGGAGGTTTTTTTTGTTTGGAAGTGGTGGGCGTCTTTGTCCCCAAACTCCAACCTTCTTGTTCTCTTTCTTTATTTCTTCTTTTCCCTTTTCTTCACAAAATGTGTATTATTTTCGTTTAATAAAGAATTATTGGCAAATTATTGATGAGTTTTAAAAGAGAACGTCAGCAGCAGGAGTCGAGCCTGCGCGGGCAAAGCTTCGAGTCTGTCTCCTTAACCCCTCGGACACACTGACATTAACATGTAAACTGTGATTAGTCGATGAGACACGAGATATTTTTGACTTCGGCTTCACGCGGCAAAAATAATCATCAATGCTTGTTTAAAAGATCACCCTGATTACATGTCATCCGTGTGCGTGCTTTGGCCTAGAAATTTAAGCGTCAATTGTACGCAAACTCACACAAGATACAAGCTCCACGCAAAGGCACGCGTGCATGTAGCATTTCTTTAATATCCTAAGCATAGCTTAAGTTAAACTTGGAAGATTCCCCAAGATCATGTCCGGCCTTATAATATTCTTCAAAGGGCAAAACCAACGTCGTCCCGATTCGTTCGCCTTGGACGTCCAAATCCTGGAATCCGAAACGTTTAGAGTAAACTACGTAGGAGAAATCCCCGCATCGCATTAATAAAACCAAAGGATTAACAAGGAAGGCTGTCGGGGAATACTGGGCTTTGCCCTAAACTACATTTTACAAAAGGTGGCGGACATGTTGTTAGTGAAAGATGCGCTTTATTTGTAGCTAAAAGGTATACAAACTATAGCCCTAACCTAATGCTTCGATCGGACGGCCTGTGACGGCCTGTCAACCTGTCAGCTGTCTTGTCACGGTTAAAACAACAACGTAATCGCATTAAATCCAAAGCCCAGTAAAAACGTTTTTCCCGTGAGACGAATTCACGGAATCACCTACCTGAAGTTTGGAAAGCAGGGAACACTTCAATGTTCACTAAAAACTATACTTGCTTCTGCTTTGCCTCTAACGTAACGCCCTCTTAACCAAAGCTGGAGTTAGCAGACCACACGTGGAGCAATCCCAACTGTCGATACCCGACATCGGACGGACGCCGCGGAACCCGTGTCTTATCGTCTGACAGTCAAAAGTACGTCCACGTGTACGCGTATAGCTCAGTTCCGGACACGTGGCAGAATCTCAGGCGTTGGATGGGGGCGCCCATCGACGGCTGGCAGCGGTCCGGCCCCCGGCGCCGTCAGATGGAACCCAATCAACGGTCCCCGCGTTTGAAAATGCTTTTCCAGACAGCGATGGTATGCGTTCTCTCTTTTGTTTGTATGATAGAAGAGAGGAGAGAGAGAGAGAGAGAGGGACAAGAACAAGAACAAGAGAGAGTTTTAGTGAACTCCCGCAACCGGTGCTCCGAGGCTTCGGGGGAGCAATTCCATTCCCCCCAAAATCACTTTTTTTTTCCCCAGCCTTTGCAAAATTTTCCTTTTTTTTTTGTCCCCGCTGCTTTGCTTTGCTTTGTTTGCTCAAATCCTCGAGAAGTTCCGCAAAGAAACCCATTACCGTGGGGGCCATTTCCCATTTCTACGCCCTTCTCCTCCTCTTCCTCCGCCTCACTCTACTGCGATCTTCTCTCTGGTGATTCTCCGCTGCTTTCGAGTGATCATCCGGCTATTACCGTAATTCACACCGTCCAAGCCGGGGCTAGATCAGAGGTCGAGATTAGCATCCAAGCTCCTGGTTTTTTTTCTTTCATCACTGCATCATCATCTCGACATCAGCAAGACCAGCACCAAAGTTTCCAGCTTACTACTATTAAGCAGCAGCAGCAGTTTCTTCATCTCCTCCTTCTTCGTCTTCTTCGTCCCTGGAAAGTTAAGACTGATCTTGAGATATCCTGGAAAGATAAGAGAGTTACCTGGTAGCTAGGGGTCACTGTTTTGAGCTGCTTGATCTTGTTGCGTTTTTCCTGGCTGTGCTCTGAGCTCTGATTGATTCCTTTTCCTCCTCTTTCTTTCTTTTCCTTCTTTTTTCCTTCCTTGCTGGGCACACTGCTGCTAATGATGCAGTAGCAGCAGCAGCCGGAGCAGCATCAGATCAGTGCTTTGCTGATTCACTTGCTTAGTCTTGGCTTGAGCACTAAGTCAGTCCGGTTGAGCAGCACCTTGAGTTGAGTGATTGCAAGAGCTTGATGATTATCTTCTTCGTAATAATGCGTTTCTTTGCTTTGCTCTGACCTGGATTCCAATC
Source organism: Selaginella moellendorffii (assembly GCF_000143415.4). Taxonomy (NCBI): domain Eukaryota; kingdom Viridiplantae; phylum Streptophyta; class Lycopodiopsida; order Selaginellales; family Selaginellaceae; genus Selaginella; species Selaginella moellendorffii. Next base: position 1,750,902 of record NW_003314267.1, read on the forward strand.
CAAGCTCTCGTCTCGCATAACTCTTGCTCCTTCCTCCTGTGGCCTGTGTGATTTCTTGAGCTCTAAGCCATTCGATCTCCCTTCTCTTTGTGCAGTGTTCGAGTTAAGTTGAGCCCAGCAGTACGACTCCCAGTGATGTGCCAGCGGATTAGCGTTTAAAGTCCAAGAATTTCTCATCCCTTCGTTTTGAGTGACCCCGGAGAGATAAGACTCCTTTTCTTGCTTCCTTAGAGCGTTGTTTTGTGTCACACGCACTGTTCCACAAAACCGCGGCATGGGATGGATACCTGGAGCAAAGTGAAGTCTAAGTTTCCAAGGAGACCAGGATTGGAATTCCATTACCAGTAGATAAGAGCCGGGTAACACCAACAACATTCTTTTCTCAGCGCTTGTGCCAAATCCTCTCTCTTCAATCTGCAGTTTATCCACTTTGGTACTACTACTGCAAGCACGCAAGCAAGCGAGGTCCATTAGCACAAGCCAGCGACTTACACAAGTGGTGGTTTAGCCGAAGGATTTTCCACTCGAGTTGCTGTAAATCCCCCCCGGGTCAAGCTCGCTCCACACTCTCGGGGGCTTTGTCTCAGCAACAGCAGCAACTGCAACCAAGTAAGCAGTGCTTGAGTCCCTGTTTTGCTCGCAAAGTAGGATGGATTTAGAGGCAGAGATCCCGGTGTCAATGCCTCAGCCGAGCTACCTTCATGACTCGTCCAACAAGTTGAAGCTCATGGCCAGTGGTGCCAACGGAGTCACGCCCGTCACAGCCGTGGAAGAAGCCGCGGCAGCAGTGGTTGCAGCGTCGCGAGCTACTTTCGCTGAGCCCATCCTAGCACAACCTCTTGCAGCCGGAACTCCAAACACCGCCACCACCACTAATGGCTCCAAAGTTGAGCCGAGCAAGAAGCCGGTGCGGTACAGGGAGTGCCTCAAGAACCACGCCGCTGGCATCGGTGGTCATGCTCTCGACGGCTGCGGAGAATTCATGCCCAGCGGAGAAGAAGGCACCATCGAGTCGCTCAAGTGCTCGGCCTGCGACTGCCACCGGAATTTTCACAGACGAGAAGTCGAAGGTGAGCCTCCGTCTTGTGTATCTGCCTGTTTAAAGCTCCTCCTCATTCGTCCCCAGGTGCCAAGGACGTGATGTCCAAGAAGAAGCCATCGTCAGTCCTCCCGCTGCAGCAACACGGCTCTCCACTGGGTTCCATGGCCCGCTCCCCGGGAGCTCTCGTCGCGCTGAGTAATTCCGACCAGTCGGATGATCACGATCTTGGAGCTCAGCACCAGACCACGTACAGCTTGGCTCACCACCTGATTCCGTCTGCCATCAAAAAGAGGTTCAGGACCAAGTTTACAAACGAGCAAAAGGAAAAGATGTTCCACTTTGCTCACCGGCTGGGTTGGAAAATCCAGAAGCACGACGAGGGCGAAGTGCAGCAGTTCTGTGCTGATGTCGGGGTCAAGCGGCACGTCCTCAAGGTGTGGATGCACAATAACAAGAACACCTTCGGGAAGAAGATGAGCTGAACAAGCAGCAGCCGCAGCAGCAGCAGCAGCAACAGCAACACTTGGTGTTCGTTCGTTTCGGTTTTTACGTCTCTCGTTCACGGTTGGTTTCTGGAGCAGATTGGAAACAGGTTCTCTTTGCTCCTCCGAAAGTTTGTCAGGCTCTAAGAGAAGAGTTTCTTCATCCTGTGCACAAACCAGAGAAGAAGATCGTGAGGCTCAATCAAACAAAGGCTGACAACTAAACCTCTATGTAAGTAAAAGCTTATAGTTCTTGAGTTCCCGCTTCTTTCTTTCCGTGATCTACATTCTTTAACTTCTCCTTTCATCTAGCGACTTGCATATTCCTTGCCTCTCTACACACATATCATACGACTGCTGTAAACTACCAGTTCCCCCCACTACTATTCATTTATTTACCATCGCTAGAATTCCAGCAGTGCTGGGTTTCTATCTCAATAAAGTCATTCTTTTTCTCTCTTTCTCTCTCGTGCATTTTTCCTCTCGCGCAGATAGGCTTTTAAGTTTTCATACGAACACGGAAGCATATATAAAAAAAGAGAGCTAAGAGCTAAAGAACATGGATGCAGCAGTGTTACCTCTTGAATTGGCTGGTATAAAGTCGAAATAGCAGTTCATGCAGAACAGCAAGCACTGGAAAGAAATTATCTCCCGTGTCATAGTACCTCCTGCAATACTACAGAGAAATCCCATCACCGCTACTAACAGCGAAAAACAAAACTGTAATATCGTTGATTAATGCTGCTGCCACTACAATGCAGTTTGGTCCACACCGGGGATTACAAGGAAGGACGTGCTCCGAATTATCTATTCCATCCAGGCATGCACGAAACTTAGTCTATTGCCTATTATACTACTACATGCTTTGCACCTGAAACAAGGGAATAGTGTAGTGTACCTTATAACGCATTAGAATGGTGTCCATTTATTGCATCCACTGCTTAACACCCCTGTGCCTGCAATACGTACCCCCCAAAGAAGTGAGGACCAAGCTGAGAAACTTAAGCGAGAAACCGAAAGCAAGGAGAGAAAACAAACATCAAAAATAAAAACTTTGTACAAACTCTACGTACCATTTGTCAATTCTTCTAGTGTTTGCTTCTTAAAGCTGGCCTGCCACAAATCAAACGCCGATTCGTCGTGAGATCATACCAATATAATTGAGCAGCGGGGTGATGTCATATATGTAACTATCGGGCCAAAATAACTTGGCGCCGTGATTTGCTCGGATTTCACGGTTGACTCAAGCAAGCCTCTCCAAAACGGGGAAGAAGAAGCATAAACCTGTATTCAGGAGCATACTACATTACATTTGAGTACCAACAGTAGAAGAGGCCCGGTCCGGGAGAGACGACCGGCATACCACTGATGGAAAAAAAAAAGAAGCCTTCGAGAAGAACTGGCGACAAGAAAATAAAACAAAGCTTTAGAAAACTGGGAGAAAGACAATCCTACTATACGAGGCTGCCAATCATTACCGGGGAAAGAGACGACGTCAATGATGGAAGAAAGTATTCTCGGGCGGCTGCTGCAGCTTCTTGTTGTGAGAAGCTCCCATCTCACGCTTGAGCTGCTTCAGTATGTCCTCCATGGTGTTATCGCGTCGCCAGTTCGAGAGCAAAGAAAAATTCTTGGGTTCCACCTGAAAAAGCACAGCGAAAAGTTGATGAACAAATTGAAAAAGCTTGTCTACAAGTAAGATCACTAATGGAAACACCAGCAAGTATCAAGAAAACAAAACAAAAAGTGCTTATTGCACAGGTAAGATTACTAGTGGAAACACCAGAAGCTAGACCATGTATCAGGAAAACCAAAAAAAGAACAGCGAGTGCTTACTGCACAAGTAAGATCACTAGTGAAAACACCGGAGGCTGCAAAAAAAAAAAGCGAGTGCTTACTGCACAAGTAAGATCACTAGTGGAAACACCAGAAACTAGACCACAAAGCCAAGAAACAAAATGCGAGTGCTTACAGCTCCAGTCTCGCGATTAACGCAAGTCATGTTGATTCGCGAATGGAATCGCACACTTGGTGGCTTATCCGGATAGTCTTTGTCGCAGTACAACTTAAGTTGATAAATGCGTCCTTCGTGAACAGACTGCACAGAATAAATGAGAAAAAAAAGCGAAAGAGTCAGGGCATTATAAGAGCAAAGAAAGAAAAAAAAGAAAGAGGACATTGCTAGGCCCCAGAATTGTGCCAGTCCACGAACACATGTACACATCGTCACTGTCATCCATGCCCAAGCTCACAGACGCATCGCCAAGGCCCTTCTCCCCTCTCTCCAGCTCCTCGAGCAGCCGGAAATTCCTGGGAACTAGGGAAAGAGAAGAAATCATCCACGTACCCTTGGCGCCGCGAGCAATTTGAGACGATCAACTCACCTAGAGCCATCCCAGCGCCTGCGCGATCCAGCAGCGAGCTGGAGGGAGCGAAAGGATCGACCGCCCCAACGGAAGAACCCTAAAAGTATAATTGAGAGATTTATTTTCACGGGCCCTTTATAGTACTGTCCCATCACTTTTTTTTTCTGTGACGAATGCGATTCTTTCTCATTGTTTCTTCTTCTTCTTCTTCTTCTTGGATTTCTTCTCGTTCTTGAGACGCTCTTGCTCGAGGAGCTCGGCTTCGATGCGAGCTTTCTCCTGTAAGAAGAAGATCAAAGAAGAAGATCAAACAATTGGAGACGAGAGAACCTCTCGTTCGCGTTCCAGAGCTTCCGCACGGAGCTTTGCAGCTTCTTCCTCCTCAGTTCTTCTCTAAAATCCAAATTCACAGACACGAACTTACAAGTGTTGCATGTGAGCGTAAACCTCTTCTGCAAGGATCTCCTCTCTTCTTCTCCAGTCGTAAGCATCTTGATCTCTCTTCTTTGCTTCAGCCTCCTGAAAAACGAAAGCAGTGAGAAAAAATGGAACGTAGACATGAAAGACTTTACCAGTTGCTTCAAGCGTTGCTGCTCTTTGTGTGCTTTCTCTTGCGCTAATCTGTTTCGCTCCGCGGCTTTCACTTGCTCACGTCCAGCCTCTCCCTTGTCTGTAACAAGTTTGATCTGGAGAAAAACGAAAAATAAAAGATAGAACTTGGAAAACGATCCAGGTTACCATTTGCCGGATAGTGTTGTTCGTTGTCAGTTGTACAGGAGTGTTGCCGTAGTCATTTCTATGAGTCACAGAGGCACCCTCCTGGCCTTGAACACACAGTAACAAGTTGAAAGAGAGAAACCAAAAAAGAAAAACAAAAGGATCCATCACAGCAATCGCAAGAGAAACTTAAAGACTTCTCGTACCAAAATCAAGATCTTGGCGATTTGTACATGGTTCCGGCTGCAAGCAAGATGCAAAGGAGTGTTCCCACACTCGCCTACAGCGTTTATTTCCGCCATCTTGATGATTATCATCTTGACGAGTTCTTCGTCTCCTCTCAATGCCTGAAAGATCGCGAAAGAGTGATCTAGAGTTCATTAGCACACTTACCGCCCAGTGAAGAGCAGTATCGCCAACGGCATTTTGCATCTTAACATCGGAGTTCCTGATGATAAGATACTTCGCCATTTCCACGTTTCGATTTTTGATGGCAATGAGCCTAGCATGCCAATCTTCAATAAAAAAAAATCGCGAAACGAAAGATCCAAGAGATCCAAAATCTCTCGCGAAATTCTTACAGAGGTGTGTTCTGAGTGATGGGATTGGGGATATTGACATCCATCCTGCCCTCCACAGACTCGCGAACTTCATCGAAATTCTCCTCTTCCGCGGGTTCCCAGACCTCTCTCGGCTGCGGCTTCTCGGCGAATGGATCTACTTCCTGCACAAACGAAACAATCCCCTTCCTTACCATCCGCGAGATGGATCGGAGAAAGCTCTCACCGCCTCCGCCATCGCGAGAGAGAGAACTAGGGCTTAACCTAGGCCTAGGCGCGAAAGGGATATGCTCCATTTCAAAATTGATGCCTTTGAATATCCGCGACGAGAGACCAATTTACACTCTAGAAGAAGCCTTCCGTGAGAGCATACGTCCGAGACTTGAGAGTTTCTGGGAGTTTCTCAATAGCTTCGATGATCTCCTGGAAGAAAAAATTTATGACGAGAAAGGATCTCTGTGAAGTGAAGTACCTGTTTGCTGTACCGCGCGGAGAAGTGGATGAGGAGAATCGCTTTGTTTTGGAACTTGTCAGACAATGCGACGATCTGGAACAGGACATTCGAAAGTTCTTGCTAGAATTTTTCATGAACTTGCCTCTGAAAGATGAGAGTGGCCATATTCACGAGCGTGTTCTACGGTTCCGCTGTCATTGATGAATGTAGCCTGGGAAGGAAAAAAGAGATTTGAGTCTAGAAACTTTGAGATCTAGAGACCAAGTTTAACCTCCATGATCAGCAGCTTTGCACGTAAAACGTCGGCATTGTTCTCGTCCCCTATGAAATCCACTGTGGTGTCTCCCGTGAAAGCCACCTCTGGACTCCGAGTGACGTTCGTTACCTGTGCAAACAGCACAACTTTCGTGACAACAATACACAATTCTGAGCTTACTTCCACGCCGGAGAATCGTAAAGACTTGATTTTGTCACCGGGAAGGCCCACGTATTCGGGTTTTAGTTTGTTCTTCACAGCATAGATTATGTAGCCCTGCAAATGTGGAGTGCAGAAATAAAAAGGATTAGAAAGTGTTCCGAGCTCATGCAATCTACCTGACTGGGAATTACGTGGTACGTCTTGAAAGGCTTGACGATATATCCTTTTCCAAGATCATACTCTTCACCAATCTAGCAAAAGAACGTAAGCAAATAGCTTGAAAGTACTTTGGAAAGAACTAAAGGAGCTAACTCAGACTAAGCTAGATTTTTGGAAGAACCACGAGAAAAATTTTCACCAACACTTTGGCAAGAGCTGAAAGAGCTAACTCAGACTAAGCTATAGTTGTGGAAGAACCACGAGAAAAACTTACATCAAGTCCGACCAGCTTCATCGAGAGTTCTGCTTGATCGAGCTCCCTGTAAACGTCGAAGAGCTTTTCCACGGTGGCTTTGATCGATGAAGGAACGAAAATCGTGGGAGGCTTCATGGAGTAGAGGCCGCGAGTAGCAACGTACATGGCAATCCCTCCCTGGAAAATTCACAAAAAATGAGCCATGATCCTTCAAAAATCCATAGAAAACGCTTACAATGTGATCCATGTGAGAGTGAGAAATGAAGAGAAAATCCTGAGAGATCGCCCGTTGAGGACAGCGTCCAATATCAAACGCGATTTTCATGGATGGAACGATCACACAGGTCTCATGGCCGCCGATCGAAATACCTTCTACGGCGAAGCCGCCCGCGTTCACGCTCGCCAGATCGCGCCGCCCTCCGCGCACGCTTGATTTGAGCTTCGCGTCTTCCAGCGCCACTTCCTCCATTGCGAATCCCGCCGTCGCCCTTCCTAATCGATGCCTCAACCCTACAATTCTCAAAGAAAATGGGCTTCCCGCCATAGCCAACATATTGTGTTGTTCTTGCGGATTATGGAATTAGGGTTTTGGCGATGGCGTTGGCGCTGGCGCGCGATCTTGGCTCTGGCGGCGCTGCTGCTGCCGATCCACATTGGCGCTGCGATCTGCGAGCTGCCAGTGAGTAGAAAAGTGAATTTTGCTGCTCAAATCTCTGTCCCCAGGAATTCTCGCACAGGAAGCACTCGAGATGGATCACAAGGATGTCAAAGCGTGGCATGAATTCCGTGGATTGGTCACGGATCCGGAGTATCCTGTTAGATGTTCCAAGCAACGAGACGAATTCCAGGTGAGCACTTGCTAGTCATCTAGTCATCTAGCAAGCTAACTTTGATTGTAGAATCCTACATTATATGGAGACGCTTACTTCGAGAGAAAAAGCTGTGGCTTGTACTCTGGACTTCAGCGTTCTTCCTCAACCAAAGGACGACTTGATCTGCTTTGCTGACTCCGAGCTGATCTCTGGAAAAACGATTCTAAGTTTCCCAGTAAGTGGCCAGAAAACTGGAAAATCAGACTGACATTGTCTTTCAGGTTGAGCAATGTATCACTGACAAGCTTGACGGTGGCTTGTTGGATGGAGCTCCTTGGGAAGTTAAGCTAGCGTCAAGATTATTGCGAGAAAGGTTAAACAGATTTTTCTTCTTCTCGTTCCATTGTTGCTAATTCTCGAGCACCAGGTCGCGTGGTGACACATCTAAATGGGCACTGTACATAAGTTCTTTGCCTAAATACGTGCCTCTTCCGCTCTTCTTTACAGATATGGTAGATTTGTAAGCTTTGCTGTGGCGCTGATCATCTTGTTCAATTGGCAGGAAATGAACAACATGGAGGACAGTTTTGTAGCAAATGAGGTCCTTGAAATGAGACGTTTTGCAATCTTGTCATTTTATGCTTTGCGTGGAGCAGACATTGCTCACGCCAAGTTTTCTGACTATGGTAAGCCAACTCAAATGTTGATCGACTTTTACAAATAGCTTGTTTTTACAGTGTGGGCACTCTCTATTGCATTCAGTTTGGGCTGCAGTTTAGGAAACGATGGAGGACACTATCTCTTTCCATTTCTGGGAATTACTGGGACTGGCAGCGAAAAAAATGGTTGTGCTTAAGTTCCAAGAACTTAGAAATTCTTATTTCACTTGTATGTTTTTTTGACAGCAAAACTTACGCTTGAGAGAGGCACGCTCAAGGTCGTTGCGAGTCGTAATGAAAGCAGGGGTGCAGCCATTTCATTTTATCGCGATGGCACTCGAAGAACTGATGCATTCCTCTTTCAAGGTTCGTTGCGCGTTTATCTTTCTCTAATGTTTGAACTTGAGAGCAGGGTTAATACTCAAATATGACGTTGTCGAGGGAGCAAGACTATTTTCCGGTTTAAATGTAACACACTTCCTTTCATCTTACACCCAGCCAGTTTATTTTTCTATTCATGCAGGACGTAGCTGAATGGTTTTTCTCGCGCTATGGTGGCGTCAACAGCAACAGAGTTTTGACGGTAAAAATCAGCAGGGATGCAGCAGAAACAGTAGAAGGTATGGCAAGTAGTGGGATTAAAACAGGCCTTTCAGTCAACTCGAGTGGAGTCGTTGCTCCGTCTTTGCTTTGCGTCGTCGCTTCACTTTTCTATGCAAAGAAGGCGATTGAAGCTCACAACAATAATTTGGGGGGCAAGGCACCGGCGGATTTTGCTGTAGTAGAGGATACAACCTGGGAGAAGGTGATGCACGTGATAGCAGCGAAGAGTTTACACCCCGCGCTAGATGTGTCAAGCAAAAGCACAGAGGTGAATGAGATTAGTTCGGCATTTTCGTCTGCAGTTAAAGCTGTACAGGAACATATAGGTAGTCTAGCGGCTAGGCAGACAACAGATTTTCTAGAGGATCAGTTTCTACTACAAGCGGCAAGATGGGAAGGTATCGGTGTGTCCGCAGAAGAACCATGTTCAGCTTGTCGGTGGCAGATCGATAAGCAAGGATGGAATGACGTGCTTGCTATAGGTTTCAGATCGTCTTTCAAAGACGTGCTTCGAACGGCTTTGTCAGAGCGTAAGCTTCCATCAAAAGCGGCTGTGAATGATGACTCTGGTGGAGAGTCCGTTTCGAAGCTGAAAAGTGTAAGCATTTATTGGTTACGCTTTGCTTTTCCGATTCTGAGGTGCTTTTTCTGGCTAGTTCTCAACTTGGATGGACAAACACGGATTCTCCATTTCTGAAAAGCTAGCTATTACGTCAATGAACGATACTTCCTACCAGAAAAACGTTGTCCGTGGTGTGCTCGTCTCGAGAGACATCGAGGAAGGAGAAACTCTTTGTATTCTTCCGGTAAGAAACTTGTGACGAGCGTGCTTTTACCCGCTTTTTTCTTCTCTAGCTTGAGGCAGGTCTCTATGATGGAAGTCCGGAGAGCGAAGCACAAAAGGATAGCTGGGATTTAGCTGCAAAACGACTCCTACAGGAAAAGTAAGCTTGTAACTGTGAATTCTACTTTTATGACATGATAATTGTTTACAGAGCATTGGGAAGGAGCTCCAAATGGGCTGATTATATCGCCATATTACCACGAGATATGGCATCACCACTATATCTGGACTCCACTGTATGTTGATTTTCTTTTTTCGATCACACACAAAGCTTTTACTTTCACCAGGACCTTCAAGAAGTGCAATGGATGCCAGTTTTACGGGAGGTGATTCAAGTGAGAAGATCCATCAAGAAAAGCTTTCAACAATTCAAGTCTCCTCCATTTTCGTTCGATGACTACAGTAAGGTTATCGTCATGCTCTCAACCACGCTAATAGTGTGGTGCCTTTTCAGAGTGGGCCGTGATCATGGTACACAGTCGTGCCTTCACTTTGCCAGTTCTTCCCGGTGACAGGTACTCCCACTACGTGCTGATGCCACTCATGGATATGATAAACCATCACTACACGTACCAGGTAAGGAATCAACTCAAGCATTCAGCGTGGGATCACACGCGTTTTTCAGGCAGACTGGATGTCTCAGCCCGTAATCGATCGTAAGCTAGAGATTATAGCCAAACGAGCATTAAAGAAAGGGGACCAGCTCTACGCTTCGTTTGGTCCTCGTTCAAACGACAATCTGTTTATGTACTACGGTAAGTTCTATAAAAAAAACAATTTTTTCTCGCTAATAACATGATGTATCTTCTTCGTGGCAGGATTTGTGCTTGAAGACAACCCATTCGACTCTGTACAGATATTTTCCTCATTTGAGGTGGGTCATCTATATGTGCTGAGCTAGCAGAGTTGAAAAGATTTTTGTTTCCAACCAGGATGCGACCTCTTGGTTCATTCAGACATGGACAACATATTGTCGCAATCATTTACACGACGCTGGCGCTTACCGGAACTGCAAACGAAGCTCATGGAGCGAGACCTGGCCCGCTGTGAAACACGCTATAGATGATTTCGAGAGCGGGAGCTCTGGCCAGAGCAAGGAATGGTGGGAGCTCGTCTCACACTGGGCTGACATTGGATACCAGTACTTACCATATCAACCCGGTGCCAACGTCTACGCATTTGGCATCAGCGATCCAAGTCTCATCTCAGCTTTCACAGCAGCGTCAACTCTCGTCGAGTTTCCTGCCAAGAAAGCGAAGACACAGACCAACAACAGCACCAGTTCCCTCGAAGAGTTCTTCGCCTGCATCGAGAAGTTGCAAGACAAGTTGATGGACAGACCTTTGCTGGGGAAGCACCCGTGCCAAGATCATCTCGTCTCGGCTCTAGCGCTGGAGAAAGATGGAGAAGCCATGAAGGACTTGGTCGCCAGACTTTCAGTAGCTATACGCTGTGCTGAGATCCTGGCTACGCTGCCAACGAGCATCTCCCAGGATCTCAAACTCCTCCGAGAGAGAAGCCCACCGAGCATCCACATTCAGCTGGCGCGAGAGTTTCGGTACCGCAAGAAGTTGCAGCTCAAGGCAGTGATCCACAGGGTGGTGACTGGAACCAAGACGACGAACAACGCAGCGAAAGAGAAGAACTACTTTGGTACATAGCAACGAGGACCTTCGTCCGGAATGACAGAAGTTTTACAAGTAACAACAAGGAAGAGCAAAGATTGTCAGACAAAGCGAGAGCGAGAGCTTACTTCGACCGGAGGAGCGCATTCTTTTCATTCATTTGGAACCAAAAGAACGACGATGAAAGGTGGCTACTCCTCACGAGTAATCGCCGATGAAGTTACTGTTGTCCGCGCCAAGGCCGAAGAGGACTCCAGCATACTTCTCGGTGGATCCCTTCAACGCCCCCTTTTTCAGCTTCTGGAACGCGCACGACGTGAGCAGGCTATCGGACCCAGCCTGGTGACACGGCCCAACGCGTTCCACCTCGAGCACCTCGGCCAGCCGGTTGAGACCCCCGTGGAGATTGTCGCAGAACTTCATGAGGTACTTGACGTCGTAGATCGTCGGGAAGTAGATCCGGAGGAGCACGAAGAAGTCGGCCTCGCTGGGTGGCAAGTTCTGGCAAGTGAGCAGCTTGAGCAAGTAGCCAAAGTCGTAGCCGCTGTGGAAGGTGATCCAGTGGACGCTCTCGTTGAGGATCACCCCCGAGGACATGAGCAGCTCGCCAAATCGCTCCGCGTCGATGCCGTGCTCCTGGTTCTTCTGGAAGTCTATGCCGCTCTGCTTGAGCAGCTCGATCGAGTCGTGGGCGTAAACGTCCTCCTTGATGTTAAACTCGCGGAAGTTAAACTGCCAGAGGTAGGACTCCCGGGTAGAGCCAAAGGTGGGGAGATTGCCGTCCTCGTCAGAGAATGTGAGCCCGAGCTGGATGAGCTTGAGCAAATCGACGTTGGCACGCAGCATCTGGTACGTGCCTGCCTTGAAGCCAATGGGGCGGACCACCACACCCGGGAACTCGGTGTCCATGGCCAGGTATGGGAAATCGTCCACAATCTCGCGGATGAGCTTGAATTCCTCCTCCAGATTCTCGGCCCACACCTCCCGGATCCGGAGGGTGGTGCCCTTTGACACTGCGGACATCTACACTCCAGTTCTTTGGCGTCGCCGGATTCTCTCACCTAGAAACAATGCCAGCGCCCGCTGCCGTGCTGCTGCCGCCACCGCCGCCGCTGCTGGAGATCAAGGAGATCGTCGCGGATTATCGCTCCATCGCCCTCTTGGCGCTGAGAGAGAGAGGGAGAAGAAAGAAGAGAATGTGGCAAACCCTAGCTCGAGCCAGGGGTCGAACCGGACCCACATTAAAGAGGAGGAACAGGGATTCGAAACTGGATCGGTTAGTTTGGATATTCGATAGGTATCGGATGGCTTTTGAAAAACGAGCGGGACAGGGATTCTAGGGTTGGGGATTTGAGATGTGAGGGCGCTCGGGCGCAACACTGGCGGCTGTCGGCATGCATAGGTCGTATTGATTCGCGCGTGAGCGTTTTGGCTGCCAGTTATCGCAGATCTGCGAGAATTTGGGGAGGTTTGATTCTCTGGCTGGATTTGTATCAAGGATTTATCGCTCTGTGTGTGGCAGGGTTATCGAACTAGAGTGTCATCAAGATGGTAGCAGTGAAAGAACCCCCGCCGGTATGATCAAGCCTTTTGCGTTTTCTTGGGCGTCCTGCTGATTAAAACTAACGAATGCAGGGGAAAGCTAACGAGAAGAAGAAGAAAAAAGTGATTCTAAACGAGTTCTCACAGTTACCAGCTAAGGCTAAGGTTTTCTTTCTTTTTTCTTTTTCTTCAGGTTCCGCCCAGACCAAGCGTCTTTAAAAACATGAAAGAGGATACGGATACAGTGGTTATCTCCACCAACGATGTCAATCGCATCAAGGTATTAAGCTTTGTGCTTTTTGTCTGTCAGAGTCCGCATTATCTCCTGTTCCAGGTGAATTCTGTGATCCTGACTCCGACAATGAGAGCGCAAATGGAGAAGGAGAAGTACGAAGAAAGGATGCGCAACTCTGCCATTGCTAACGAACGCAAGGCCATGATGTTGAAGGTAGTAATCAGTTTCATATCATTCCGATATCAATTTATATACGTGCAGATGGAGGAAGAAAGGAAGAAGAAGTCTGGTGCTATTCCTGAAAGCGAGAAGATAAAGAAGGAATTAGACGCCATGTATGGCTCTTGATCGTTGAAGTATGGCAGGAGATTAATCAATTTTGTTGCATATATTTGGGTTATTTCTCATGCTGTGTTTATTTCAGGACGCTTCAAAACGCCGCGAGGCTTACAGAAGAGCAGCTGGACGATGTGAAGCGCATGAATCAGATGATGCTTTATGCCAGATGCGTAACTATCAGAGATGAGCAGAAGAAAGAGAAAGTACGTATAAGCATGCTTTTTTGTGAAGGTAAACTTTTGTATCCCGAACTTGCAGACACAAAAGTTCAAGGAGCTTAAGGATTACAATCAAGAGGTGCACGAGGCCATGATGGCAAAGATTGTGAGAGAGCAGAAAGCACATGATGATCACGAGGCTCGAAGGCATCACCAACGAATGGAAGGTGCAGCGGTCATAAGGCATCAAATAAAGGTACTGGGAGTGATGAGGTTCTAAGCGGAAGTGTGACATGCATTTCTAGGAAAGAGAGGGTCACAGAAAAATCGAGGACGAGCTCAAGCAACTCGAAGGAATCCGTATCCGGAGGCAAGCGGAGAAGGACAAACTTGAAGAGGAGGAAAAAGCTAAAGTGAAGCATGAGGAGGGACAGAAACTTTACAAGGCGCTGTTGGAAGCAAATGCTGCCAATACGGAACAGAGAAAACTGATGAAGATGCTGGAGAAGGAGGAGGAGCAAAAGATTCAGCTTTACAACTACAAGAAGGCTGTTGCGGAGCAAGAGCGAGCTGACGAGGCCGAACGGATCCGTAAGCAGAAGGAGCTAGAAACTGCTCGCCTGCGAAGCATGCAAGAGAAGGCGCAGGGTCAACAGGCAGCGCTGGACGAGTTGAGAGCGCAGAGAATCCAGGAAGCCGTGGAGAGGGAGTGGAGGGAGAAAGAGAAGGCAGCTGCGGAGCGCTTGAGAAAGATGAACGAGGATCTGGCCGAGGCAAGGGAGCAGCAGAAGATGTTTAAGATCACGCAACTGGCGGAGCAGGCTAAACAGGAGAGAATCGAGTTCTTCAAGATCATAAAGGATCAGCAAGAGGCACTGCTCAAGGCTAAGATACTAGCGGAGGAGCAGCACAAACGAAACCTTCACCACAGGGACGATATAATGGGACAGATTGCAAAGAACAGGGAGGTCAGGCTCAAGGCCATCAAGGAGAAGTTTGAAGAGGGTGCAAGAGCTCGGTTGAAGCTGCTCGCCGAGTTTGAGAGGCTACGACAGATCAAAGAAAGGAAGCTCAAGGAGTTGGAGGCTGAAGGAGTGCCTGACAAGTATAGAGCGGAATTGGCACGTAAAAAGGTTGTCATCAATTGAGGCCGGGAAGGAAAATTACTTACAGGTTATTTAAAACTGGTTTTTGGGATTGGGGATAAAAAATCAGCTATGGCGTCTCAAGGGTATGCGTTGAGTTTAGTTTCTTCTTCTTCTTTGGTTTTCTTACTCTCGTTGGTTTCTTCCGGCAAGGTGGTGGTCCAAAGATACTGTAGCGGTTGTGACGGGAGGGAACAAAGGTATTGGGTTTGAAATCATAAGGCAACTAGCAAAGAAAGGCATCAGTGTCGTGCTCACGGCGCGGGATGAGAAGCGAGGCCTAGCAGCGCAGGCAAAGCTCAAGTCCGAGAACTTGCATGTCGAGTTTCGGGAGCTTGATGTGAGCAGCAGCGATTCCGTGGCCGGCTTGGCCAGTTGGCTCGAGAAGGAGTACAAAGGTTTTGACATTCTGGTGAGCGTTTGCTGGATTCGGCATGATTTCTCGATCGTCACTCGTTTCGATTCAGGTGAACAATGCTGCCGTCGTTGGAAACGAGTTTAGTTTCCAAGCTGTGAAAAACCTCGTAGATACAAACTACGAGGGCGTGAAGAGAACCACGCGAGTTTTATCGCCGCTACTTAGGCCCAGCCAAGCAGGAGCTCGGATCGTCAACATCAGCTCTCAACTCGGCCAACTCCATGTAAGCTTTTCATTCCTAGACAGTTTTTTGACTGATCAGGTTTCTTTTCTTCCATACAGAGGCTTGGCATTGAATCTTACAAAAAGAAACTCACAGACATAGAAAACCTGTCCAGAGAAGTGATCGATTCTTTCGTGGACGACTACCTCTCCGCTGTGAGAGACGGCAAAGTGGAGGCCAGCGGTTGGCCGCGGGGCATTTTCGGAGCCTACACGGTCTCAAAGATTGCTCTCAACGCCTACACTCGCCTAGTCGCTCGAGACGTCCAGCGAGAAGGACGCCAGCTCTACGTTAACTGCGTCCATCCGGGCTACGTCAAGACGGAGCTAAACAACAACCGAGGCTTTCTCTCCACCGAGCAAGGCGCGGACACCGCAGTGTGGCTTGCGCTCGCGCCTGCTAACGAGCAGAGCTCCGGGGATTTCTTCTACGAAAGGACAAAGTACGAGTTCTAAAGCTGCGTGGAAATGATCTAGATATGTTCATAGCTGAGTAAATTATTGTACAAGATGTTTAAATGGATGTTTATTTTGTTGTGAGTGTTTATTCAGCATTACATTTTTCAGCTTAAAAGATAAACATATGACAGGTATTTATATTTAACAGTTTTCAAATAAAATTATTTAATACTCTTTGATTTATATTATTATTATAATAAAATAATCTAGTAAGAAAAAAATTATTTAGATAACTTATTTATGATTTTTATTAAAATATATTTCACTTAAATTATAGCTGTGAGGTCTAAATGTATGACTACAATGCCATATACTAATATTAATATAGTGGGATTTTGGTAATTGTTATCTAAACCATTCGCTCTTGTATATAAGCTAAGGTTTTTTAGTATATTGATATGCATATTTTTTTCATATTCCATGCACTCACATTAATGGAAGTGAGGGGTACCTTTAATTGTCCCTAAAGGGTGCTTGGATTTGGGATTTTAGTTTAAATCTAGCTTTTGCATTGTCTAGATCTAATTTTTTCCATTTTATTTCTTTTATTATTTCCTTTCAGGATTTTGGTTTAGATCTAGTTTTGGCATTGTCTAAATCTCCTTTTCCTTCTAGCTTTTTTTTTCATTTCTTTTTTTTTTGCTCTTTCCTTTTCATTCATCTTCATTGTAAATTAGCAATCTCCTCCTCTTTTGACTCTAAAGTAACAATTGATGCAATTATTTGATGTTATGCAATTGTAATTAAACAACCAAACTCAGTTGATGGTAGCATTCACAGCACGTGGTACAGCTCCTTCTACTCTTAGTGCCAATCCTCACGTTTAGCCGAAGTTCTTTCATGGGAATCTTAAGGATGATGTGTATCATTGGTTACATCATTTCATGGTGATTGCCATATATCATTTTTGGGATGATACTTGACATTTGCGTGAGTTCTCCATGTGTCTCCAAGGGACAGCATTGAAGTGGTATAATGGTTTGAGTGTAGCCACTCGTGGGGATTGGAGTGTTCTCCTAGACGTCTTCAAACATGCATTCGGACATACCAATGATTGTGATGATGCTTTTCAACAATTGCATCGTCTTCATCAAAGGCCATCTGAGTCGGTGATGCAATTTAACGTTGGTTTCCAAAGCCTTTTGCTTCGTGCAGAGCCAAATATGTCGAAATGGATCAAGCTAGGAATGTTATAGTCAGCACTTTGTCAAGATCTTGTCAAACTTGTGTATGCACCTGCTCCAGCCACCCTTGAAAATGCTCTTTGCTTGGCACAACGTTATAAAACGTTGCCTCTTCCACTTTTCGTTGCACGTCCTTCAACTCCACTTCCTGTGGGTGATGGTCCTGTTCTCATGGAGGTTGATGCTACTGCTACTCGATTCCAAGGACAAGGGCGAGGACGTGGTCGTGACCGTGACATTTACTACTGTATGTGTGATGAAGTTGGTCACACTTATTGGTGTTCTCCATGTTTTCCAGATTAATGGCTTTCATTTCCTGGGTGAAAACCTTGGTGTTAACAATGTCCTATTGGTGCTATTGCAATGGAAGTTTTGGACACTAAGATGCATCTGGAAAACAAGGAGTTGCACAAGTAACGGAGGGACCTTACGCGAATAAGTTAGTGACCAAGTTAGTGAATAAGTTAGTGTCCATTTTTCTTTTAGCAGTATCATTAAAGGGTTCACTTGACACCAGTTCATCTAGTGTTTACTTTCCAAATTTGGTTTTATAACAAAAGGTCTCTTGTTATTCTCTTTGTGTTGGTTGATACAGGTTTAAGTTTATCTTTTATTGCTCGATCTGTTGCCACAAGTTGCCATCTACACTTGCGTTGTGTGGCAGAGCCAGTTTTCATTCTTTATGGCAATGGTTGTACACATACATGTGCACAGGATGAGGTGGACCTAGTTGTGTGTATGGGCGATCTCAAACTTGGGTTGTAGTTATTGCAGGTGGCGCCGAGTCAAGCTTTTGATCTCATCCTTGGTATGGATTGGTTGTAATGCAATTATGCCAAGTGTGACTTTGAGGCTTTTCCCTTTTGTCTCATACTTCTTTATATTTCATCAATTCCTCTCACTTTTATACCTTTTCGTCCCTTTGCTTCTACCTTTGCTTCCAATACTTTTGTTTCTCCACTACTTCCTCCTATATTTTTATCATGTTTTGCTCTTCCCTTTTCCGATCCCTCAAACAATCTTTGCGTTGTAACAATTGATTAGCTCATGAAGGGGTATGCCAATCTCTTTGAATTTGACCTATTGTCTGGGATTAAGATTGCCACACGTCATCCTATTCCAACTAGGGATGCTCATCCAATCAAGATTCTTGTTTGTTATCAGTCACCCAAAGAGATCAAAGTTTTACATACAAATATCAAGGAGATGTTGGAAAAGGGTCTTATTAGAAAATCATGAAGTCCTTGGGCATGTGAACCTCATATTGTGACAAAGCCTGATGGGAGTATTCATTTCTGCATTGACTATCATTTATTAAATAAAGTGACGATCCCAGATATGTACCCTCTTCCTCACACTGCTGATATCTTGGATCATCTGGGAAAAAGTCGATGGTTCACTAAGCTAGATCTTGCTTTTGGGTACTGACAAATATCAATGGCCGAAGAAGATATTCCTAAGACTGTTTTTTATACACTATTTGGTTTGTACAAGTTCTTGATAATGTTGTTTGGTTTGAACAATGCTCCAGCAACTTCCCAGCGGATGATGGACGAGGTTCTTTGTGATATGCCAGAGGTGACTACTGACTTCATTAATGATATTTTGATCCACTTAGAGGGGACATGTGAAGAACACATCTGTGATGTTTGTAAAGTGTTGGATCGGCTACAAAAATTTGGTTTAAAACTGAAGCAGTCAAAGTGTGTGTTCGTGTCCAAGGACACGACTCATCTTGGGTACCATATTTCTTGTGAGGGTTTGCAAATTAATCTTGACAAACTTGTAACTGTTCTAAAGTTCCCTACTCCAAAGCATGTGTATGATATGCACTAAATCAGAAGACTTTAGCAATGCTCGCAACGATGCAGTGTGATCAGAAAAATGATCCACAAAACAACTAAAATATTACACCTTGCCCAAAAGAATGGGTGTTCAAGGATCTCAAAGAGTTATTAATGACTCTTCCGGTTTTAACATATCCTGACTACACTTGACTTTTCATTTTGAACGTAGATGCTTCTAACATTGGTCTTGGAAGTGTGTTGATGCAAAAGAGCCCGAGTGTGCCTAGTTAGTGCCATCCCATTACATATATAAGCTATACATTACCAATGGAGGTGAACTACTCCACGATAAAAAATAAATGTTTAGTAGCAATCTTGGGTTTTGAGAAACTTCATGCATATCTACATGGTTCTCAGACGTTACTAAAAGGTGATCATTTTGCCATTACTTCATTATTAAAGCAAAAGAACCCAGTTTGTCGTGTTGCTCAGTGGGTTTTGAAGCTTCAAATATATGGTTTTGATGTTGTTTATCATCTTGGGAGTTTTATGGCTGATGCTGATGCCCTTTCTCAAGCTCCTCTTCCTTTTTCACTCTCTTCTCATGTTTCTGATGAGCTTGCAATTCTAGCATCTATGGATTTTCTCGAGCATGTGCAACGGTTGAAACGCTTCGTACAAAGGGATCAGGAACAACTAATATCACCTACAAATCCACCAATGCCTCCTCCTGACGTTCCTCCAGATCCCAACCCATCTATAAGAGAACTTTGATGGTCTTTTATTATTCTAAGAGGAGGGGATGATGTGAGGTAAGTGTATAGCTACAATACTATATACTAATATTAACATAGTAAGATTTTGGTAGCTGTCAAATTGATTTCAATGGGAAATAAATTCAAAAGATCAATTCCACTTACACTGTTTATGCACCGGCACCATTGTGATCCATTTCGAGAAGCATGCATTTCCCAGAGATTTTCTTGCAAGAGATGGCAATGATGGGACAGGCGGGAAGGAAAGCTTGATCCCCAGCTGTCCCTGCCCGGGGAGAGCTGGGACTCGAGCTTTTTTTCACAAGAGATGGAGAAAACTCTGGGATTGACAGTACTGCCTCTTCCTGCGCATTTGCTCGTCCCAGCTCGGAGTGACACCAAACTTTGGGATCATTGCCTCAAGTGTTTCTTACCTCAATGGATCAACTGCAAGCAGTGAGAATACACAGCAAAGTCACCTCGTTTGCTTGAATTCCTTTGTCTTTCATCCTTTCTTCTCATTTTTCTCCTTTCTTTTTACTCTGCTTTCCTGTGAAACCAGAACAAAACCTTTTCAGTATCACCTTGAGGAGCATAGCCAGAAATAAGAGCAGTTGAGCTTACCACATCCTCGCAAGAAGATCAAACACTCACTGTGCCTCGCTCGCACTGCCATATTTTCGTAAGTGTCCACCAGGCTATGCAAATCTCTCTGTGGAAAAACTTTCTCAAGTTGGCAACCTCGCAGAAGCCTTTAAAACGGAGTTGAAGCTCAATGCCATTTCGAGCGAGATCGGTGTCATAGATAACAGTGTTGGATGGTTGCAGGAAGTGGAAGAACGTGGAGGTGGCTTCTCTAGACAAGATGGATAAGGCGCGAACATTCTCTGTGAAAGCCCTAAGTAAGAACCTCACGGAAATTTCTAGTTGCATTATTTTCTTTGACTTTGTAGTTGCAAGTTTGTCAATGCTTTGCATGTGAGTGCTGGCAGTATATATATTTTGTGTTTGACTTCGCCTCCTCCACTTGATTTGTTGCAGTGTACTTAAAAGGAGCTTGCGCTTGTACAGAATCTGACTAGGTATGGCCAATTTCAGGAAAGCTCTCTTGTTTCTTCTTGTTCTTCTTGTGATGTTTTCTTTGGTGAGCTGTAGATCAAGTGTCAAGCAGCTTCCAATTGAGTGCAGGAAGGGTAGTGATGGAAGCTACAACAACATTTGCAAATGTTGCTATGTGATTGGAAGCATCTCTCAGTACTGCAAGGAAGATCGGAAAGAAATTGAAGAGATCAATTCCAGTTGCGCTGTAATCCTTTGTGCACCGGCACCATTGTGATCGTTTAGAGCGTTATGTACAACACAGAAGAATAATATACTTTTGTAGCAAAGAAATACAAGACCAGTTTTCTTTTGTCTTGTTTCTCGCTTTTTGTGTGCTAGGCAGTGGAAAGTAATTTCGTAGGGAATACTATATTTTATGTAAAACTTATCTGGTCACAACGAATCCTCAAAACATGATTCCATGATTGTTGATAAAGGGCAACAATATTCATGATCACTGGGTAGTATCCATAGCAGTATTGAGAGAAAACTCGAAAAACCATGAAAACCAAGAGAATAATTTTATTCTTTTTCATATCAAACTAAAGAAATCAAAGTTGGAACGCCTGGAAATGTTTGGCATAGGTAGAATATATATATATATGCAATGTCTCTACCAGCATATATCACTTGTCGAATTAAATTTTCTATCTGAAGTGTGTTATGAGAGTTCTAGTTGGTTTTCTGAGGAGATTTGCAAAGAAAAGAGGGATATATAACATATGACCATAAAAACAAATCAAATTTGTATGATCCTCTTTTATGATTCTGCAAAAACTGGCAATTAAATTTGACCTGTGACCTTTCACTGCCATTTTAATTTCATTTCCTACTTCAGCAATAAGCAGATAATTTCAATATTAATAATAAAGAGCAGATCATACTTATATTAGTTTCTTTAGTTTTAACTGCCATACATCCATCCAAAAAAATCCCCCAATTCCACAATATCCATACTTGGCTGCAACATACCCCTGAGTCACATGATTGATACCCACCTGTGGTGCACAGCAAGAACTATAGTCACATACCAGAGTATGCTAGGAAGAAATGGCAATGAACGTGGATAGAGAATGAGTTATATGTATCCTTATATATAGAAAGGACTTATCCAAGTTGCAGTTGAAATAAAACTCTGGTCATATGGAGTCACATTCACATTCTTTCTGCTTAGGACTATATGTTCACAATCTTACATTCAAAGTAATGCATATGTTGAAAGTGGGTCCTTACCGCAGAACCTTAATCTGGGCCTTAGGCCAACTTTAAGTTCCACTTTAATTCATTTCTCAAATCTGTGACACAAGTGAGTAAAAAACTAGAGTCAACTCAAGTCAAACACACATTTTCAAAGTCACAAGTTTCCGCCCTTTACAAGCCATTCTAACTTAGCCAAAATCTTTTAGTGCTGGCAATGCCACTTTCTCTTTGAGCAGAGCAGTTGGCAGCAGGGACATCCTACGAGCCAGGCAATGGTAGCAACATTATTTACTACAACACTGCCAAGACCATAGAGAAGCAGAAAAACGCTGAGACGGTCCTCCATTTTTTCTACGAGCACAAACCTCTCAACGGATTTGCTACCTGTCTTGGCTATGGCGACTTTCCCAACGCTATCTACGGCCACACAGGATGCTACAACATGTCCGACCAGCCAAGCTGCTCAGAATGCCTCAAGCGAGCTTACCAAGCAGGTCGCTCTGTATGCTTTGGGTGGTACTTAGAAACGGAAAGAAGATGCAGTTTGCGACATTGGATTCTGGATTGAGTAAGTTTCCTCTCCAGATAATCTATCACGGCTGTTCTAACTTATATTCCCATTCTTCCACAGCTCTTTTTGG
This sequence comes from Selaginella moellendorffii, assembly GCF_000143415.4. Classification (NCBI taxonomy): domain Eukaryota; kingdom Viridiplantae; phylum Streptophyta; class Lycopodiopsida; order Selaginellales; family Selaginellaceae; genus Selaginella; species Selaginella moellendorffii. The sequence goes on from NW_003314267.1 coordinate 1,773,085, forward strand.
TGTCGTGGCTAAAGTATGGCAAGCAATATTGGTGTCAACGTCCTGGAGGTCCATAGTCCACCTAAGCAGCTTGGGGACGAGCTGGCGCTTGTGTGGCGCATAAAAAACTTTTTACTGACTTAGTGTGAAGGCCTGACGATTGTGGGTGTTAAATATGGTGTGAAGACTTAAAACTCAACAATGTTAACATTTGAGGACTCTAGCAATGAATTGAGCATCACGATGTCATGCAATTGTCAACAAGATATTAACACGTGGCCTCCTGGAACAGCGCCAAGAGGGTGTCCGTGGTGGTCCGCATTCTTCTTCTCGGTCGCCTCCTCGCCGCCGTGCCCCGCAAGCGGCACTGCCACCACCAGGATCGACGCTCCTCTGTCCGGTGACCGGAAGCCCTCTCTGTGGTCGTGGGATTAAGTCGCTGTGGAGAAATCACAAGGAGGCCAATCCTTCCAGCTCTCAGCTTCTGCATTGGCGCCAGGAATAGCTTATGTGTTAGATCGACTCGGCAGGATATTTTCGGGAGCTCAGGATCGGCAGGGTCGGTTGACGAGCGGGGGATGACTGTGAGGCATTGCTTCACTACCCTAGCAGCACGGGCGTGTGAATGCAGGCAGTAGCAAGTGTAGCCTTTGCTCTGCCCATGTCATCTTCTTCAAGACCGAGTGCTAGGTACTGCAAGAAAAGCTTTTCTAGTTTGTGATCTTTGCAATGAGAATTTCAAGCAGAAGACTTTGGTGGCACTAATCTTCTTCGTTTTCCTTTCCAGGTGTGTAGTTGATTGTTATTTGCAACAGGTGTGTGATTTGGGCACAAAGTGTCTTTAGTAGCAACCCCACTACCAATGAAAATTCAAGGTGGGGAGTCAAGGATTCTTGGTTGCTTTGTTTGCAGGTGAGGGATACTATGGGGCTCACCTTTCACGACCTCACAGCAAACTGGAAAAGGTGGCGGCCTTGTTTTTCTCCTTGTTTGTGTGTAAATTCTTGGTCAAAAAGTTTTTATGGAAGATGATATGTTTAAAGAAACAGAAAATTTGGAAAGTGCTTAGTGGGGGTACCTGATAGTAATTTAAACTTGATGGAAGTATTTGTTTCTGCATTAAGTATCGTTTGTTAAACGAAGTGATAATCCTAGATATGTACTTTCTTCTTCAGGAGCATTTAGGGAGAAATTATTAATTCACCAAGTTAAATTTTACTTTTGGGTACTAACAAGTACTGATGGCCGAAAAAGATATTCCTAAGATTGATTTTTGCAAATTGTTTAGTTTGTATAAGTTCTTAGTGTTGTTGTTTGGTTTAAATAATGCTTTAGTAACTTTTCAGCAAATGATGGATGAAGTTTTTTATGATATGCTAAAGGTGATTGCTAACTTCATTGATGATGTCTTAATCCACTCGGAAAGGACATAGGAAGAACACGTTCATAATGTTCGTAAAGTATTAGATCGGCTATGGGAAGTTGGTTTAAAGTTAAAGTAATCAAAGTGTGTATTTGGGTTTAAAGACATAACTTATCTTGGGTATTGTATTTCTCATAAGGGTTTGCAAATTAATCCTGACAAACTTGTGGCTATTCCAAAGTTCCTTACTCCGAAGTATGTAAATGATGTGCAGCATTTCTTATCTGAATCTTCAAAACCCATCGAGCAGTACAATCAACTAGGTTTTTCTATTTCAATAATAAAGTAATAACAGCATGATCACTTTTTAATAACGTTTGAGAACCATGTAGATATATATGAAGTTTTTCGAAACCCCAAACTGTTGCTAAACACTCATTCTCTATCGTGGAGTAGTTCGCTTCTGTTAGTTGTAATATATAACTTATATATGCAATAGGATGACACAAACTAAGCAGACTCAGACTTTTCTACATCTATACACCTCCAAGACTAATATTAAAGGCATTCACATGCAAAATGAAAGTTTAAGTGTAGTCAGGATACACCAAAACTAAATGAGTCGTCAATAGCTCCATGAGATCCAGGAATGCCCGTTCACAATCCATAGACTAAATGAAAGATGACATTAATGACTTCAATAACATTCATAATGGTGCAATGTGATCAGAAAGATGATCCACAAAATGACTGAGATACTGCACTTTGCTCATATGATTTTGATGTTATTCATCGCTTGGGGAGTTTTATGACTGATGCTGATGCTGTAGCGCATATGATTATGGGATGAGATTTGGATATATTATCACCGTGGATCCTTGGAACCTTAGGGGATAAATGGGGATAAAATAGCCACTAAGGGCTCTCTCATCAGGCAATTGCCCCTTTTCCAGTTGGCTTAAGGGGAGAGAGATAAGGTGCGCTACAGTTGGTATCAGAGCAAATGGCACGGGTTCGATTCCCATTGATTAGTGGCTACTTAAAAGTATAATATACTCTTGAGCAAGGTATATTTCTACCCTTAAATTTGAAATCATATGTATTGGGCATCCATGCGTATGTCCTTCCTCTTGTGTGGAGTACATTGACATCTCTGAAGGGGGGGTGAGTGGATCATTGGAACCTTAGGGGATAAATGGGGATAAAATAACCACTAAGGGCTCTCTCATCAAGCAATTGCCCCTTTTCCAGTTGGCTTAAGGGGAGAGTGTAAGTTCCTGAGTTTGGACTTCCCGAGAGGTCACCCAGCCCAGTACTATTCTAACCCAAGGACGCTTAACCCCAAATATCCCAAGACCCTTAACCAATTGGAAAAGGGGGTGCACTCTTGTTCATGGGCCCTTTCCCTCTATATTTGAACCCCTATGGATCGTCTTTCGAGTCATTCCCTTTGGTTGCTTACAGAGAGAGATAAGATGCGCTACAGTAATGTAGCACACATGGTTTTTACCCTTTATCCTATGGTGATTTACCATAGGATAACACCACGAAGCGGAACCTAAACCCTCTTTGTGCCACGTAACAGATGCCACGTGTCACATGCCACATGTCAAAAGGAACGTGGTGTGGAACCTGAGGTTCAGGGCCTTGGGCCACTGAACGAAGGAACGGTGCCAAACTCCCAAGCTTGGAGCCAAGGAGTGACGGAACCGAACCACGGAGCAACTCCCGAGCATACAGCCCAAGGAGTGAAGGGATAGGAGCCTGAAGCGACTTGGAACAGTCCTGGAGCAACTAGCATCCTAATGCCAAGACCAGCACGCAAAACGAAGCCAAACGGAGTCTGGCACTATTTCGGTATACCGGTGGCCTAACGCAAGGATATGGGTACTCCACCAGCTAGCATGGAATGGAGCTTAGGCTTAGACCCAAGCCAGACGTAGAACAAGGACAAGCATGCAAGCGGGAGCTAGACTATGCCTCAAGTTGGTTGGCCATGCCCGACCTACCCACTATCCCTACTATATATTCGGAACCCCCCATAGCCCCCCGCCCCCTTGAGGAACACACGCTTTGGGCTTTCACCCCAAGCCTCCCTTAGTATCAGGAATTAGTCTCTGGGACAAGCTCAAAACTTACTAAATATGGAATGTCCCTAGATTGCGAATTTGGACACGGGACGAACACCATTGTGTTCAGGACGATCTCTACATTCCGTAGATATGCCAAATGAGCAAATCTGGACACTTTCCATAAATAGCATCTGGGACGAATTAAGACTAACACAAAGGGCATGATAGCGAGGGTGTTTGGCAAACACGGTAAGCTATCATCTAGCGATGTTGACGGACCAATCTCAATATCGCAGGGGTTCTTGATACTAGCAAGTGCAAGCCAATGACTCAAGTTTCTCAAACCAGGCCGAGTATGCTCAACAAGAAACACATAGGGTTCCTACCTTATGTTTATCCAATCTAAGTACATAGTCATTGACCAGTTTCTCAACTAGCTCAAGTGGGAATTGATAACGGGTCTAGCAATACCGACCTCCTGCCATCGCAGCAGTAAGGTAAGAGTGTCCGTAAGGACTGGTTGACAGGTAACTTTCGATACCCGAAGTCACATTTGCGATAGATGCCCTTTTTCGAGCTCCTCTTCCTTTTTCACTCTCTTCTCATATTTTTGACGAGTTTATTATTCTAGCATCTATGGATTTTCTAGACAAGGATTATGTGCCATCGGTGGTGCATCATTTGCTGATGACTTACCATTTTGGCAATTACATTTATAATATCGCTTTGAAGATGGTTTTCTTTATTTTGTGGAGATAGATCCTAATGATCATTTACGGCTAATGGTGCCTTCAATCTTTATTTCATAGTTTCTCCATACCTACCATAATTCTCCTAGGTGGGCATATGGGACATTGTCGTCTGACTGAGAAGCTACACAAGTCTTTCTATATCCCGAACATGCAACATGATGTTGTCTGGTAGCATATAACTGTGTTTGGTGCCAAGTTTGTATTACTCCCCCTCATGTTTCAAGACGGTTGGAGTCAATTGTAGTTTTTCATCTGTTTGAGTTGTGGCATTTGATCTTATAGGACCTTTTTTACGATCGATTGTTAGCAATAAATATATTATTATTACTTCTAATTACTTGATTTGTTGGGTGGAAGTTAGTGCTCTTGCCAATGCCTTTACAATTACTATTGGATACTTCCTCCTCAATTGAGTGGTGTTTTAGCATTCTTGTCTGAAGTGGATTCTTTCGAATAATAGTCTCACATTTATAGATGAGGCATTTCATATTTTGACATTTTGATTGGGGATACGCCACACTTTCATAAGTGCTTATCATCTACAGTCAGACAGTTTGGTGGAATGGCTCATTCTAACATTCAAAGGGATGATTGCAAAGTACATGAACTTTCAGCATTCGGATTGGGATGGTTATTTGTTATTTCTTCAGTATATATATTGTCAAGACCCCTGACAAGATCAAGATTGGAAAATGCAAAAAGACAAAGAGAAAAGCTAGTGGAAACAAAGAAGAGGCCTTAGACTGGCATTGATTCAGATTGTGGAGAAATGGAACAAAGCTAACCTATATATACTATAGGTTGATGAAGCTCCACCACTCTTGGATCAAGGATGGCCTAAATATAGCTGAGGTCGAGGAGGCGCCACATCATCATCAGGAATGTGGCTCGAGACTCAGGAATCGGGAAGTGTCTCGAGAGTCAGGAATAGGAAAGTGTCTCGAGAGTCAGGAATAGGGAAGTGTCTCGAGAGTTAGGAATGTGGTCTGCAGGTCAGGAATCCGGCGAGAGTCAGGAATGTGGCAAGAATTGGGGGATTCCTGACAGCACCCCCTCCTCAAGAACGAGTGGAACGAGGATGTGAACGAGAACGAAGAGGAGGATGAGATGAGCGGCGAGGGATGGGAGATGGAGAAAAAGAATGAGGACTGGGACGAGAAGGATAGCAGCGGTGGAAGTCCTGAACAAGGTCAGGAGAATGAAGCAGGTTGTCTGCAGGTTCCCAAGTGCGTTCCTCAGGTCCGTAACCCTTTTAGTCCACCAGATAGTAGAGTTTAGACCGTGAAATCTTGGAATCAAGGATGTCCTGAACCTCGTACTCAGACCCATCCTCGAGCTGCACTGGTGGAGGCAGAGGAATGACCCGATTTGGAATAGGACTGGGAATATAAGGCTCAAGGAGAGAGGAGTGAAAAACGGGGTGAATTTGATATGAGGAGGGAAGTGCAAGGCGATAAGTGACAGGATTAATGATGGCAGTGATAGGGAAAGGACCAAGGCGTTTGAAATCGAGTTTTGGACAGGGCCTGGTGGTGGAGATATTTCGCCTGAGGAGCTAGACTTTATCCCCGATATTGTAAGGGGGACAATCCTGACGATGGACATTGGCAAATGTTTTATGAAATTCCTGAGCACGATGGAGGTGGAAGGAGATGGAGTTGTGGATTTCCTGGAGGTTGGAGATAAATGCCTCAGAGCGGGGATTTGAACGAGAGGATTCAGATGGAGAAGGAAGTGAGAGATTGAATCGGAGATTTCGGCTAGAGTTCGCAAAGAAGGGGGAAACTCGAAGAGAGGAGTGAACAGAGTTGTTATAGGAGAACTCAGCAAGGGGAAGGATATCGAACCAGTTATCCTGATGATAGTTGATGAAGCATCTCAAGAATTGTTCCAACGTCTGAATCGTTCGCTCGGACTGCCCATCAGTTTGAGGATGATATGCCGAAGAGAGGTTGGCCTTCACTCCAAGCAGCTGCAAAAACTGTTGCCAGAAATGAGAGATGAACTGAGGCCCCCGATCCGAAACCACATCTGTAGGAATCCCATGAAGTCGGAAAATTTCCCTGAATACCAGTTTTGCCATGTCCTCGCCCGAAAACTCCTTGGTACATGGCAAGAAGTGCGCCATCTTTGTGAAGCGATCCACCACGACTAAAATGCTGTTGAAGCCTCCAGAACTCGGAAGATCACTCAAGAAATCCATGGAGATGGATTCCCAAGGACCTGAAGGGACCGGAAGGGAACAAAGCAAACCTGAAGGAAGGTGGCGAGGTACCTTATTCCGGGCACAAGTGTCACAGGAGGTAACAAAAGCTTTGATGTAGTCGTCCATGTGAGGCCACCAAAAGTCCCGTGCAACTAGCTCATAGGTTTTCGCAATGCCAAAGTGACCAGCAGTCGGGCTATCGTGGCACGCCATCAGGACCAACCTTCGAGCATCACCTTCAGGAACGTAAAGTTGCTCCCCACGGTACAATAAGCCATCTAAGAACTCGAATTCGTCAAATCACCGGCAGTTGGGAGTCACTGGGTGTCCAGCCAGATGGGGGAAAATGTCGCTAGCGAGATCATCGGATTAAAGATCGTTTCTGATTGCATCCATCAAGGAGGAGTCCTGAGGGGCCAGGGAAATTGCCATAACTTGAAGCCGATCAGGACCGAGGATAACTTGATCCTGTTGATCGAAGGTAGGATTACCAGGCCTGAGACTGAGATAGGAGCGCCTTGAAAGAGCATCAAGAAGGCCTTGAAACTTTCCAGGTCTGTACTTGATAACAAAGTCAAACCGACTCAGGAATTGTGCCCACCTTGCTTGACGACGGCTCAAAACTCGGGAAGTGGCAAAGTACTCGAGATTTTTGTGATCCATCCAGACTGTTGTTTGATGGCTCACCCCCTCCAAGAAACGGCGCCACTCTCCAAAGGAATCCACGATGGCAAAGAGCTCCTTGTCGTGGATTTCGTAATTGATCTCCGCAGGCTGGAATTTCCGAGAATGGAAAGCGACTGGATGAAGTTCGTGATCCGCTCCGAGTTGAGACAGCACAGCACCAATGGCAAAGTCGGAGGCGTTAGCCTCGATGAAGAAAGGTTGTGAGGAATCAGCATGGATCAAAACAGGAGCAGAACTGAAGGCCGCCTTGAGTGTGTCGAAGGCCTACTGGGCAGCAGCAGACCAAGAGAAGGGAACACCCTTGCGAGTGAGATGTGTGAGAGGAAGGACAATGTCAGAGTAGTGATCAATGAATTTGCGGTAGAAGTTGGCGAAGCTAAGGAAAACCTGAACGTCCGACATTGATTGTGGAGGCTCCCATTCGAGAATAGTCTTGACTTTGGCAGGATCCATCGTGATACCCTCAGGAGTGACAATGTACCCAAGGAACTCCACAGACTGCTGATCAAAGGAACATTTCTCAAGCTTCGCGTATAGGCCGTGTTCTCACAGCTTCACTAGCACCTTGCGAACATGTTCGTCATGCTCCTCCTGAGTTTTTGAGTAGATGAGGATGTCATCGAGATAGACAATCACCATCTGATCAAGAAACTCCCAAAAGACGTCGTTCGCCATGTGTTGGAAAACTGCTGGAGCATTTGTCAAGCCAAATGGCATGACAGTGTACTCGAAGTGGCCATAGCGGGTTCGGAACGCAGTCTTCCATTCATCACCAGGCCGGATCCGGATCAGGTTGTATGCTCCACGGAGGTCGATCTTGGTGAAGAAGCGGGCACCGCCGAGGCGTTCCAACAGGTCCGAGATCAGGGGCAGCGGATAAAGGTTCCGAACAGTCACCTTGTTCAAACCTTGGTAGTCGATGACTAGCCGCAAGTTCCCATCCTTCTTCTTGACAAAGAAGACAGGCGCTCCAGCCGGGGACTGCGAATGCTGAATGTAGCCCGAGGCAAGGTTCTCATCCACATACTCTTTGAGGGCCTTAAGCTCGGACGGGGATAACCCATAGATAGGCCCCACGGAGGTGACGCTCCTTCCTGTAAATCAATGGGACAATCATAAGGCCGATGAACAGGCAGTACACTAGCTTTTTTCTTGTCAAACACATCCCCAAAATCATGATACTTCTCAGGAAGACTGACAAGAGAAACATGCAAAGCAAAAAGAAAAAGAGGTTCTTCATGAAAGAGTTCTTTCATAGTGATTGTGGAGATAGGAGGAGGCATACGACTAAATGGAATGAGACGAGGATACGGTCCAGTGTAAGATGGAAGAGAGGAAAAAGAAGAGGGTGAAAACTTTATAGAGTCAGGAACAGAACCCCAATTTGAGTTTAGGGAACTTTTCCTGATTCGGACTCGATGAACAGCAGGGGAAGCCGTGGGAGAGATGAGCTGTAATTCCTTCCAACAGATCTGAGGCTGATGTAGTTGGAACCAAGGAAGACCGAGCATCACAGAGGAGGACTTGCTGTTGATGATGTTGAAGGCAATATCGGTGACGGTGGACCCAATGTGTACTCGAACGGGCAACGTTTCCCTAAGTCCAGAAGATGGAGACACAAAATGCCCGCCGATGCCTTCAACCCTCAAATCCCGTATGGTAGGAGAAAGAGGAACGTGATGTCGGGCAGCAAAGTCCGTGTCCATGAAGCAGGAAGTTGCACCTGAGTCCAGTAATGCCAGAGCCTTGAGTCCTGATTGTCCGGTGAAAGAAAGGAGACATGGGACGCGGAAGTTGTGGGAATTGGTGGTGGCTTTGATGAAAGGTGGTGAGGAGCTTGATAAAGAAGAAAAGTGATTTTTAGTCGGGGAGTCCAAACAGACAGCTCCTACTCTGTTTGGACTGGGTCGTTTCCCGACTGCAATAGAGGTGGACTTTGAGGCAGAGTGAACTCGAGCAGTCGAGGAGGCTTCTTAGGACATACAGCTGCTTTGTGATTAGGATCAGCACAATAGAGGCAAAGATTATGAGATATTCGACGTTGCTTCTCAGCAGGACTCAACTTCCCTCTAATGAGTCGGGGAGTACCAGAAATATCCATTGGAACCGGAGCAGTAGGTTCAGGAGTATGCCCCGAAGACTCAAGCTGGGATTCCTGAGTCTGGGACGGAAAAACAGCGGCGCGGCGACTTTCCTGACGACGTTCAAAGAGACGATTGTCACATCAAACAGCTTTGTTGATGGCATTCGACAGGTCCTTGGGATCCTCCATGGTGAGCAACAAATCCTTGACACCGTTGTTGAGGCCGAAACGAAATTGGTCAATCAGGGCCCGCTCATCCCACTAAGTGTCCAAAGCAAGGAGTTGGAACTCTACAGTGTAGATCGAGGCAGGACGAGACCCCTGAGAGAGACGTCTCATCTTTGTGCTAGCAGCCCGAACCTGATCTGTCTCGCCAAAACATGCTTCGAGCTTCTCTTTGAACAATTGAAGATCCATCAGCTCTGGAACCACGACCCCTTTCATGCTCTTCTCCAGAAGAGGAGAAAACCATGACAAAGCTGCACCTTCGAGCAACGTCCCAATCGCGCCGATTTGAGACTCGGGAGTAGGGTACCGCCGATGTTGAAGTGCGAAGATCAACTCCATCTGGTTCAGGAATCCGCGAAGCTTCGAACGCTTGCCTGAAAATTTCACCGGGAAGCTCACCTTCGGTTCAGGAACTTTGCTGGATCCTTGAGCCGAAAGTGAAGCAAGCTCCTGCTGCATGCGAAGAAGGGTCGCCTTCAGCTCGGTATTCTCAGACTAGATTTTTGCAAGGACTTCAGCAAAGAAATCAGGATGGCTTGGAGACTCCATTGGCAAGAAGAAAGGAAAAAGGGGGAAAAAAAGGCAAAGGTAATCAAACAATCAAAACAAACTAAATCTCTTTTCTCTTTGTCTTTTTGCATTTTCCAATCTTGATTTTGTCAAGGGTCTTGACAGTTTGATTCAGATTGTGGAGAAATGGAACAAGGCTAACCTATATATACTATAGGTTGATGAAGCTCCACCACTCTTGGATCAAGGACGGCCTAAATATAGCTGAGGTCGAGGAGGCGCCACATCATCATCAGGAATGTGGCTCGAGACTTAGGAATCGGGAAGTGTCTCGAGAGTCAGGAATGTGGTCTGCAGGTCAGGAATCCGGCAAGAGTCAGGAATGTGGCAAGAATTGGGGGATTCCTGACATATATGTCACAAGGGTGTAGAGATTTATTGATGCTTCACCATAAAAACTCTTATATGGTCATGATCCAATATTACCAATGGAGTTAGGTTTGCTTTCGTGATTACTATGAACTGCTGATGCTAGGTCGTGGGATCAATATTTGACAAGCATTCTTCCACTTGTCCGAGCAAAGTCTGCTAAACACCTGGGCTATGTACAGATGGGACAACAACGACGTTACAACTCTCATCATTATCCACCTATGGAGTACAAAATGGATAATTTAATGTTAGTTCGTCTTCCCCATTTTACGATATATGGTTTATTTAAGAGGCTCCTTGCTCAGTGGAAAGGATTATATCAGATGTTGCAGCAAGTTGGACTACAAGTTTATGAGGTTTGGCATGATGTACAGCAGGCCAATCCTCCAGAATTATGTATATATAACAATTGAAACACTTCGTATAAAGGGATAAAAAAGGACTAATACCACTTACAGATCCATCAATGCTTCTTTTTTATGTTCCTTTAGATCCTAGCTCATCTACAAAAGAACTCTGATGGTTTTTCATTATTCTAAGAGGAAGAGATGATATAAGGTCCAAATGTACAATTACAATGCCATATACTAATGTTAGTGTAATGGGGTTTTGGTAGTTGTCGAATTGGTTTCAATACAAACCATTTGTATATAAACTAGGGTTTTTGGGCTAATTAATATGCATATTTTTTGTATTTCCTTTCTATATTTCATGCACTCACATAGCAAAGATCATCTCACATATAAGTCTTGTTAAAACTTTAAATTATTATTAAAACATACATTACTGTAAATTAGATATAAAATTTTAAAAAAAATCTTCAACCACGAATTATATCCAAAATAAAATTTAAAAAACTAGAATATATATATATATATAAGAATTATATATGTTATTTTATTTTATTTTCTGAAATTAAATTTGTAGGCATTATTAAACTTCTAATATACATAAAACTTTATTTTAGGAGTACTTAATATGCTTATTTTATGTATGTTTTAGATATAATGATATTATCTCATCATTTTGATATCTATTAATATTTACCCAAAATTAAAATATTTTAAAATGTTAGGTTATTTTAAAATTTATAGTTCTTCCACTTTGTAATTCAGTTAATAAGTTAAATTTTACTTTAAGTAAAGTTTAAAATTTTAATATTTAAGTAAATTGCAAATTGCTTAAATAAGCTAAATTAAGTTTGATAAAAATCTTAAAATTTAATGTTTTCAAAAAGTAGTATTTATAAATACATTACTAAATTAAAATTTAAAAATTATAAAATATAACTATGGACACTTAATTATTTAACTTAATAATTCATGTGATCATGCATTCTAAATAAACAATAATTAATGGAATGTATTATATCACTCTAAATGAATTGAAAATTTATTTCAAGCCTGGAATTAAAATATTTTAAAAATTCTATAATATTTCTTAAGTAATTAAAAAAGAAAATGATTGATGAACAAATTCACAATATAAATACTTGTTGTTAATAAAACAACTATATTAAAAGATATGGAAGTCCACTAAGAAGTTTTAATTTATTAATTAATTCCCATTTATTTAAATTCAGAAGAAAACTTCTAAATAATAAATATTTAAAACTTATTAACATTTTCATAAGTTTAAATTTTAAATCTGGATTTTATACTTTGAACATTGCCTACATTAAAATGAAACCATTGCTGAAAATGTAAGTAATTTAGTGTCGCTTCCTACAGACACACAAGTATCTATAGGCACTCTCCTTGGGATTGCGGCCATTGAGTGGGACTTGCTCGGCTCGGCACTCCGTTTTGCAATCCCGGCACTCGTTGTAAGTGCAGCTGGGCGCCGTCGACCCGACCATCGCTCTTCGATCACTGGGATACTGCCATTCATTTATCATCTCCGGGCCGCAAGAGAAAAAGCAAGAAATATCGATTTCTCACCTTGGGCGTTAGCGTTTGTTGCAGCAGCTTTCGAGAGACACCTATTGCAAAACAACAAAAGCGATACGCGAGATTTTTTTCCCGTGCAAAAGCTGGACTCGCTATACCTTGGATTTGTCTCGACCCATGCTCTTCCGGACAAGACGATGAGCACGAAGAGACGAGCAGCAGCAAGAGGAGTAAGGCCACCGGCATTGTCCGATCGATCGATCCTCCCCGCCGCGTGAATGTCCGTTTGTCTTTGTTCTCTCGTCGTCTCGACTGCGATTGATTGATGGAGCGATTGAGCAGTGGCCCAACGAGAAGAACAGGCGAGAATCAATCCATTGGACCCAGCAGTGGATTCACGAGATATTTTGGCGAGAAAAGGGGGCTTTTTCTCGAGAGAGAGCTCCCTCCATTGTGGTTCATACATTTTTGTTCTATCCCTCTCCAGGGGGATTTTGACATTCCAGAAACTTCCTACACCACATACAAACAAATCCAGGAGGCATAGGGCTTATGGGCAAATTAGGGCTTACGGGCAAATTAGGGCTTGTGCTTGCGCCACGATGGGGACAGAGGGTGCCCATGCCATCCAACCACAGCGCAGTGGTCCAAAGATTCCATCGCTTATCCCGATCCAGGACCACGGAAATGAATTCTCTTTAGAATCGGGTGTGTGCTTCGCGCGGAAAATGGAAGAATGAGTCGATCTCTTCGCGCCCAATTGCGAGAAAGCCCACAGTGGGTGCTCCATCGCGCGCTGAGCCGCGATTGATTGATCGGCCACGTGATACTGATCGATCGATCTCTTTCAAGCAATGTTTGCTACAATCGACGGGTTGATCGATTGAATCCACGGGTAGATCGATCGATCTCTTTCAAGCAATGTTTTCTAAAATAGACGTGTTGATCGATTGAATCCACGGGTAGATCGATCGAATCGACGGGTTGATCGATCGATTCATGCTGCCCATCAAGTGATCTGCCCCAAATTGCCACTCGCGCGCCAAAATATGAATTTAAAAAAGGTGTATATTTTTCCTTCCAAAGTTTATATAGATAAAAACACAAGAGGAGCAATCCAGATCCACACTGATCGATCCAGAGTGGAGTGAGAGATTTCTATCTTGCGTAGAAGCTCTCATTCTCCACCGATGAGATCCCATGAAACCCACTGCCGCTCTTCCTCCTCCCCTTGACACTCTTCCTTGGCGGCTGGAAGTTTAGATCGCTGCCGCTTGACGACCTCGGCTTGGAATGCGAAGAAACCAAAACATTTGCGCGCTGCGTCGGCCCCAGGATCGATGATCCACTGCTATGGCCGACGATCCTCGGCTGGAATTGGTGCTGAGGATTGGAGCCCTTGGTGGAGATCGTCGATTTGTTCGCAGCGGACGCGTAGGAGATGTCTGGATCCTGGAGAAACGCGCTGTTCATGGGATAGAGCAAGAAGTCCTTGCCCAAGTTGTCGATCTCGAAAAGATCGTTGCTGCTATCGCTGTCGTCGCCATCGAGATCACAACGATCATACGGCAATCTCTGGAAATTGCTGGAGTCACCCTCTTCGGATGAAGACAGGGAGGAGTCCCTCACGAGTTTCTTCGCGGCCGCGCGAGGGGGAGGAAATCCATACGAGTTGAGGTTGGAGCTCAGATCACGCGAGGAAGAGGAGTAATCGTGGCTGCTGCTCGTGGTGCTAGATCTAGAGGTCATGGAATCCTCGTATCTTTGATCTTTGGCCAAGGGAGGAGGAGGATTCACCGCGGCCGAGGATGGATTCATGTGTGAGAAGGAGAAATTCGCGTGCCACGACTCCGATCGGGGAGGAACAGCCATGAACACGGCAGCATTGGAGGAGTTAGTGAACGAGGGCTTGGAGATTGGCTCGACCAAGACGCTGCTAGTGCTCAATCGCGAGAGCTCCTCGTCGCCCTCCATCTCGTCGGATCCACCGGAATCGAGGACGAATCCCCAGCGCGCGCTGCGAACATGGACGTTGTGCTGCGGCTGCTCGCCCGATCCAGCTATCTCGGGGCCGAAATCCACCGACGATCGTGCGGCGTGCTGCTGGGATGGGTGGAGATTGCGAGCGTGGAAGTAGTGATCAGCCCCAAACACCGAGACATCGCATTTCTTGGAGAAGGAATCCCTCTCGCCCGCGATGATTCGAATGGTGGGCATGGCTGGAGCCGCCATCCTGTTGATCCGCGGCGTGGGCTCCCCAAAGACCTCGCCAAAGACGTGCAAGCTCCTCGCCTGGCTCTTCTTCTTGATCCCCAGCGACGAGCACGTCGACGAATATTCGCTCATACCATCGTCGTCTTCTTCTTGCTCTTGGTGGCGTTCTTCTTCTTCGTGTTCTTCCTCGTCCTCGTCGATCTCCAGGAGCCTGGGATTCAACCCAGCGCCACCGCCGTCGAGCTCGAATCTCTCCCTGGCCTTCGCGTAGCTCCTGGCGATGCTGTCCAGGCCAAAGGCGGCGTCCATGGCCTCGACCATGGGGCTGGAGAGGTACGAAAACCCCGACGATCGAGCGGCGGCGCTGTAGGAAGCGCCGCTGGCCAGATCGTCGGCGTCGGCGTCGCTGCTGCTGCTGAGGAGATTCCTGACGCTGCCGCTACCGGCGCTGCTGTTGCGGTGGAATCGCCACTCGCGGACGCTCCCACACTCGGCCATGTTGGAGGCGCTGCTGGATCGCATCGCGCCGCCGCTGCTGCTGCGGTTCTTGAGGAGGTGGCGCTCGGCCGCGGCGAGGCTGGAGAGCTCAGTGGAGACGACCGAGATGGAGGGGCTGTCGGGGACGAGAATCGCGGCGTTGTGGATGCCGCTCAGGCTCAGCAGATGATCGCGCTGGGGTTTCTGGATCAAAACATCCTTCTTGGACAAGCACAAGCCCATTTTCTTCTTCTTTCGCGATAAAGATTGGTGCTTGCAAGGGGGTTGGGAGGAATTCTATCGATCAAAAGCCCCCAAAGCTCTTCTCTTTCATTTTCTCTTTTCTTTTCTCCTTGGGAGTGAGAACTAGGGCTAGAGAGTTTCCTCCTTTTCTTGCTCTAGAGGGATGGGATGGACTACCTTTCACATAATATCTCAATGCCCACACTGGGCATTTTTGGTTGCCACCCAAATTCCAGTGAGCTACACACAAAACACTAGTTTTGCCCTCCACAAGAAAACAAAACCATCAATTCCTATGGAAAAAGCTAGAATTTATTTTAGTGGTTCCATTGATCTTGAATCTCATCAACGATACAGCTTCCAAAAGCAAATGATCATGATCCAATCAAACCCAAAGTCAAGCTTGCCATTTCTTTTATCCAAAGGACCACCAATCTGCTCAAATTGCTAGAGAGTTTCTTACAACACCCTGCTTGTTTCCATTGAGATTTTTTGGAAATCCAAAAAATTTTTGGAGAATCACCAACAAAGCTGCAGACTGCCTATGGCTAGCTGCCACCAAAAAGAAAACACACAGATATGTATGTTTAGCTCTGTGTGTTCCTGGGCTGCTCCAGTAAACAAACATTGCTCATATTTGTCCTTGCTTGGCTGGTGCTGCAGCTACATCCAAGTGAACTTTCTCTGGTGCCAATAAAAACACAACAAAGAAACGTTTAGTTACAGAATTTATTAATCAAATTTGTCTCCCACCTCCTCTTTTTCTGTGGAATGGAAATTGAAATCTTTACCCCCATTGCATGTTCTTCTGGCTGGCCAGATCTTTTCCGATCCCAATCCAGGCCCTGCTCAACTTGCTTGTTCCTTTCAAACCTCCAACTCACAACTCACCAAACTTGAATGAATTGAAAGCGAGGATCGAGGCAACCTTCTTCAGTCGTTTCCATTGCTCTCGTGCCGACTGTGGGACGGACGGATTTTCTCTAGCGCGACAAAGTTTGCTACCGGAGCTACAAACAAAACGCAAAAGAAAAGGTAAAATTCCCTTGTCAGGCAGAAAAAGAAGAACACAGCACCTTGCTTGCGTGGTTGTTGTGGTTGCGAGCGTTTCCACTGGGAACCTGATGGAGACAGAGAAAACAAAGAACAAGTCAGCAACCAACGAGCAAGAACAGATAAAAAGAAACACTTACTCGTGGGCGATGATTTTTCGCCCGGCTTTCACCCAAAAATATAATATGTTGGCCCTGGCGACTGTTTGGTTGGATGGACGGATTAGTCAAATGCAGCGAGGACGTTGCCGAATCTTTGAGCATCGTTGCACTTTGTCTCCATGTTCTCGTGACAATCCCAATTATTGGCACTGCTGGCTAGCAACGGTTTATCAAGTAGCGTAGACCACCTACGAGCAGAAACAAGTGCAAAAGAAAATGAGTGGCGATGAAAAAATGATTGAATCTATGGTGTTCAGGCCTCGATTGAGTGAGTGACGATCGACGCACGTCCGAATCAGACATGAGTAATAAGTGACCCACAGACTATTCACCGGGAGATCGGTCCAACAAACTTTGCCTGTAAAGTATTCCAATCGAACTACGTGGTGTACAGACTTCCACTTGTTACAAAAGTATTTGCGCAGTGGAAGTGCTACAAAAAAACGAATGAATTCTCAAAATCTACCTGACTTGCCGCTTTCACTTCTCGAATTGCATCTTTTCGGCTTCATCCTTCAAAGACTGGAAGAGAACGGTAGAAAGATAGCGCTCGCCAAAGCTAGGAATCACTACCTGTAAGAGATTACATTTGTGAGAAGTTTACACATTGTTAAGCTCGCCAAAATGCTAGAACTCACGCAGACGAGCTTGTTTGCATTCTCAGGCCGTCTTGCGACCCTGAGCGCAGCTACAGTTGCCGCTCCCGAAGAGATTCCAACCTGAGTAATCAAATAACATTAGCATTTAAAAGCGATCAAGTTTATATACCAATAGTCCCTCTTCTACGGCAAGTTGTCTAGACATGCGAGTAGCTTCTTCTGTTGTCACCTGAATAGAAAGTGTTTTTCAAACATTTCGTGATGCTTATATAATGTAAGCTCACTTCAAGCACTTCATCCAGGAGATTAACTTCCAAGAGTCCAGGCGCGTAAATGCCTGCACCAAGGACTCACGAGTTTAGTGCCTGCCATGAGAACGGCAAGTCATCACTGGAAGGAATCCTTCTAAAGTTTATACGCACCTGATTTGTCGGATAAAACTGCGCTCTCGGCTGGCTCGACACCACATATCTGGAATCGCAACACTCGCTTTAGTATACACATCAAACCAAAGGACCACCTTTATATTGGAATTTTGGCTTTTTAAGAACTTTCCGATGCCAGTGATCGTGCCACCGGTTCCGATAGACGCTACAAGAACATCAACTTTCCCACACGTGTCCTCCCAAATCTCGGGTCCAGTGGTTTCAAAGTGAACCTACAAGTAAAAATAAAAAGTAGAAGAGCGACTAGAGGGTATCTTCTCGTACCTTTGTGTTCGCAGGATTCTCAAACTGCTTTAGCATGTATGCATTTGGAGTCTTGCTTGCAATCTCTTGCGCCTTTTGAACGGCTCCTCTCATTCCCTTCCCCGAATCAGTGAGAGTTACCTCCGCTCCAAAAGCACGCAGCAGAATGCTACGCTCAGTGTTACTCAAAGACGCTGGCATCGTGAGCTTTAGCTTGTAGCCTTTACTGGCACTGATAAAAGCGAGTCCGATACCCGTGTTACCACTTGTGGCCTCTACGAGGACAGTCTGCGAAGAACATTACGTGAGCAAGCGTAAAATTTCACGGTCCTTAAACTACCTTTCCTGGAGCTATATCCTGCTTTGCTTCGGCATCCGCTATCATACTATAGGCTATCCTATAAAACCACAAACAGAAGCAAAATGTAAGCATGACTGACAAATTCTACGCTACTCACCTATCTTTGATGCTGCAGCAAGGCTCCATCATTTCAAGCTTGGCAGCAACGTTTGCAACACAGCCTTTCACAACCTTGTTTAGATAAACCATAGGAGTCTTCCCAACAAGCTGGAAAAATTATAGAAAAGACTAAGACACATTTTCGAAAAATTGATACATACCTGAGTGACATTGTCCGCAATATTCAAGTAGTCTTCTATCTTCACTTCCAATCCCTTCTTACCGGCATCCTTGAGCGGCGCCGTGGCGGTGTGGCCACATTTAACAGGAAATCTGCTGCTTCGGAGCCGCAATGAGGTGGATGGAGCTCCAATCGCGTCGAATCCGGCGCTGGAAATGCCGATTCCCGGCTTCTCCAGGCAAGATGGATGAGAAGAAACCGCCAGCTGCAACGCGCGGCTGCCTCCCAACATCCCCGGCACGCTCTGCTAAAGCCCTAAGCCCAGGAAAGCAAAGAACCCTAATGACTGAGCGGGAAATTCCTATTTAGGGTTCTTGAAATCTGATTGCTGGCAGTAAATATGTCAACATAATTCTTGTTACCTACAAATTCACAAGCATATCACCAGTTGAATTCATGTTTGAATCTATTGCAAGTTAAGTACAGTGTTAAGTTGGTAACCTTGGCATTTGGAAAGGAAGTGGGTTCTCAAGACTGAAGACTAGAGGGACCAAGAGTTTTCTATTGGGCCTTCATATTATTGCAGAATTTGCTTATTTGTAAGAGATAACTCGAAGCTACGGTTTGATTTAGATTTTCTGAATGTTACTAAGTGCAGCTGCCGAGAAACTTGAGAAATCACATGAAGTCAAGACATCATGTTCTGACTGAATGACTTTTATGCAGATCGTTTCACTGAGCTGAATTTTCTGCAGCTTGTGTGTCACAAATCATGAGCCAAGTCCCATTTGGCTGCTGAATCTGAATGGGGTGCCGTACGGTTAACAGATTAAGGATAGTACGTGTCGTTCGCTCCAGACACGTACACACATAAGTGCCGTTTACGTCTGGAGCAAACGACTTTTGTGCAGCACGTTGTGGTTATCTCAATATATAAGGTATGTGAGCTCGTCTATGTTAATTCTCATTCTGTAGTTTGGATAGCGAGTTCCGAGTGGATCTAGATCATATGGCATCGAAAGCAGTTGTTTGTGTGGCTTTGTTCATTTGTATGCTGCTTGTTACAAGCAGCACTGCTGGTGAGTTTTTACGTTGTTAGTCCTGCTTGGACGCTCATATTTTGATACTGTTATGATGCAGCAAAGACAGCATGGCCTGAACTTGTTGGTAAGGATGCAATCTACGCAAGGGAGCAGATTCTGGCTGACAATCCCAAGTTGGAGATTCATATTGTGTTTTATGAGGCGTGTTTAGTTACTGCAGACTTTGATAAAAACCGTGTTCGAATCTACACCGACTGCAGCAACAGGGTAGTCAGAACACCAAGCATTGGCTGAAAATAACCAAGCACTTCTGCCACTGTTGAAATGAATTTATAAGTAAATAAATGTTTTGTTGAATCAGGAGGATGCAACCACAATATGTTAGAGACAAAAGGCCATGGCAATTCTCTAGGAATTTGCAGTGTAATAGAGCCTCGTTAGGTCAGAGCTCTGATGTCATCATAGCGGAGGAAGAAAAAAGCGGAGAGAGCCGCCCACTCGCGGGCCAGAGAGGAACACCGGCGGCGTGACCGATGATGTTCGTGGCACGGAGCCGGGGCATTCGGCGGGCGGCGGCACAGCCGCTATTACCCGAGCCTGTGCCCGTGGTGGTGGTTTGGTCGGGGGGAGATTGAACACAAAGTTTTTTTTTTTTTGTTTCAATTTATCTATATCAATTTTTACTGGGTCGTCATCAACTTGAAGATTTGTTGTTTACACGCTCCAACTTTGACAGCACATTTAATTTAATTGCCCTTTTTTTTAATCAATGCTGAGAAATAGCAGCTATCAAAAAGACATTGCTAATCAAATGATAAGCAAAGTCCAGCATGACAATGATGCAGGAGCATCACCAAGCTCCAGGCGGCTCTTCTGAATTAAAGATCTGAAAACAAGTTTTTCCAATTTTGATCAGCAAAAGTTCGTCTAGTAGTAATTTAAGAGCTCTTGATAAGCTCTACTCCTTCACATTAGAACCTCGTCCATTTTGTCTAAATTCTAGAAACTTACATAGACCAGGCTGTCTTGTGACCCTCAGCACAGCCAGAAGAGATTTCCAGAAGAGATTCCCACCTGAATAATGAATATATTGTCACTAGCATTGTTTACATACCAACAATCCTTCTACAGCACATTGTCTAGACATGCAAGTAGCTTCTTCTGATTTCACCTGCGTTTCAAACATTTCATGATGCATACATACAATAAGCATTTCATCCAGAAGATTAACTTCCAAAGGTCTAGGCGTGTGAATGTGCACAAAGGACTCATGAGTTTATTAAGTCATCACTAAAAGGAATCCTTTTAAAACCTGATCTGTTGGAAAAAAAAAAAAGCTTGCTAAAGAATATTTTATTAGAATAATTATTGATTTTTAAATAAATTGTTAGCAATGCTTTATTCTTATTTATTAATCCAATTGAATAAATAAAGTTTATAATTATAAGCATGTTTATAATTTATAAACACAAGATTAATCTAATTGCATATTAACCATCTAGAATAAAAAATAATATACTAGAAAGGGTTTAAGAACGTTATAAATTATAAACATGTTTATAAATTATAAATACAAAATTAATCTAAATGAATAACAATAGTTAGATGATAGAATATCCTAGAATATCCAAGCATATTCTAAATATATCCACTACCATCCCAATCCCTCTACAGGTTTGCTTAAGCAAACAAAAAAATTGAATTTTTATTGTTATAAATTATAGTAGTTTTATCATATAATAACTAGTAGAGAAACCAGAAAATTTAAAAGAAAACACAGGTAAATTGAAATATAATTAAATACTTTGGGAATGAAATGTGCATGCAATAAATTGTTTGATATCTCAATAGAACATAAGATCCATTTTTTATAGAGCATGGATTAAAAATATGTATTTTTCTTTAGGCATGTTTTCTTCATTGTACTCTACTATAGTTGTTTTATTTTCACTTAAAAACCATCTTTAAACAACTTTGTAAATTTGTGAACTCAAAATAATCACAAATACTCTAAAAGTCTAATGATTGAATTTTTTAAATCTCTACAGTGCAATTTGGATTAAATGAATTACATAATATAATGGTCAAATTAAGTCATCACCCATAAATATATATTATATTTTTTATAATGTATTTTAGTGAGGTCTTTAATTTTTTAAAGTCATCCTACCTTTGATTCTACAATCACCTTTCTCCAACTTTTTGTAAAATATATCACTTAAAGTTTATGCAATTGTTGGAAAAGTTTAAGATGCAAGAGTTATTCTATGCTAGAGTATATAATCTCTTGGAACATTATTTTATTGGTTTTGAAAGTTTTGATGATGTAGAATTTACTTTGAGACAATACCTAAAAAAGATATTGTTTCTTAGAATGCATTACTCTTAGTTTACAATGGCTTTTTTTAACATTCAATGAGATTTTAAATATAATTTTTTCTTTCCTTTTGAGACAAATTATAACTGTTATGAGTTGTGTTTCTTTCTTTAAGTACCACTACTATCTTTAAGCCCGTTATCCTAAAAGCTTTCTTTCTATTAATTATTCTAATTTTGGATCTTTCTATTAAAGAATTTCTAAGGGTCATAGTGATCAAAGGCTTCTAAAATGCTCTTATAAAGCTGATTGAATTTTACAATTTACTTTGATACTTTCCTAGAGCTGATTGAATTTTGTAATTTCCTTTGATGCTTTCCTAGAGCTAATTGAATTTTATAATTTACTTTATTTCCACGCTAACTTTGCCAATCCTTTCATTGTACCTTGCTTAAGGGTATATTATATTTTTTAAGTAGTCACTAATTAATGTGAATTGAACCTGTACCAATCCTTCCATTTTACCTTGGTCAAAGGTATATTATACTTTTTAAGTAGCCACTAATCAATAGAAATTAAACCCGTACCATTTGCTCTAATATCACATATAACACACTTTATCTCTCTTCTATTAAGCCATTGAAAAAAGAGCAATTACTTAATAAAAGAACCTTAGTAACTATTTTAATCTTATTTATCTTCTAAAGTTTCAAGAATTTATGGTGACAATATATTCATTCCATAATCACATGCGCTACAATCCCTTAGCCATATTTTTTCCCTCTTACCCAACTAAAATAGAATATAGTGAGAAATATCGCAAAAGAAATACTATACAATATGAGAAGGCATTAATTTCTTTTCAAACTATGTGTAATTTTTTTCTAAGTGTTAGCATAGTTGGATGATGTAACAATAAAATGAATTGATTTAATTAATCACTGGCTTATGGTGCCTGCAAAATGTCCACTAAATGAATTAGATTTCCACATTTAGTAAAGACATCTTCAATATTAGTTTGTACAACCACAGCTTTCAATCCTAATCCTTGACTTAGTACAATCTTTAACCACATAACAAAAAACTAAAAAAGAAAATTAACACAAAATTTAAAAGATTTACTTTGAAATCCTTCCTATTAAAGGAGTTTAATTCCAAAAATCAAGGAATGAATATTAATTTTTCTATCTAGTCAATTAAAATGTTTGAGAGAAGAAATAATTTATACCTTTACTCGGAGGTCAAACATAAATATGGAGTCATGAAATTTCAAACTTTTTATAAAGTTTGCTCACTCCTAATAGTAACTAACTTTCTCAACCAAATGTGACTGCATAACATAAGGCATTAGAGCATTAAGTATTAGTGATTTTAATTTAAGTTTTCTTTATAGCTTTATAATTTGTTTTTGTTTTTACTTCCTTAAAAAATAAAAAAATAAAGAGTTAGTGGAAAACCTTCTTTTGTATTTTTCTCTCAAGATATATAAAAATGGTTTACAATTAGCAACTAGTTTTAAATACTAATAACCTTATCATAGCATGGAAAGAGGCTGAAGAATTAATGGAACTCTTATTAACTCATTCATCAAAATATTTTCTCTTGATTTATGTCATAGCTCCATAAAATCCCTTCAAAAAACACATGGTATAAATTTCTATACGTGGAAGATGCCCAAATGTAGTAAACACCATTAAATCTTAAAGAACACTCAATGAATTATAAAGTGTGAAAGAGATCATTTAAAATCATCCATTAGAAATATAAATTCTAAAATTTTATTTCCATCATTGTAATATTTGGTGTAGTGAGTAATTTTAAACTTTTTTAGTTCTCTCCTTTATTTTCCTCTTCTATGTTTGTAAAATTTATGAAAATTTTAATAAATGTTGATCAAGGTATTATTTTAATTCATCATCCCTCATTAGATTATAATTTATAGTTAACTTTCTTTTCTCTTCTTGAGGATAAAGTTTTTTACTCAATTTTCAAAAATTCTAACTTCTTTGTTGAGAGCAAAAAATTCCTTTCTTAAAGGTATTCTAATTCCATATTTATTAAATATTATAAAATAAACCTTACTCTTTCAAGAGTCTTAATAAAGAATAAAAGTTAGCTTTTAGATATTTATGGGGTGATAAAATTTGACTTTTGGGCTTGGTATATGAATGGATATCATATAGGGATTAGAGTTTTATGTTTATAAAGAAGATACTAAAAACAATGATAGGTTGAGAGATATCTTCATAAAAAATGTAGATTAAAAATATAAGTAATAACAATTAGTGATTTTGGAATAAGCTTTTTTTATTACTGCGGCCTATTCAAAATCATATATTGATGTTTTGTTTCTAAGATCCTCACCACCTTGCACTTATTGTCATTCAAGCTTAGGGATATACAGAATTTGACTTTAAAATTCTTTTAACTATTGTTAATATTTTTAAAAGGTATTGTGAAGTTGTAAGATACAAATTCCTAAACCCCAAAGTGGAGCCAAAAATAAGCCATATAATAATGGTCAAAGTAGAAGTTTAACAAATGTAACATATTTGGACCAAAAGTTTCAACTCGGAAAATTAATAAGAAGAGTGGAACTCTTAAAGAAGTGCTCAAGGAATAAGTATAAAGAATTGATAAATGAGTATTTAGAAAAGGGATATAAAAAGGACCAACATTTGGTAAGTGTTATGATATATGGAAGTGTCAAGACTGAGTCTAAGTTCAAAATCGAGTCCAAGATGGAGCTTGAGGCCGAGTTTGAGATGGAGCCCAAAGCAAAGTTCAAGATGGAGGCCGAGACATCTAAGATGGAGCCCAAGGTCAAGTTTGAAATGGAGCCCAAGGCTGAGTTTGAGATGGAGGCCAAGATTAGGTCCAAAATCGAGTCTAAAAATGAGACTGAGACTAAGAGTCCATAATAATATAATCATTGAGGAGTCCAAGATTAGAGTGAACATAAATAGACAAATGGGGTAACAATATTCAAGAGCCAACTCTAGCTCCCTTGAGAGATCAAATGGTTAATACTCCCAATCCAAATATAGGTGGCATTACTTACTTGGATACTTAGTGTGGTTCATTGAAACCTCACTTTATCCATATGGCTAGGGAGCTCGCATTGGGTTGTGGTGTTTCAAAATGTCATTCCAAAGTCTTGAACCGTGGAAAAGATGTATTTCTTTCCTCTTAAGCCAACTGGAAAAGGGGCAATTACTTGATGAGATAGCCCTTAGTGGCTATTTTATCCCCATTTATCCCCTAATATACAATTTTGAATTAAACTTCCCAAAATGTCACAACCCAATATTATTCAAACCCAGGGATAATTAACCCTAAATATCATAAGACCCTTAACCAAATAGAAAAAGGGGTGCAGTTTTATTCATGGGTTCTTTCCTTCTATATTTGAACTTAATGAACTATTTCTTAAGTTATTTTATTTAGTATTTTACAAAATGAATTTTGATGGAGCATTCAAGTTGAAAAAAAAAGTAATTGACATTAAAATACACAATAAAGAAGCTACTATAAAGACCCACACTTGTAACTAAATTAAATAAGTTGATTCAAGGACTGAAGGAAGTAAAAAAATTAAGAACTAAAGATATGATTGTTATAAAGATTTTAAATTAATTATGAATGAAATTTAGAAGTTCAAGAATCAAGGCTTAACACTTATATCAAAAGATGCTTATGAATTGAAACAAAAGTTTCATTCATTTAAGATAAAAAACATTGCAAAGAGGCATAATTTTAAAGTGGATTCACTGCCTTAAATTGGTAGTAGGAAGTTATAGTATATTCATAAAAGTTGATAAAAAATTTCTTAAAGTAGAGAAGAGGGTGGAGCCTTGCATCTCAAAGTAATGATAGTAATAGATATTTTAAACCTTTTTAAAAGAGTTTGTTTCTCAAGTGGAAATGAAACATAAGTGATATAGTTAAAATTATTTCTAATATTTATGAAGGATGCAACAAGATATGCAAGAAAATTAGAAACATAATTTATTTTATTTTGATGAGGATAGAATATGAAAGGCCAAAGATTTAATGAAGTAATTAGATTAACTAAAACAATATAAACTAAGTTTTTGAAATCATATGGCAAACTTGGAGAAGAATTACAAAGTCTAATAGCCCCAATCTTGAAATAATCAATACATCAGGAATGTGCAATTTTAATAGAGATTGAAATGATAAGTTAATAGTGTTTTTTCAAAGCTAAATGACAACACTAGATCAAAAACCACTTCTACATATATTGTGGCAATGTAAACATTTCTAAAATCAATGTCGTTATCTTTTCCTTTAAACATATATGGCAGATGCAACATTTGTGATTCTGGAAAACAAGAACATTTAATCCAATTAAAAGTTATCTAATTAGATAAGTCAATTCTTCTTTTTCATTTTGGCTTCATTCTTTTTTTAAAGACCTTTAAACCTTTTCATATCACTACTTATTTTCAATCCATTAAGTCTAACTTTTTTTACAAGTTTTAAATGATAGTAGTGTTAATGCAAACATTTTTTACTAAAAGTTTACCCCTTTTCAGGGTTTTTCCTTTACCCAGCATAATGTTTAACTTGTGCTAAAATGGTGAATAGTCGACAAATCTCTTATAATCTCTTCACATATGAAACTAAATTGGTGAATATAACAACATTTAGAATCTATTGTAACATCTCCTTCAATATTGTCTCCATCCCGAAAAACTTCATCATTCTTAGTCTTCTTTGTTTAAACTGATGAACCTAATAGTAGATTGGAAGTGACATGATGTTAATTAAATAATTTTCCTCTTTTCCAAATCTTTTTTTTATGCTTCTATATAAATTTCTCATATTTCTTTGCATGAGTTATGATAAATTAGTTAAAATCCTGGTTCTATCTTTACAATTACTATTTATCTAATATCAACTTCATCTTTTGGGATGAAATCCACTCTTCTCTCAAAATATGCTAATTTTGAGTATATTTTTGGCAAAAGAAATGATATTTGGCCATTACATCAACTTTAATTGTTTTATTGATTTTGTAGAAGGAAAATCACCACTATTTAGTCCTATTTATAATTTTTCATAAGTGGAATTCAAAATGTTATATAGATATATCAAGGAGAATCCTTTTAAAGGTTTTATTTAGCATTCTTAAATTTTAGCTAATACCTATGTTTTCTTTATGTCTAAAAGAAATAGGTCTTTTCATTTAATAGGGGACTACAACCAATTGATATCCGCTAATCCTTGAGATGTTAAAATGGTTTTCCAAAACCCAGTTCTTCACTATAATTGATTTATTTGATGTTTACAACTTTATTGATATTTGGGAAGGTGATAAATAAAAAACAACCTTTCACACTCATTATAGCCACTTTGAGTATATGGTGATGCCTTTTGATCTGACTAAGTTCTAACATATGACAAATGCTATATTCAAAGTCTATATATAGGTTCTTTATATATGTATATACATATGTGTATATATACATATGCATATACACATATATATAATATTTGAAATTAAAGTAAAAAATAAGTTAAATCAAATCATGAAAAAGTATCCCAAGACCCTCAACCAATTGAAAAGGGAGTGTCCTTTCCTTATATATGTAAACTTTACTGGATTTTTTTATTAAATCATTCTCTTTGGTTGATCAAATTATGTTCAATTTGAATTGGAGGTAAAAGGTATAAAAGTGGAATTTTTATTTTCCAATAGGTTAAGTAGTAGAGAATATAGTGCAAAAGTTAACACACTTAAGCAAACAAAGATCATAGGGAATCAAAGATAATAGTGGGAAGGTTGCTTAAAGAATATTCTTTATAACATGGTGGTAAAAAATCTTTTTTTAAGTTATGTAGACAAGATAGAGGTTGAGGAGGTGGAAGATAGTGATTTGTCATCAGGCAAAAAATTTCTTAGACAAGTGTGATGGTTTTAAGAATTAAATAGGTTTTTTAAGCATAAGCAATAGGAGAAGTTTTACAAGCAAAAATCTAAAGTAAAGGTTTTAGAAGGGAAAGATACAAAGAAGTCAAGGTTATATGCCCTTAAGAATCTTTTGGGTTGTAAAATTAGATTGCTACTCTAAACTTGGAAACACTGTATGTCCATAACAATTCACAAATTACATAAAGATTCCTTTTAAAAAACACTTTCTCTTTTTTCCTCTCAAAGAACATTGTCTTCTTTTTCCTCTCGAAGAACATTCTTCTTTCTAACAAAAATGCAAATTTATTCCTAAGAACAAAGGTTTTCATTGTCCAAAGGGTGAAGCAAAACCTTGGAATGCAAGTATGTAAAAGCTGAACTTTTAATCCAACTGATAGATCTTTCATCTAGAGCAAGCTTAGAGTCAATCTTAGAGTCAATCCCATCCTAACCCAACTACACAAGGAGGCCTCTCATGACTCCATCCTCAACTTCTCACCCTCAACTCCAAGATTCTTAAGCTACAATGATACATACCATCTCCTACTCATGTTTGTTTTGCATGCTTCTTCCATGTTCTTCCCATGCTTGGTGATCCTTATGGATCCTCTAAGTGATACCAAGTTTACGAATTTTTTTATCAATTTCGAAGTATCATGACTCTAATCTCCGACTAGTTTTACCACTTTCATGCTTCATTAATAACACTTCTAGACCTATTTAAAAGATTTCTAGAATCTGATCAAACTATAATTTGATTGTTTCCATTCTTTCCACAGTGCAAATATATTGTTCTAGCCCACAGCAATTGGAGTTTGAATTCGTTACCATCCTTAACTTTAAATACCAATACTGCAAACTTTATTATCTATTGAATTAGTTTAAGTGTGCTGAAAGAAGTTTTAGAGTGTCTACAAAGAATTCTAAGCTTGTCCCGTCTTTCAATGTTCTTAAGCGTGTTGGAAGTCCTGAGAGGGACTCTAGTGAGTTGGAGTAGCCTACAAGAAAGAACTCATCACCTTCTTGGACAAGCTAAGCTGGAGAATCTTAATGTGCATTGCAAATGGCTATAGAGTAACAATGTTCTCAAACACATTTGAGAATAGTTGCATGAGAGAGAGAGTGAGTTAGAAGCCATTCTTGTCACAATTAAGGAGTTAGGAGTAGGAAAGATTCATTGAAAAATCCATGTGTAACATTATGATGCTGCAAGCTAGTGGGCAGCAATTCTTCTATATAAAGGCCTCTAGAGTTGCAATTGGTGAGCCAAACTAGTTCAAAAACAGCCAAGACAAGAGGAAAAAGAAGAGGATTAACTCTATGCTATATGGATTAAAACTGACTTAAACTGTCACACCCACAAGCTAGGTTCTAAAGTTAAGCTCAAGATCTTTTAAAGTCTAGTCAAGTCAAGTCAAACATACATTTTCAAAGTCACGAGTTTTCGCCCTTTACAACCCATTCTAACTTGTCCAGATCTTTTAGCGCAGCAATGCCACTGTCTCTTTGGATCATCCTGCTCGTCTTGCTACTACCAGAGCAGTTTGCAGCACAAGGACTTCCTGACGAGCCAGGCAACGGTAGAGGACCCAACCTTATTTACTTCAACACTGCCAATACCACAGAAGGGAGTCCATTCCAGAAAAACGTCGAGACAGTCCTCAACTTTTTTTACGAGCACAATCCCCCCAACGGATTTGCAACCTGTCTTGGCTATGGCTACTTTCCCAACACTGTCTACGGCCACACAGGATGCTACAACATGTCCGACCAGCCAAGCTGCTCAGAATGCATCAAGAAAGCGTACCAGGGCATCCAGCAGAACGCTCCGTATACTTTGGGTGGTACTTACTGGATCAACGAAACGGAAATCAGATGCCGTTTGCGATATGAGAATTACAACCTCACTGGATTGAGTAAGTTTCCTCTCCAGATAATCTATCATGACTGTTATTTCCCATTCTTCTACAGCTCTCTTTGGCATCGTGGGTCCAAACAATTCAGCACCAGCGCCAGCTCCAATTCCTTCAAATCCTCCCCCGTCTCAGGCAAGGCCTCCTTCTCAGGCAAGGCCTTCTATTTTGCAAAATTCTTCGAGAAATCGAGCTCTTGTTTGGGGGCTTGTGGGAGGAGCGGTAGGGGCTTGTGTCCTCTTGGCTGGCGCTGCGTTTCTCTTGTGGAGATGGAGGAGAAAGTATACAAAGTTGAATGGCCGTCGTAGATATCACGGCAATACTGAGCTCGAAGGTTATTACTTCTAAATCGTTTTCCCTAAGAGGCTGAAAATTGTTTGTACAGGAAGTATCGAGGGTCCTGTTGTTTTCAAGTATCAGGATCTGTCTCTAGCAACTTGCAATTTCAGCGAGACGAACCAGCTTGGACAGGGTGGATTTGGAACTGTTTATAAGGTCTGGATTATGATTGAATTCATAAAGAATGAGCCGTTGAATGTTTGCTGGTTGTGTCTAGGCTTGTCTGAAAGATGGGACACAGGTAGCTGTGAAGAAGCTCTCGTTGCAATCCAGCCAGGGAAGGCAAGAGTTTGTGAACGAGATCAGCATTATCACAAGCATTCAGCACCGGAACCTTGCAAGACTTAAAGGTTACTGTGTTGAGAGAGACCAAAGGCTTCTCGTGTACGAGTTCTTAAACAATGGCAGCCTTGATCGAGCTCTTTTTAGTAAGAACCTCTCTCCTTTTTATACTTTCTGTTTATTCTGATGTATCTCTCAGGTCCTAAAACAAGTACTCTCAATTGGACATCACGCTTTCATATTGTTACTGGAGTTGCTCGAGGCCTTGCTTACTTGCACGAAGAATCACACATTCAAATAATTCATCGAGATATCAAGGCTAGCAACATTCTCTTAGACGATAAGATGCAGCCAAAGATCTCTGACTTTGGGATATCAAAGCTCTTTGACATGGACAAAGGTTTCACCAGCACAAAGGTGGCCGGGACAGTGTAAGTGGCAGAATTTTCCACAACATGTGTAATTGGCACCTTTTCCTTTTTCGTACAGTGGATACATGGCACCTGAATATGCAACTCGTGGACGATTATCATCTAAAGCTGACGTATTTAGTTTTGGAATCCTTGCATTAGAAATCGTCAGTGGCAGGAGGTGCATGGATCCAACACTCTCTGCATCTCAAGAGCTTCTCGTGCAAATGGTTAGTGTCTTGGAAAAAGAATCATTGAGAATCATTCTTTATCTGGGTTTCATTCCAGGCTTGGAACATGTGGAACGCTGGAAAGATGGTTGAGTTTGTTGACAAAAGACTTGATGGCAATTATGTTGAAGAGGAGGTGTTCAGAGTGATGGATGTTGCCATTCTGTGCACACAAGAAGGAGAAGAATATCGGCCAACGATGAGTGATGTTGTGGCAATGTTGATGGGATATTTGGAGATTCGTCAGCCTCCCAGCCAAAATCCTCTTTATTTTGGTGGTGGTGGAACAAGCTCCACATCAACTATAACAGCTGATGATACAAATATAACCGAATTGGAAGGTCGCTAGACAACACATGTATTTATAATAAAATTAGTATATATACAAAATAACTTCCAGCTTTTATATGAACTTTGTTTCAAATGTTGCTCTGTGATTGGAAGCAGCTCTCAGTACTGCAAGGAAAATCGGAAAGAAATTGAAGAGATCAATTCCACTTGCGCTGTTTGTGCACCGGCACCATTGTGATCCATTTTGAGATGCACGCATTTCCCAGAGCTTTTCTTGCAAGAGATGGCAATGATGGGACGAGCAAACGCGCTGGAAGGAAAGCTCGACCCCCAGCTGTCCCTGCCCAGGGAGAGCTGGGACTCGAGCTTTTTTTGCAAGAGATGGAGAAAACTCTGGAATTGAGGCGTTTGCTCGTCCCAGCATGCCCAGAAGTGTTCTATGCTCGGAGTGACACCAAACTTTGGGATCATTGCCTCAAAGTGTTTCTTACCTCGGTGGATCAACTGCAAGCCGTGAGCATACACAGCAAAGTCACCTCGTTTGCTTGAATTCCTTCGTCTTGCATCCCCTCTTCTCATTTTTCTCCTTTCTTTTTACTCTGCTTTCCTGTGAAACCAGAACAAAACCTTTTCAGTATCACCTTGAGGAGCATAGTCAGAAATAAGAGCAGTCGAGCTTACCACATCCTTGCGAGAAGATCAAACACTCACTGTGCCTCGCTTGCACTGCCGTATTTTTCATAAGTGTCCACCAGGCTATGCAAATCTCTCCGTGGAAAAACTTTCTCAAGTTGGCAACCTCGCAGAAGCCTTTAAAACGGAGCTGAAGCTCGATGCCATTTCGAGCGAGATCGGTGTCATGGATAACAGTGTTGGATGGTTGCAGGAAGTGGAAGAACGTGGAGGTGGCTTCTCTAGACAAGATGGATAAGGCGCGAACATTCTCTGTGAAAGCCCTAAGTAAGAACCTCATGGAAATTTCTGGTTGCATTATTTTCTTTGACTTTGTAGTTGCAAGTTTGTCAATGCTTTGCATGTGAGTGCTGGCAGTATATATATTTTGTGTTTGACTTTGCCTCTTCCACTTGATTTGTTGCAGTGTACTTAAGAGGAGCAGCTCGTGCTTGTACAGAATCTGACTAGATATGGCCAATTTCAGAAAAGCTCTCTTGTTTCTTCTTGTTCTTCTTGTGATGTTTTCTTTGGTGAGCTGTAGATAAGTGTCAAGCAGCTTCCAATTGAGTGCAGGAAGGGTAGTGATGAAAGCTACAACAACATTTGCAAATGTTGCTCTGTGATTGGAAGCAGCTCTCAGTACTGCAAGGAAGATCGGAAAGAAATTGAAGAGATCAATTCCAGTTGCGCTGTAATCCTTTGTGCACCGGCACCATTGTGATCATTTAGAGTGTTATGTACAACACAGAAGAATAATATACCTTTGTAGCAAAGAAATACAAGACCAGTTTTCTTTTGTCTTGTTTCTCGCTTTTCGTGTGCTAGGCAGTGGAAAGTAATTTCGTAGGGAATATTATATTTTATGTAAAATATAATATTTATCTGGTCACAACGAATCCTCAAAACATGATTCCATGATTGTTGATAAAGGGCAACAATATTCATGATCACTCGGTAGTATCCATAGCAGTATTGAGAGAAAACTCGAAAAACCATGAAAACCAAGAGAATAATTTTATTCTTTTTCATATCAAACTAAAGAAATCAAAGTCGGAACGCCTGGAAATGTTTGGCATAGGTAGAATATATATATGCAATGTCTCTACCAGCATATATCACTTGTCGAATTAAATTTTCTATCTGAAGTGTGTTATGAGAGTTCTAGTTGGTTTTCTGAGGAGATTTGCAAAGAAAAGAGGGATATATAACATATGACCATAAAAACAAATCAAATTTGTATGATCCTCTTTTATGATTCTGCAAAAACTGGCAATTAAATTTGACCTGTGACCTTTCACTGCCATTTTAATTTCATTTCCTACTTCAGCAATAAGCAGATAATTTCAATATTAATAATAAAGAGCAGATCATACTTATATTAGTTCTTTAGTTTTAACTGCCATACATCCATCCAAAAAAATCCCCATGATTGATACCCACCCTGTGGTGCACAGCAAGAACTATAGTCACATACCAGAGTATGCTAGGAAGAAATGGCAATGAACGTGGATAGAGAATGAGTTATATGTATCCTTATATATAGAAAGGACTTATCCAAGTTGCAGTTGAAATAAAACTCTGGTCATATGGAGTTACATTCACGTTTTTTCTGCTTAGGACTATATGTTAACAATCTTACATTCAAATTAATGCATATGTTGAAAGTGGGTCCTTACCGCAGAACCTTAATCTGGGCCTTAGGCCAACTTTAAGTTCCACTTTAATTCATTTCTCAAATCTGTGACACAAGTGAGTCAAAAACTAGAGTCAACTCAAGTCAAACACACACTTTCAAAGTCACAAGTTTCCACCCTTTACAAGCCATTCTAACTTAGCCAAAATCTTTTAGTGCTGGCAATGCCACTT
Source organism: Selaginella moellendorffii (assembly GCF_000143415.4). NCBI lineage: Eukaryota > Viridiplantae > Streptophyta > Lycopodiopsida > Selaginellales > Selaginellaceae > Selaginella > Selaginella moellendorffii. The sequence continues at coordinate 1,806,607 of NW_003314267.1, forward strand.
TCTCTTTGAGCAGAGCAGTTGGCAGCAGGGACATCCTACGAGCCAGGCAATGATCGCAACATTATTTACTACAACACTGCCAAGACCACAGAGGAGCAGAAAAACGCTGAGACGGTCCTCCATTTTTTCTACGAGCACAAACCTCTCAACGGATTTGCTACCTGTCTTGGCTATGGCGACTTTCCCAACGCTATCTACGGCCACACAGGATGCTACAACATGTCCGACCAGCCAAGCTGCTCAGAATGCCTCAAGCGAGCTTACCAAGCAGGTCGCTCTAAGTAACTTTGGGTGGTACTTAGAAACGGAAAGAAGATGCAGTTTGCGACATTGGATTCTGGATTGAGTAAGTTTCCTCTCCAGATAATCTATCACGGCTGTTCTAACTTATATTCCCATTCTTCCACAGCTCTTTTTGGTGTCGTGGCTAAAGTATGGCAAGCAATATGTTGGTGTCAACGTCCTGGAGGTCCATAGTCCACCTAAGCAGCTTGGGGACGAGGTGGCGCTTGTGTGGCGCATAAAAAACTTTTTACTGACTTAGTGTGAAGGCCTGACGATTGTGGGTGTTAAACATCGTGTGAAGACTTAAAACTCAACAATGTTAACATGTGAGGACTCTAGCAATGAATTGAGCATCACGATGTCATGCAATTGTCAACAAGATATTAACACGTGGCCTCCTGGAACAGCGCCAAGAGGGTGTCCGTGGTGGTCCGCATTCTTCTTCTCGGTCGCCTCCTCGCCGCCGTGCCCATCGACGCTCCTCTGTCCGGTCCCGTGTCGGTGACCGGAAGCCCTCTCTGTGGTCGTGGGATTAAGTCGCTGTGGAGAAATCACAAGGAGGCCAATCCTTCCGGCTCTCAGCTTCGATCGCGGCCACGTGTGGATCTGCATTGGCGCTAGGAATAGCTTATGTGTTAGATCGACTCGGCAGGATATTTTCGGGAGCTCAGGATCGGCAGGGTCGGTTGACGACATTGCTTCACTACCCTAGCAGCGCGGGCATGTGAATGCAGGCAGTAGCAAGTGTAGCCTTTGCTCTGCCCATGTCATCTTCTTCAAGACCGAGTGCTAGGTACTGCAAGAAAAGCTTCTCTAGTTTGTGATCTTACTTTGGTGGCACTAATCTTCTTCGTTTTCCTTTCCAGGTGTGTAGTTGATTGTTATTTGCAACAGGTGTGTGATTTGGGCACAAAGTGTCTTCAGTAGCAACCCCTACCAATGCAAATTCAAGGTGGGGAGTCAAGGATTCTTGGTTGCTTTGTTTGTAGGTGAGGGATACTATGGGGCTTGCCTTTCAAGACCTCACAGCAAACTGGAAAAGGTGTTAGCCTCATTTTTCTCTTTGTTTGCATTTTGAGAAATAGAGAATGTGGAAAGTGTTTGGTGGGGGTAGTTGATGGTAGTTTAAACTTGATGGGAGTATTTATTTTTACATCGAGTATCATTTGTTAAATGAAGTGATGATTCTAGATGTGTGCCCTCTTGCTCATATAACTGATATTTTGGATTGTTTGGGGAAAAATTGTTGGTTCATCAAGTTAGATTTTGCATTTGGCCGAAGAAGATATTCCTAAGACTATTTTTTGTATATTGTTTGGTTTGTACGAGTTCTTGGTGATGTCATTTGGTTTGAATAATGCTTTAGCAACTTTCCAGCAGATGATGGATAAAGTTCTTTATGATATGCTAAAAGTGAATATTGACTTCATCAATAATGTTTTAATCCACTCAAAAGGGATGATGTTTTAATCCACTCGGAAAGGACATGGGAAGAACATGTCCATGATATTTGTAAAGTGTTAAATCGGCTATGGTAAGTTAGTTTAAAGCTAAAGTAGTTGGGTTCAAGGACACGATTTATCTTGGGTATCGTATTTCTCGTGAGGGTTTGCAAGTTAATCCTAATAAACTTGTGGCTATTCCAAAGTTCCCTACTTCGAAGTGTGTGAATAATGTGTAGTGCTTCTTGAGTAAAGTGCAATATCTAAATCGTTTTGTGAATCATTTTTTTGATCGCACTGCACTGTTACAAACATTGTTGAAGTCATTAACATCATCTTTCATCTTGTCTGTGGACTGTGAACGAGCGTTCATGGATCTCAAGGAGTTATTGACGACTCTTTTGGTTTTAGCGTATTCTAACTATACTTGACCTTTCATTTTGCGCATGGATGCTTCTGATATTAGTCTTTGAGGTGTATTGATGAAAAAAAGCTTGAATCTACCTGGTCAGTGCTATCTTATTGCATATATAAGTTGTACATTACAACTAGTGGAAGCAAACTACTCCATGATAAATATTAGTAACAGTTTACGGTTTTAAGAGATTTTATGCATATCTACATAGTTCTCAGACGTTATTGGAAGGTGATCATATTGTTGTTACTTCATTATTGAAGTGGAAGAACTTGGTTGATCGTACTGCTCAGTGGGTTTTGAAGCTTTAGATATATGATTTTGATATTATTCATTGTTCGAGGAGTTTTATGGCTGATGTTGATGCCTTTTTTTAAGCTCCTTTTATTTCTTTGCTCTCTTCTCATGTTTTTGACAAGCCTATTATTTTAGCATTTATAGATTTTTTATACAAGGATTCTGTGTAGTTGGTGGAGCATCATTTGCTAATGACTTATCATTTTGGCATTTACATTCTTAATATCACTTTGAGAATGGCTTTCTTTATTTTGTGGGGACAGACCTTGATAATCATTTATAGTTGGTGGTGCCTTTAATTTTTTTTCCACGGTTTCTCCATACTTACCATGATTTTCTTATTCTAGGCGGGCATATAGGACATTATTGTGTGATTGAGAAGTTACACAGGTTTTTTTATTGGTCGGAGATGCGATATGATGTTATCTAGTATATGCATAATTACATTTAGTGCCAAGTTTGTAATACTCCCCCTCGTGTTACGGAAGGACAATTAGAGTTAATTGCAATTTCTCATTTACTTGAGTTGGTGGCATTTGATCTTATGGAACTTTTTTCACGATCGACTTTTGGCAATGAATATGTTATTATTGCTTCTGATTACTTGACTTGCTAGGTGAAAGTTGGTGCTTTTGCTAGTGCTTTTGCAATTGATGTTTGATACTTCCTCCTCAATCGAGTGGTGTTCTAACATTCTTGTCTAGAGCGAATTCTTTTGGATAATAATCCCACATTTATGATTAAGGCATTTCATGTTTTGACGTTTTAATTAGGGATATGCTACACTTTCACGAGTGCTTATTATCCACAATCAGACAGTTTAGTGGAACGGTTTGTTCAAACATTTAAAGGGATGATCACGAAGTATGTGAATTTTCAACATTTGGATTGAGATGGTTATTTGTTATTTCTTTAGTATACATATGTCATAAGGGTGTAGAGTTTTGTTGGTGCTTCACCATAAAAACTCTTATATAGTCATGATCCAATATTACAAACAAAATTGGGTTTACCTTTGCGATTACCACGAGTTGTTGATGCTAGGTTGTGGGATCAATATTTGACGAACATTCTTTCATTTATCCGAGTAGAGTCTGCCGAACACCTGGGTTGCATATAAATGGGAGAACAACAATGCTACAACTCTCATCATCATCCACTTGTGGAGTACAAAGTGAATGATTTGGTATTAGTCCATTTTCCCCATCTTACGATATATAGTTTATCTAAAAAACTCCTTGCTCAGTGGAAAGGATTGTATTAGATGTTATAGCAAGTTGGACTATAAGTTTATGAAGTTTGGCATGACATTTAACAAATTGATCCTTCTTCATACAAAGGGATTAAAAAGAATTAGTATCACCTATACATCTATAAATGTCTTTTTTTGATATTCCTTTAGATCCCAGCTCATCTACAAGAAAATTTTAATGATCTTTCATTATTCTGAGAGGAGGGGATAATATAATGTCCAAATGTAGAGCTATATTTTTTAGAATGCATATTTTTTATATTCCCTTTTTATATTCCACTATTAATTAAGTTAAGGATTTACATTTAACATATGTTGTACAATTTCACTATAAAATTAGTGAAAAGGAAGATGAACCCTAAAATGCGATGGACGACAGAGGTATGTTTTGTAGCGTCCCAGTTGTTGCCGAATCTTTATGCGGCGCCTTGTCTCTTGCCCCGACCGGATGCAACAGCCCAGTATCTCGGCAAGCCTCCAACGCGAATCTTGTCACGCATGACGCAACCCACATCGAATCTGTCCACGCATCATTGAAAGCTTGCATCAGCACCAGGGATTTGCAATGGGGGAAAGTGATCCACTCGCAAGGAGCGATCCTCCTCTCCAGGAATGTTAATCTGGCCAATTCCCTCATCACCATGTACTGCAAATGCGGGAGCCTCGACGACGCTCGCAGCGTTTTCGATGGGATGCTACTCCGGGACGTGGTTTCCTGGAACGCTTTGATGCAAGGGTATGTGGACGCTGGCCAGGGAGGCAAGGCCCTAGAGATTTTCTCGCGGATGATGGAAGATAGCGGCTGTGACCCGGATGCTCGGAGCTTCGTAGCTGCGATCAAGGCTTGCTCCAGCGAGTTCCAAGAAGGAGAGTCTTCGACAGATTCGGATGGGAAAAAGCTCTCTATCAGGGGGAAAGCTCTCGACAGAGGGCGATGGATTCATTCTCAAGCTGCAAAGTTTGGCTGCGAATCCAACATGTTTGTTTCGAGCTCGCTCATCGACTTTTATGCCAAGTGTGGGCGTTTGGTTGACGCGCGCCGGGTTTTCTCCAGAATGCGAGTTCGCGACGTGGTAACTTGGAATGCGATCATTCTGGGACATGCCGAGAACGAGGAGCCGGAGCTGGCCTTGGAGTTCTTCTCGAGGATGCAAAGGGAGGGGAGTGTTCCAAACTCTCGAACTTTCGTCGCGGCGATCAAGGCTTGTGCTGTTCTTGCCGAGTTTGAGTCGAGCACTAGAGTGGAGAAGTCTGATGTGAAGGTGGCGAGCTTGGAGAGAGGCATGGCTCTTCACTCGCAAGCGGAGAGAAGTGGCAGTGTCTCGGACGTGTTCGTGCGGAATATTTTGGTGGATATGTATGCAAAGTGTGGAGACGTAGAGGATTCCCGGCGTGTTTTTAACAGAAGTTCCCATCGCGACGTTGTTTCCTGGAACGCTATGATCCTGGGATACGCAGACAACGGAGAGGAGCATCTAGCTTTGGGGCTTTTCTCGAGCATGCCCAAGCCAAACTCTCGAAGTTATGTTGCTGCTCTAAAGGCTTGCAGTGCTCTGGCAGCTAAAGAACAAGGCAAGGAGTTTGATGGAAAAGCTGGCATCAAAATCGATTCTTTGGAGAAAGGCATGGCTCTCCACGCTGGAGCAACGATATCCGGCTGCGAACTCGATCACTTTGTAGCAAACACTCTGGTAGACATGTACGTGAAGTGTGGTAGCACTGAAGATGGCCGCAGGGTCTTTGAGAAAATCCCACACCGGAGTGCTGTTTCGTGGAGCGCTTTGATTCTGGGTTATGCAAACAACAGACAGGGGGAGCTGGGACTCGAGCTTTTCTTGCAAGAAATGGAGAAAACTCCGGGTTTGACACCAAACGCTCAAGCTTTCAACTCCGTTTTAAAGGCTTGTGCGAGCGTTGCCAACTTGAGAAGCTCCAAGTTTTTTCACGGAGAGATTTGCAAGAGTGGATGCGAAAGTATCCCTGCGCTGGGGACGAGCCTGGTGGACTCTTATGGAAAATGCGGCAGTTCGAGCGAGGCACAGCGAGTGTTTGATCTTCTCGCGAGGAACGATGTGGTAAGTTGGACTGCTCTTATTTCTAGCTACGCTCATCAAGGTGATACTGAAAAGGTTTTGTGCTGGTTTCGCAGGATGCGGGACGAAGGAATTCAAGCAAATGAGGTAACTTTGCTGTGTGTTCTCTCGGCTTGCAGTCGTGCGGGATTGAGCGACCGAGGGAAGAAATACTTTGAGGCAATGGTTCCAAAGTTTGGTGTCACTCCGAGCATAGAACACTTCCACTGCATGGTGGACATGCTGGGACGAGCAAACTCGCTGGAGGAGGCGGTGTCCATGGTAAGCTCGATGCCATTTCGAGCGAGCTCGGTGTCATGGATGACAGTGCTAGATGGTTGCAGGAAGTGGAAGAATGTGGAGGTGGGAAAGCTCGCGTTTGAATCGCTGCTGGAGCTGGACAAGCGAGATTGCGGTGCGTACGTTGTCATGGCAAACATCTATGAGAGTGTGGGGATGTTTGAGCAGGCAAAAAGCAGCAGAGAGAAAAGAGAATGATCGAGTGGATCGGGACCGAAGAACAGCAGAGGATGAAACACTCGCAGGTAGATGTCTTTCTCTTCACGAGCAATCTACGTTGCATTGAGCAGCCGCGAGAGCGAAGAGCACCGCGTTCAGCTGGGAATTATTAAACCAAGGTGGAAGAATTCACTCGTGAGAAAGCTCCGGGATACAGATCCAGGTTCTAGCGTTTGGATCGACAAAAGAGTGAACATAAACAACAACTTGACGAAGAAAACACACAGGAACAGGGACACGGACAGGAACAGGAAACTGGAACATGGAGAATTCAACACGGGATGAAATGGAAAGGCAGGGAAAAAGGATTTTTCTTCCTCCAGATGCAGACAATGCTTCGCCGTGTCTCGATCAATGACCGCTCAAGGCTCTCGATGCAATCAAAGTATACACTACGACACGCTCAGCGCTCCTCTCCGCTCGTAGCAATCCGACAAAGGCGGCGCTTTTGTTTCACTCGAACACGCAAACGCCTCTTCCGGGACAGTTTTACACTTGATCGATCGCGAGCAACGCCAACTTTCGCGTGTCCGTGGGAATCCTTTCGTCCTCTTGTAGCAGCCAGCGGGTGGAGATTTTTGTGTGAGAGCCGGGAGCTGGATCGAATCCATCTCTCGAACCCCGTGACAGATCTACGCCGGCATTTCTTTCCGACACATTCCCCGCGTGTCAGTTTCCTCGCGTCCTTTTCTTCCTCTCGACCAACTTTCTTTCTTTTTTCTTCTTCCTCGTCACTGTTCCTGGCAGTGTTTGTTTTCTTCCGCTCGAATCCGCTGCTATATTTCTCCCACGACGCCCTTTCATTGAATTCATTGTACAGTCATCTTCTTTTTTTTTCTTCCTTTTTTTCTTCCGCTTCTTCTTCTCTCTCCCCCAATTCTCACAAAAAAAGAAAAAAAGAAAAAAAATGTTTCATCATCCATTCCAAGAAGATCACATACCTTCTCACGAGTTTATGCTTCAACCTGAGGAGCTTCTTATGGATATGGAACTTTGTCCTTCGAAAAAGGAGCTCGAGGCTCTTTTTGTTTATGGCGGCGAGCCCGACTCCGTCTTGGATCTCGGCCCTTACATCAGTCCTCTCAATAGTCCCAGCTCCGAGGCCTCGAGCACCATTTTCAACACACATGGATTCTCCGACGAGCCTTGGGAGTATGAGACGATCGAGGACATGAATTTCGACTTGGATCTCTTGTCTCCCACTTCGACAACTTCCAGCAGCGATATCTCCCTCCAGGATCCAGCCGATGATGATACTTGCGATGATCATCTCAACATGCTCGAAGATCTACTGCTGGACGACGATGATCACGATGGTCACACTCGGCAGGAACTGGAAGTGGAGCAGCAGCAAAACCACGACGTGGATCAAGGCAGCAAGCTTGACGCTCCACGAGAGGAAGAAGAAGAAGAAGAAGGAATAGAAGAGGTCGAAAGAGCAGGAGAAAAACAAGACGAGGAGAAGAGAGGCCTGGAGATCGTCCACTTGCTGCTAGCATGTGTGGAGAACATCCAAGGCGGAGACATGGCAACATCAAAGCTCATACTGGATCATCTCGCTGCTTCCAGTCGCGATCATCCTCCACACCTCTCAAGCCCGATCGAGAGAGTCTCCACACACATCTGCAAAGCTCTGAGCGAGAGAATCACCAAAACATCCATCTTCGACGCCACCACCAGCGATGATCTTGCCTTTGCGCGCCGAGCCTTCTACCAACACTTCCCATTCCTCAAGTTCGCGCACTTCACTGCAAACCAGGCCATCCTCGAGTCCCTGCGAGGCTGCTCCAAGCTCCACATCGTGGATCTCGACATCGATCAAGGCATGCAGTGGCCAAGCCTCATCCAGGCGCTCTCGCAGATCGAAAACGCTCCATCTCTTCGCATCACCGGCGTCGGATCCAGCCTCGCCGAGCTCCAGAGCACCGGACGCCGGCTAACCGAGTTCGCCACGTCCATCGGCTACCACAAGCTCGACTATCACCCCGTCCGGCTAGACTCCCCCGACCAGCTCGATCCCTCGGCCTTCTCTCTCGGCGACGATGACGATCAAGATCTGGGCCTGGCCGTGAATTGCTCGATGTTCCTCCATCGTCTCCTCGGCAACCATCCAGCGCTGGAACGCACACTTTGCATGATCCGGGCATGGAATCCACGCATTGTCACGGTGTCCGAGATGGAAGCCAACCACAACACTCCGAGCTTCGTGGATCGATTCGTGGAGGCTCTCCATTTCTACTCGGCGGTGTTCGATTGCCTGGAGTCGGCTCTGGCACGGACGGACCCGGACAGGATCTACATCGAGGGCGCCATGTTTGCCGGAGAGATCCGGAGCATTCTTGCCTGCGAGGGCGCCGACAGGATCGTCCGGCATGCCCGGAGCGAGAGCTGGAGGGATTTCATGCGGTGGTCGGGGTTTAAAGATGTTGGACTGAGCGATCACTCGCTCTATCAGGCTCACGTATTTCTCACATTGTATTCGCAGGCGTATAGGCTGACGAGGGAAGAACAGGCACTTATACTGGGCTGGCATGACACTCCCGTAGTGTCCATCTCCACTTGGAGCTGCTAAACACTTCAATCCAAAACTGTGTATATAAACACTACAGGTAAAACTTTTTTTTTTTCCTTTCTTTTTGAAATAAAGGGAGAGAGAACAAGCAAAAAAAAAAAAAAAAACAGTGGTATGTTCTCTATAACTATGGGGAGCCGAAAGTGATGACCTCTTGTGTCCTTCAGCTTCTATCTTTTTAAATAATCAAGGCTTCTGTTTTTATATGGTTTCATGGTTTACTTCAATGTATGCATAAACATGGCTAGAGGTAAATTATTTTATTTTATTTTTCACACAATTAAAGAGAAGAAAAAGGGAGAGAGAACAAGCAAAAAAAAAAAAAAACTTTTAGAGGAGCTGAAAGTGAGACCTCTTGTATCCTTCAGCTTATCTTTTATTTTGTAAATAATCAAGGCCTCTTATTTGATATGGTTTCATGGTTTTGTGATTTTCATGGATGAGAAAGCTAGAGTGGATTGACGTGATAAGAGGCTGCAAGAGTCTATCAAGGGCGAGAGAGATCCATAGGCAAATTTCGAGCAGCCAAGGAGGGGCCAGGCACTTTAGCAAAGATCCAACTTTTCTCTCTAATCTCCTCATCCAGATGTATGGCAAATGCGGTGGCGTGGGCGATGCGCTGGCTGTTTTCCAGGCCCTTTCTCAAAAAAACACTCACACTTGGAATTTGATGCTCCAGGCGTGTCTCGTCAACAGTGGTCTCGAGCAAGCCAAGGAAATCTTTGGAGCTATGCCGGATCCAGATGCGTTGTCTGGAGAAGCGATGGTGAAAGCATTGATTCGAAACGAGCAGCCGCTGGAAGCAAAGAGATGTTTCGAGCGTCTGGGACAGCGAGACGAATCTCTCTGGGCACTGATTTTTGCAGCACTTGCCCAAAAGTGGTATCTTCTTGCGGCGGAGGAGGTCTTTGTTAGAACACCTCTTGTAAACGATCTGACCTGGGGAAACATGATAAACATGTATGGAAGAAATGGAAATCTAGATGAAGCTAAACATTTGTTCGTCTCCATGCCGGAAAAAAACCTTGTCGTGTGGAGTTCTTTGATCACTGCCTATGCCCAATACGGGCATTTCGTCAAGTCGATAGAGATGTTTAAAAGAGTCCCGGCTTTGGATCTTGTCTTGTGTTCGGTGATGTTGCGAGGCTTTGGAGAAAATGGAAATGTTGAAGAGGCAAAAATCTTGTTTGATTCCATGCCAGAACGAAACCAAGTGTCTTGGTGTGCTATGACCACCGCAGCCTCGCGGAGCGGGAGCATTGAGGAGGCCAGAGAAGTGTTCGATAGAATCCCAGAGTGTGATCTCGTTGGATGGAACGGGATCTTAGCAGCGTACTCCATGCGAGGAGAGGCCGAGGTGGTAAAGACGCTGTTCGATCGAATGCCCGAGAGAGACGAGATCTCCTGGAACACACTTTCAGCTGGGCTCTTCGAGAGCTCCAAGACGACCCTGGAGGTGGTGAGAGAAACGTTTCGGAGAGTTCCAAAGCATAGCGTGGGATGCTGCACAGTGGCGATCACCGCCAGTGGCGACGCGAGAGAAGCAAAGCTGGTGTTTGATTCCATGAGGCATCGCGACGTTGTGTCATGGACGTCGCTCTTCAAAGCCCACTTCCAAGGTGGCGAGCTCCAAGAAGCCAAAGAAGTCTTCGAGAGAATGCCTGTGTATGACTTGGTTTCCTGGAACGCAATGCTCACAGGATTCTCACAGAGTGGCCGCATGGACGACGCAAGGCTGGTTTTCTCCAAGCTCCCGGAGAAAAACTTGGTATCCATGACGACGATGCTGGCAGGATTTGCAAAGAGCGGCCAGCTTACCACGGCGAAGAGCGTGTTTGACGAGATGCCGGACATGAACGTCCCGACTTGGAACTCGATGATCGCAGGCTACGCTCAAAACGGGCACTTTCGCGAGTCGATGGAGACGTTCCAGTTGATGCAGCTGGAAGGTTTCAGGCCCGACGATGGCACGTACAGCAGCGTGATCCTGGCAGGAAACCACGCAGGAACTCTTTCGGTGGCTCGATCCCGGTTTGTGTCGATGGTGGACGACTATGGCTTAGTTCCGAAGAAGGAACACTACAGTTCCATGGTGGACGTGTTGAGCCGAGCCGGACACTTGACAGAAGCGGAGGATCTGATCGTAAGCATGCCTTTTGTTGCTGATGATCGAGACTGGAGGACTTTACTCGGCGCCTGCAAAGATCTGAATGATTCGGAGCAAGGAGGCCGCGCTGCAAAGTTTGCGCTTGAGTTGGAGCCTGAAAGCTCTGCATCATATGTGGTGTTGGCAAATTTGTGCAAGTTAGAAGCATAGATCTCAGCGAAAACCATTACCATTAATTCAAACTTTCCTCGAGCTCCACATGTATATCGAAAACCTTGTCATCGCGCTGGACTTTAAGAACGACTCGATCTCCAATCTCATGATCGTCCAGAGCTTTCGCTAGTTCCGGTGGGTTTTTAATCTGAGGAAGCCATGTTGGGTGAAATGTCTATACTCCAATCAAGACCGGATTTCCTTACAGAAAGATTGTCGACTGCAAGAATGACATCTCCAAGCAGAATGTTTCCCGCAATTCCACGCCGCGTTGCCACTAAACCAGCCTTGGCAGCAGTGCTCGAAGGTAAAACCTGAAATTATGATATGTTTCGAAAAGTATGAAGAAGAAAGAGATCACGTACCGAAAGAACTAGTGAGCCTTTCTTGACGTTAAGCTGTTTTGCAACAATGTCTGGTGCGACTTGAATTTTCAAACCAGCATGCATGATCTGACATAAAATACAAGTTAGAGAAACTTAAGGAGGCCAAAAAATCAACCTTTCCATATTTGATCAGCTGAGGCACCACTCTCGACACTGCATCCACTGGAATAGCGAAACCAATTCCCGCGGACGTGCCTAAGTGGTAAGAAATCATATCGAGAACAATAAAAAAAATAATCAACCAGTTTACCTGTTCGAGTGAAAATCGCAGCATTGATTCCGATCAGCTTTCCCTCAGAGTTTAATAACGGACCACCACTGCTCACAAAAATGGTCAGAGTAGAAAGGAAAGAGAAAAGAACTCACCTATTTCCTGGATTTATGGCAGCATCGGTTTGGATGCCTCCGCCAATTATCACACCGGTCTGGCTGTTTATGTCTCGATTCAAACCACTTACAACCCCCACCGTGAGTGTGTGATCAAATCCAAATGGATTCCCTATGGCCAGGCAGCGCTGGCCAACTTTTAAGTTCGAGGATTTTCCCACAGAGATTGGATGGAGAAGTGCTTCAGGAGCATCAATCTGTAAAAAGAAAGACGTGGTAAATTCTCTGCCGAAAAGAACAATCGATGAAACATCATATACTTTGAGAACAGCAAGATCTTTGGTCTTGTCTGCGCCAACCAAAGTCGCTTGGAAAGTCTTTTGAACCCTGGAAGACGGAAAAGCATCCAGTAAGTCGTCAATGGCGAAACCAAAAACAAGCCATACCCGTCCTCCACAAGAAGTGAAACTCGAGCCACAGGTTTTTTCTTTCCGAGGCCTTTGGACAAGGCGCTACCAATAACTGTAACACCAATCTTAGGCGAAAAACAAAGGAAACAAGAACTAGAACTGACCGTGATAGTTTGTGACAATGTGACCATCTTTGTCCCACACAATTCCTGTTCCATTACCTTCTGGAACCTAGCAAGAAGCAAGAAACTCTTTTCAGCGGCTGTGATCTCAGTTGCATCAAACATTTACCTCCACTGATCCAGTCAAGTTGAGCTCCGGTTTAAGTGTGGTGTCGAAAACATTAACCACGGAGAATGTGTTGTTTTCAAAGAGTTTGGCAATCCGTTCCTACAGCCTGCCAACACAACTCCATCAATCTATCCAAAAACGAAGCAAAGAAAGAAGCTTTTCTCCTTTTATGTGCTCACCTCACTGGGTGGAAGATCGCCGCGAGGAGCTACAGGTGGAGTAACGTCCTCCAGTGTGACAGTGGAATCTCCCAAAGCAAGTGCTGTAAAACAAATATCAAAGCTGGAAAAGAAAAAAATCCTTGCACCAGAGAACGAAAAAAACAGGTAGAAAATTTGTGCAAGAGCATAGAAACGAAATCGATGCACGCAAGTGCAAAGAACGAAAAAAATCAATGAGGATTTCATACCTGGGAGTGTAGGCAGGGAGAATCCAAAGATGAGCATTCCAGCCCCAACAGCGCGCCTGGAATTCACAGCCCTGGCGCTGCAAGAAACAAAGATTGCGTGAGCATTCCATTCGCAATCTCGCTACTCACTGGCAATGCGAGGCATTCTCGCAGGCCGCGCGCGCCGCCAAAGCCCTCATCTAGTCTAGCTAAGATATTTCACCCTTTAGGATATTCATGAATATACCTAATAGGTCAATTTGATTCCCGCCAACACAATGAAATATACTTTTTAGATTAGGGCAAGCTAGGGTTTCTGTAGATGGAGCGCAGGGGAAGGCGCTCGCCGGATCGGGAGCGCGGCGAGAGAGGGGACAGGCACGGCAGGCGCTACGAGGGCGAAGGATTTGGCAGCGACCGCAGAGAGAGGCGCTATGATTCTGGCGACGATTTCGATCGCGGGGACAGGAGGTTTTTCCAGCGTGAGGAAGGTAGAGATTTCCGGCGTGAGAATGTAGGGAGAAGAGGGGATGGAGCAGCAGCAGCAAGTCAGGAGCTTCCGGAGCTCTACTCGATTTGTAGGGGACGAGTTCACTCGGTGAAACCCTTTGGTTTGTTTGTTCGTCTAGAAGGCTATCGAGCTCACGGGCTCGTCCATCTCTCGCAAGTGAGCAATCACGAGGTCACGCAGCGGGAAGACTCGGACGAGGTGAAAATGCAAGCTTTGGCAGCGATTGCCGGGCAAGGAGAGGAGATATGGGTGAAGATTATCGCCGTGAGACGAGAGGAAGATGGAAGTGTGAAGATCGGTTGCTCGATGAAACTTGTTGGGCAGACCGATGGAAGAGACTTGGATCCAAACAATCTCCAGGCCGAGCTCAACGAATCAAGGCCATCTCGTCCTGCTCGTTCCAAAGTGAGATTTTTATCTTTTCTCTTCGTAGTTCTGATGTATTTGGGAGTGTGGCAGGTTACTCTTGATGCTGTTTACAACGTTTCTTGCTCGCGGTGCGGCGGTCACGGCCACTTGAAATCTGAATGCTACGCCACCGGTGACAAAACTTACGAGCTGCTTCCAGAGGAAGCTCTGGAGGATTCAGTGCCACAGCCATTGACACAGCCATCGACAGTGCTTGCGGAAGAAACTCTAGACAAGGAGAAGAACAGGCACAGCGCATCCAAGTCGAGCAAGAAACGAAGCCATCTCCCAGACAGCGTTACTACTGTGGAAGAAGCCAAAGCTCTCATCGCGAGCCTCAAGGACGAGAAGAAGAAAAAGAAGGAGAAAAGAGAAAGCAAGCGCCACCATAGCAAGCATCACAAGAAGCGGAGGAAAGAGGAAGAATCAGCGCACTAAGGCAAGCGGTGGTGTGGAATATCCGCGTCTTTATGGCACTCGCAGTGCTGACGCGATGCGACGGCGACCGTCAGATCTCAAACTCTTTCTTCGCGGGGAGAGAGCTATTTAGTGGGCGATGGCGCTCGAGCAAAGGAACGAGGGAGCGATGCAACGGAAGAAATTGGAGCAGCAAGAGCAGCACTCAATTGAGCTCCTCGATGGGCAGAATCGTCACCCGGCAATCGCCATTCCCCGGCAGGCCGCCTGCGACACGCTCCAGTCGATCATCCAGGCGCATTTCGAGAAGACGCTGGAGAAGAAGCGCGCGGTGGACGCGCAGAAGAAGGAGCTGTGGCGGATGTTTGGCATCTTCTTCGTGTTCCTGGCGATCCTCTTCGACGGCGTGGCGCGGTCCTCGGTGATCCAGTGCCGCCACTGCTGGGCTCCAATTGGGATTTGCTTGCTCGCCACCGCCATCTTCTACGTGGGGATGGCGCAGACGCTCAAGTGTATCAACGCGTTCAAGTACCTGCGGAGGTGCCACAAGCTCACCATGGGCGTCGCGACGGACAAGCTCCGGAGGATCACATCGAGCTCCATGGACTTGATCCGCGAGGAGGAGGTGGAGGTGAGGTACCAGGAGCCGGACGATGACTACATTGGCAAATTCAAGAGGAAATGGATCATGTTCACGGTGTTCTTGGCTCTCACTCTGGCTCTGCTTGTCTCGTCCTTTGCACAGATCCTATGCTTGTAACTAGAAGTCTTCTTTTCTCTTCACTCATTCATGTAAGAGACAAACCACTGTACGCAAGAATTATGTCCAAGAAAAGAGGTTGAAATTCCACCATTGCTCAGTCAAAAAGGAGGGAAAACATTGTAAAAGGTTGTGATGCCAACTTCAGTGTTGGTGGCTGGGACCTCCAGCTCGAATCTTAATCTCCATGCCACGATTGACTCCTCCTAGCTAGGAAAAAATTCTTAGAAAAAGATTCCTCCAAACTTAAGTTGCTGTAGCAAGCTTGTCTTCTTCTTCGTCTTCCTCCTCTTCTTTTCTTTGTTTATTTGAGCTTTGTCGATGGTATGGACGTGTCTGGCTTCTTTGGCTCGTTTTTCAAGTCGAGCAGACCTTGTTCCTTCAACTTTGGGTCGAATCTCAGTGTCTCTTTGCAGTTTCTACTGTCGAAGCTCGCCACCAGAGACTTTTCGATCCGCCTGGCTACGTTTTTGAGAACCTTGGCTTTGGGAGGTCCCTGGCCTGCTTCTTCATGGAGTTTGATCTCCTCGTCTACAGTCGATCAATCGATCGATCGAGAAAAACATGAATCCTGGCATAGAAAAAACTTATTACCTGTCATTAGAGGCTTGCAATCCAGTGGATTCTCCCAGATGTTTTGCTGCTCGCTATCGGTGTTTCCAGGTGGAGGAACTGGACTTTCGGCCATCCACTTGTTCCTGGTGAGCTCCAAAATGGACCGGCTTGGCTTGGTTACGTGATAGACTTTGACAAAATAGCATTTTTGTGGAACTCGAGCAAAGTGTAGCCTCATGCTCGGATGGATCTGCCGTAAAGTTTGATGATCTCTTCTGGAACTCAAAGAAAAGGAGGAACTTACAAACCTGCCTTGAGATTCCAATGTAGTTTATGACCTTGTTCTCGTCGAAAACAGCGTAGACACTGGCTTTTGCATCAGCTTGGCTACAATCGAGAATCATCCCGTCTTCCGTGAGATACGGAAGAAATTCCAAGTCCTCCAGGGAAACGAGTTCTTTAGATGATGCTAGCTCACGTCCCTGCGTTTGTAGTTGCCGTCTCTTATACTCTTCTTGAGCCTGCATTGCATTGTTACGCATCCAAACTTTCCAAGGAAATGGAAGAGCTAGAAAGAGAAAAATACCTGTAGAGTTTCTCTCTTGATTCTTTCTATGTTCTCCTCTGCGGCAGCCACCTTTTGCTTCCACTTGGGCTCTGGAAATGGCAATGCCGGTTGAATCAAAGATAAAATTCCTAGAATTCTCACGCAAAGAAGTACCTGCCATGGACGCCATGGCAATGGGCGCGTTAGAGCTGCGATCCCCATCGTTGGGTCAGACGAGCGTTATGGCATGAAAAAAAAAATTGCAATCGAACCGGAGCGAGGGCGAGAGTGAGCCGAGCGCCATAGCGGCTATCGCCTTCGTCGCCATAGTCTATCCAAGGAGAAAAAAATTTACAAAACAAATCTCGTCGCCTGAGAGATTCGAACTCTCGCGGGGAAACCCCATGTACTTAGCAGGCACACGCCTTAACCACTCGGCCAAAGCGACAGATGATAAAAATGTTTCTATTTTAGTCTTCTCGTACTTTTTACAACAATTAAATATTCGTCAAGCCTTTAGCAAAACTGACTTTGGCACGGAATGGAAAGAGTGAAGGACACTTGAGATGAGAAAGCTGATGCAATTACATCGTCCCCCTCCGGAGCAAATTCCAGGTAAGAGAAAACTGAAGATTTTCATAAACATTACCACGCTGCAAGTTTCTCGCAGACTATGGAGAATTTCAACCGAGGCCTCGTCCCTGTTGCATCCCATAAAGGATGAAGATTTTGAGGACTATGAATCACGAACTTTGCCATGCTGCACATCAGATGTTTCTTTCTCGTTTGATAGGTTTCTTGTTCTGTTTTAAGTGTACAAACACAATCTCATCAACAAACCCAAACTCCCATTGTGTCCATGTGTATTGTACTGAAAGATTTCTGGCAACCATGCATCGCATTGCCTTGGCCCATCACAACAGGGATCAGAAAGAAATGGTTATAGAATTGAATTGGCTTCAATTTTCAATTTACCTGATAAAATCCAGCACAGTTTCTTGCAATATTTTTGGAAGATCATGGCGATATCCTTCATGAAGGATGTGAGTAAAAGACCACCTGTCGCGAAGTTTTCATGGATATGCCAGTAGAAGATCATCAACTTACCTTTCAGTTACAATAACCGATCTTAGCTCAGTTGGTAGAGCGGAGGACTGTAGTATCTCCCAGACATCCTTAGGTCGCTGGTTTGATTCCAGCAGATCGGAACCTCGTCGCTCTTACGGCAAGGGAAGCACTATCATTCTTGCAATGCTTTGAATTTGTGGATCTCGGGAAAAGAAATCACATCCAACTAATGGTGCTGATCCATCTCTTTGAGCTTCAAGAGCCATCTCCGCCCACCATCGCCAGCTCTGACAGTAATCAGCCGGTCCAGCGATGGAACCAGCTTCTCCATGTTGAAACTCCGGTTGGCCACCTTTTTATACCCCATGATCTCCACGAACTTATCAATCAGCTGCTCCGTCACAGCCTCCTCGTCCACTCTATCCGGCGATCCCAGCTCCTTGGCCAGCGAGGTCGCCTCCTTCCCCGCGAGGCCACAGCACGGGACAATGTGCGAGAAGTAGCCCAGGTCCGGCTTGGCATTGAACGCCAATCCATGCGTCGTGACCCCGCCCGTCAGCCGCAATCCAATCGCTCCAATCTGCCGCTGCCGCTCGATCCAGCATCCAGCCTCGAATGGCACCCTCACCTCGGCATCGATTCCATGGCTCTTGGCCACGCCCAGCATCACGTCCTCGAGCACCTCCAGGAAATTGCGAAGACCCATCTCGATTGCGCGGAGGGAGACGATCGGGTAGAGCACGGGCTGGCCTGGGAGATGCATTGTCACCTCGCCGCGGCGGTCCGTGTGGTAGATCTCGATGCCCAGCCGGCGGAGCTCCGAGTGGGGGGTGAGGATGGCGTGGGAGAGCCTGTGGCGGCCTAGGGTTATGGCGGGCGGGTGCTGCACGGAGATGAGGACGTCGTCGTGGCCGAGAATGCGGTCCTCCATCACGTAGCGCTGCAGCGCCAGGGCGCGATCGTAGCGCAGCATTCCCACGCGCCATACCTGGAGCTTGCCGGGGCTCTTCCTGGGCATGGCCTCTCAGGAGCCCTAAAAGGATATGCCGCTGGAATCATTTCAAATTTCCCGCTTTAGTGGTTAATATATAAGCCCTAAACCTTAAACCCTAACACAGTGGATTTTCTAGGGTTCTTGCGCCATGGCAATTCGTTTTGATTCCCTGCCCCTGAGGGATCGCACACTGGCGGCTCTCAAGGAATGCAATTTCACTCACATGACCGAGGTAAATGCTCGAAAGCGCGATCTCTCTCTCCCTTGGTTTTTGTTTCGTAGATCCAAGCGCGATCCATTCCAAGGCTGTTGGCGGGGTCGGATGTGCTGGGAGCATCTCGCACTGGCACCGGAAAGACTCTAGCCTTCTTGGTACCGGCATTGGAGCTTCTTAACCGGGTGCAAATCAAGCCAAGGAATGGGACCGTGGTTCTTATCATCTCCCCTACAAGGGAACTCGCAAGCCAGGTTTATTTCTTTTATTGTTCCTTTTCTTGTTGGTCTATTGCTTCGATTGACACTCTTATCTATGATCGATCGGCAGATCCACGGAGTCGCATCCAAACTTATGTCAGCGCACAGCCAGACGCATATGGTTATCACTGGAGGCTTGAACCGTAAAGTCGAGGCTGTGAAGCTCAAGGCTGGAGTGAACCTTTTGGTTGCTACTCCTGGCAGGCTCCTGGATCATCTCAGGAGCACTGCCGGATGGATCTATCACAACTTGAAGGTGTTGTTCTATGTCTGGTTTGTTTTTCCATTCTACCCCTGAGCTTCTTTTCCAGTACTTGGTGATCGACGAAGCGGACCGGTTGCTTGACATCGGGTTTGAAGAGGACATGAATCAAATTCTTCGTTTCTTTCAGGCATTCTTTTCTCTATCTAAATCATGATCGCGACGAGTCTAAGGCTCCCTGCCTACTGCAGAATACAAAGCGACAGACTGTGCTCTTTTCTGCGACTCTATCAGAGAAGGCGAGCCTTGGTCCTTTTTTCTTGGGTTTCTCACTGACACTCTCCCAATACCCAGGTAAAACAGCTTGCGAACTTGTCGCTGAAGGATCCAACGTACATCGGGGTGGAGTCCATTGAGCAATCGACTGTACAAGGTTTGGAGCAAGGCTACTGGGTGGTGCCACTCGAGAAGCGGCTCTTACTTCTCATCTCATCCCTGTACAGAAGTAAGAAAAAGAAGGTGAGGAAGTCGAGCTGATTAGTTCAACTGATGAGTTCTTCTACTTCTACATCACTTTTTTTCTTGTGCAGGTGATGGTCTTCTTCTCCTCGTGTAACTCAGTCAAGTTCCACTTCGAACTGTTTTGCCACATTGGCTTGGAGTGCCTGAGCATCCACGGGAAGCAGAAGCAATCGACGAGGACTTCTGCCTTCACGGAGTTTTGTGCCGCGGAAAATGGCCTCCTTCTTTGTACTGGTGTTGCAGCCCGTGGCCTGGACATTCCTGCCGTTGTAAGTATTCTTTGCAAGATGTATGATGGTAGTAATTACTACAGAGTTGCAGGACTGGATTATCCAGTATGATCCTCCTCCTGATCCGAAGGTCGGTTTCTTCCTGATTTTCTTGTTTGTAACATGCTGATCTTTCAGGAGTATATCCACCGAGTTGGCCGGACTGCTCGGGGAGAGGGTGCCCGTGGCCGAGCTTTATTGTTTCTGCTGCCTCAGGAGCTCCTGTTTACTTATGACCTTAAGGTGTATGTCTTTTGCTTTTCAATGTTTTCTTACTCCATTTCCTTAGCGTGCTAGAGTCCCCATAAAGCTGTGGCCAAGCTCGAAGCCGCTGAACATTCAAACCTTCCTTGTATGTATGCACTCTCACTTCGTTTCTTCCTTTTCTAAGTATCGGTCTTTCGTTTTGTGTGGCAGGAAACTCAGATACTCAAGATCCAAGGCATGCAGCGCTTGGCAGCGGACGCCTTCAAGTCTTACCTGCGCTCGTATCAGGCGCACACGGCCGCCTTTGACATCCACAAGCTAGACTTGCAGGTTAAGTTTTTTCCATTTTTGTTTGTGCCGGTTAGCGAAGTGTTGCTGTCTCGCAGGCTCTTGCAGCATCGTTTTGCCTCAAGTCGATCCCGCCCAGCTGCACCAGCATTCACAGCAACGCGGCCAAGCACAGAAAGAAGAGAAAGGGAGCAGGGCATGAGTTTAGTGCTGAAGACCCTTACGGGAAACGGAGTAAACAAGGGTAAACGATGTAAAAACTTTAGAATGACAACAATGTCAAGAGTTGTCTACGCTAGCATGGAATTCCAAGCGGCTTCCGCGGATGAATGATCGCCTTGACCAAAAAAGATTTCTTGCGCGCGATCCACCTGGTTGAATCTGCCATGAGCCACATACACGAAAATATCCATCGCGAACCTGGATTGATTCTTGGGTCCAAACACGCAATTCCGGCCCTGCTTCTTCTGGATGATGCTGATTGCCACTGACCTTCATACCAGCACCTGGGAAGTTTCGTTCGACAAGCCTCTGATGTTACACAACATAGCTTAAGAAAAAATTTGACGCGGCTCTAGAGGCCTGGGCAAAAAACAATGGGAGCTCCTCTGTTTGCACCGACCGGAGCGGAAGAAAACTCCAATGATGGAGGTAATTCTCTCGATGTTGCGGTTGCAGCTCAAGACGAGGATGGATTGCAATGCAAGGATGAGGGAGAGCAAGAAGATGGACTGCAATGCAACGATGCGGGAGAAGAAGATGGATTGCGATGCAACGAGACACTTCAAGATCACGACGATGACGACGACGTGCTTCGAGAGCTCCTCCTCGATGCTGGCTTTGAGTACGGGTCTGGATCTGCCGATCATCTCAAGGCGCAAGATCAGGAAGTGTCCGAGGTCGACATATGAATGATCTGTAATTTTTCTTCATTGCATCCAACGATCCCCTTTGAGGCGATGACGATGATGGATAATCTCGTGCATGTACATAACTTACAGCACTGAAAAATCATGTGTCACGAGGATTCATCTTGCTCTTGCTGTACAGAAAACAACTGCTAATGTATACACTATAATATATGACAAGTCGTGGAGTGATCCTCAAAGCGACTGCATGGAGGTTTCGTCCAAGCTTTTTCAGCTCTCAAACTATTAATTCTTCAGGTAGAGTGGGCTGTGCACAAGGCAAATAAATATAAGAAGAACCTTGCAGTCAAAACGGTGGAGAAGATGACAAATTTCAAGGATTTGGATGCTGCTGTATGTGAAATCTCGAGGGGGGAACCTTTGCACTCTTGCTCTGTTGTCTCTTTGGATCGGACTCGTGATAGCCTTCCTCTGTTCTTCCAGTTTTTCGTAAATGTAAATCTTGTGCAAACATGCTCCAGCAATTCACGAAGCTCTTTCCCAATTTTAAAGGAAGAGATTGTGGTAGCTGAAGTAGCATCGCTTTGACTGGATTGTAACTCAAAGCCTTTCCTCACTGCTGGAATTCTATCTTTCTTTGTTTTTACCCAGCGTGCATATTCTATATATATTCATCTTCAACTTGTGCATGGGGATTCAACTCCTACGAAAATGTCGCATTCCTGGATCATCCTGGCAAGCTAAAAAGTTTGTCTAGACGATATTGTGGATCAGTTTCTTACTCTTCAAAGTCCTGTTTTGACTCCACTCTTTTGTCCCATACGCCGCCAAAGAGACAAAATCTTTTTCCGCAATCACAATGCTGGTCGTACAAAAAAATTTAACCTCAAGAGACTGGAGCTCAAGTCCCTGGAATTGGGAAGTCTTTTTCTTATCACATTTCAAATGCAACAGAATAGTATTGTTGAAAAAGAAACGCGTAGAAGAAATCTTTTGTACGAAAAGCTTGCTACGTAGGCATACATCACTCTCTCTCAATTTGACCAATTCTTCGTGTGGTGTCTCACTATGTATGGATTTCAAACACAGAACAAAGAATATTCTCGGCCAAAGAGATGTCAAATGGCCACTGGAGAAGAGGTGATCTTAAGGCAAATCATAAGTTAAAGAAGAATTGGGCATGCACAAGCAATCCCCAGAGGGGCCTGGACTCGAATGGGAGCTCCTCTTTTTAACGGTGAAGCATCACCCGAAGCGGCGATTGATGGAGGTAAGTTCTCTCGACGGCGCTATTGATTTTTAGATGAATGGTAATACTCCAGCTCAAGAGGAGGATGGATTACAATGCCCTCAAGACGAGGATGGATTGCAATGCAACGAGACGCTTCCAGATTACAAAGATGATGATGATGAAAAACTTCGGGACCTCCTCCTTGACGCTGGCTTTGAGTGGAGCTCCGGATCTGGCGACCATCTCAAGGCGCAGGAGGAAGTGTCCGAGTAAGAGAATGGATCATCCGCCATCTTCTCATTGCGTCCAGCGATCAGGATGAGGAGAAAAGGTAAGGACGATGCCATGTAGTGCGTGTACACGACTTAACTACACTGAAATAACAAGCCTCTGATCAAACAGCTTCTACATGCATATAAGTGATAACACTATTTGCTCGAGGCCAGTTTGTCCGCTTTTCGATCAGATTACAGGATGCTGATGATGAATTCGGAGGCTTCTTGCAGGCGGCATATTCAATGGCTCTGTTTTTCTTGCTTCATCGATGGATTTGCATGCTCGGCCGCATTGTTTACAATTGATTCTAAAAAACATGTGATTGACTTGTTCATGCGGACTGCCGTCTCTTTTGGATCGGCCTGTGTTCTTTCCCGTTTATTTTCGTCCTATCAGGAGAATCAGATTGCGAGTCACTGATATATGACTCCATCGTCACTGCTGTTGTCACTGCTGCCACATAATCTAGTTTTGATACGAGCAATCTCTCTCACATACACCATTTTCACAAGGAAATTCATCCAAAAGTGTTTCTAGACCATGAACAAATGAATCAAGTGTGTGGATGAACTTGAATAATTTCTTGAAGCCTGCGTGTCCAGGCTTCAAGTATCATCTTGTCCGATATGCCGCCCAAACTTCCTTCTGGTGGTATTTGCATGAAGCATATCCATGGCAAACTGGAGCCCAGGTCCCTAGAATTTGGAAGTCCCATCACAACCAGACAAATTCGCCAAGTGCCTAGACAGACAAATAGATAGCTATACAAGTCTGAATTTCACAATGGAAATAAAAGTTGATAGATAAGTGGACTCAAAAAGTGATCTCTAGCAAGAACTTTGAAGAAAAATGAAAAAGCTGTCAACTTCCTAGACTTAGGTGGCAAGTAAAATTCTTTGTATGTGGTTGAAAGTTCTTTGAGAATTTGGAGGTTTAAGAAACTTCATTAACTTCAATCTGCAGAGGAGCCTCGAGCTCATTATATCAACTAGAAATCCAAACTCTCGACAACTTTAGCCCCGTCCTTGCTGAGCTTATGAACCGAATAGCCAGCTCGCAGATTTCCATGCTCGCGGAATCCCAGCACCATGCTCGCACCAATAGCTTCGGTTTTGCTCTCGTCATCCGTGACAGCCACAGCGGTCGGACCGGCACCACTGATCGTGCACCCGTAAGCTCCCTGTTTCATGGACTGGATCTTCACGGCCGCCATCCCCGGTATCATAGGACTCCTCGCAGGCTCCACAATGGTGTCGGACGCGAGAGCTTCGCCGAGGAGAGCAGCGTTTCCACCCAGGATAGCCGCAACCAGCGCCGCCGCCTGGCTGCAATTGGCGGTGTGCCTCTTGAGCTCGATCATCTGAGGCACCGCCTTTCGCATCTCTTTCGTGGGAGCCTCAAACTCTGGAATGGCCAGGACGAAGAAGAGCTGCTTGCCGCTGGGAAAGACGAGCGGGATAAGATGGAGTGGAGCGTAGCTTCTGACGAGAACGAAGCCTCCCATGAGCGAAGGCGCGATGTTGTCGGCGTGGTACCCACTGACAACTGCCTCGGATTTGAGCCCGGCGTAAACGAGCTCCATCTTGGACAGCGGGCTTCCAAACAGCGCGTTCACTGCTACCGCCGCTGCTGCTGCACTGGCGGCGCTCGATCCAAGCCCGCTTCCCAGAGGAAGGCCTTTGCTCAGCGATAGAGAGAGCCCGACCGACTTTATCCCGAGGAGCTCCATGGTGCTCTTGCCGGCGATTCCAGCACAGTTCTTCAGCGGCTCGTAGCTCAATCGCCCACTATCACCGGTGATGTTTTTGATACGGACTTTCCCCGGCTCTACACCCTCGTCAACCTCGGCCGTGACAAAGTCCCCGAGGCCTTGGACGGCACAGCCCAGAAAATCATAGCCGGGTCCGAGGTTGGCAACAGTGGCTGGAGCAAACGCCTTGGCCAGCTTCAAAACTGGACGAGGCTCGGCTGTGGTGAGCTGCTCGAGCGGAGAAAGAAGGTCCAAAGTTCCTGGAGACGATGCTAAAGTCGTAGAACACCTGACAAGCTTTACTCTCAACCTGGTAAATCTCTTATGATCGCATTTGCTGGATAAGAATGAGCTCTCCCCATCGGGGATCCAGGAAGAATGGCGGACATGCGAAAGCTCCATTCTTTCCTTGGGCTTAACCCCTAGCAGCTAAAACCCTGCTCCAAAACCCTAGAAGGATCTTCCATCGCTTCCAGCACTCGGCATTCCCTGGTAGTCAAGCTTGACACCCACCATGGAACTCACTGCCCTAAACTTCCCCCGGATTGCGTCGAGCTTCTCCTGGAGCTGCTCGTTCTGGTGATCCAGCACGGGGTAATCCCTCACCAGATCCCTCAGCTGCTGGATTCCCCGCGCGGCCCTCGCCGAAAAAGCCGATTCGTCCCTCTGAAGCAGCGAAATCCACAGCTGCGCGCAGCCACCGTAGAATCCCAGCTCCTCGCCCACCTGGAATCCTATCTTGAGCCCTACTTCGCGGCCCTCGATCTCCCCGGCGATCACTCCCTCCGCGAAACCCTCATCGAACCCGGCCTTGAGCTGCGCCTCATCCAACCCCACCGTCGTTGCAAAAATGTCGCTCTCTTCCATTGTTGATTAATGGATATTCCGAAGAACCCTAAAAGGCTGCCACGTCAGACATTGATAAAATCTTAATTAACTTCATTATTTATATTTTAACTTTTTTTAATAATAATAACAAAGGTTTCAATGTGAGTGCATGGAATATAGAAAGGGAATACAAAAATGTGTATATCAATTAACTCAATTGTCTTTTGGGTAGTTGATATGGCAAAAAATTGTATTATATTATAAAATATATAAATTACACAAATGTGTTTAATTATAATAGCGATTTTACTCATTGAAATGGCAAAATCATTTAGGGTAATGTTGCTATTTGCAAAAGTAGTGAAAAACCCTTTGCTCCTGAATTATGTGATAAATTTTTTATCCCACTATGTATACATAGTAAAATCTAAGTCAATGTCATGTTTGTAAATTTTTAATTTCCCATTAGTTTTATTCAATAGATGGTTTAATACATTTTTGTATACATGAATCAAGGTAAAGTATAAAAATAAAAATTAATTGATTTCATTTGTTACAACATGTAAGATTTAACTAAATATTATTTGAATGGTAATCCTGTAAAGTTTATTATGTAAAATGGTTTTTTTACTTATTTTATATAGAAATCTTCCATAGCCAAAGATGAAATCTACACTCGCACAAAACATCATTTAAAGTAACGGTGTCCTTTATGATTGTAGAATGTCATGGCCCATTTGCAAGAGGATTAAGTAGATCTTTCTCTTTTAAAGACTAAATCATTTTGGCTCAAAGTTGGATCATTATTAAGATTGTAAAAGGAGAATTAGTCACATATAGATATGATGGCTGTTTCAAATAGTAATTCTACTTTAACTGCTTTGTTAGCCATAATAAACATTCTAGAAAGCTATAGTATTGTTAGGCTAGGGATTTATAAAGCCAATTCCCTCAAAGTTCATAACCTCTTTTTGATCTGTGGCTGCTAAAAAACTAACACATAATTTATTAAGTTTACATGGTATAAGGCACTTAAAAAGAGTAGATCACATATGTGGTATGCCCTACACATGTGCCATTTCTATATAAATATTATAATGCACACAATTATATTTTGATTGGTCAAATGCACATATATTGTAATATGCATTCAACATATTTGTATTATAATATTGTGTGCAATTGAAAATAAGAAAAATATATCTACACATATGTAAATAAATATAAACCCATGTGCAATCATATATTCATTTCTATAGAGGGAAATATAAAATTTTAAAGGAATTATAATAAATAAATAGATAAATAAATAAATAATCTTATTATGTTTAGAAACTGTGAGTGCATGGAATATGGAAAGGGAATACAGAAATGTGCATATCAATTAGCCCAAAAACCCTAGCTTATATACAGGAGCGAATGGTCCGGATTGAAACCAATTTGACGGCTACCAAAATCCCACTACACTAATATTAGTATACGGCATCATAGCCGTACACTTGGCCCTCACATCATCCCCTCCTCTCGGAATAATGAAAGACCATCAGGGTTCTCTTGTAGATGGGCCGGGATCTGGAGGAACATCAGGAGGAGGCATCGGTGGATCTGTAGATGGTATTAACCGTTCCTGATCCCTTTGTATGAAGTGTTTTAACTGCTGCACATGCACAATCTTTGGAGGATCGGCCTGCTGGATGTCATGCCGAACCTCATAAACTTGTGGTCCAACTTGCCGCAACACCTGATATGGTCCTTTCCACTGTGCAAGGAGCCCCTTAGATAAACCACATACCGTAAGATGGGGAAAACGGACTAACACCAAATCATCCACTTTGTACTCCGTAGGTGGACGATGATGGGAGTTGTAGCGCCGTTGTTGTCCCACTTGTATGTGGCCTAACTGTTCGGCAGACTCCACTCGGAAAAGTGGAAGAATGCTTGTCAAATATTGATCCCATAACCTAGCATCCGCAGCTCGTGGCAATTGCGAAGGTAAACCCAGCTTCGTTGGTAATATTGGATCATGACAATATAAAATTTTATATGGTGAAGCACCAACAGAACTCTGCACCCCAGTGACATATGCATACCAAAAAGACGGTAAATAACCATCTCAATCCGAATGCTGAAAGTTCACATACTTTGCAATCATCCCCTTGAACGTCCGAATGAGCCGTTCCACCAGACCGTCTGATTGTGGATGATAAGCACTCGTGAAGGTGTGGCAAATCCCCAAAGGAGACGTCAAAACATGAAATGCCTCATCCATAAATGTGGGACCATTATCTGAAAGAATCCGCTCTGGACAAGAATGCTGAAACACCACTTGATTGAGGAAGAAGTATCCAACAGCAGTTGCAGAGGTGCTAGCAAGAGAAAATCCACAGATGCTGGAACGACAGGCTCGTCAGAAATATGAGAAGAGAGTGAAAATGGAAGAGGAGCTCGAGAAAGGGCATCAGCATCAGCCATAGAACTCCCTGGGCGGTGAACAACATCAAAATCATATATCTGAAGCTTCAAAGCCCACCGAGCAGTACGACCAACTAGGTTCTTCCGCTTTAATAACGAAGTAACAGCAGCATGGTCACCTTCAAGTAACATCCGAGAACCATGTAGATATGCATGGAGTTTCTCAAAACCCTAGATTGCTGCTAAACACTCTTTCTCTGTCGTGGAGTAGTTCATCTCCACTGGTTGTAATGTACGGCTTATAT
This sequence comes from Selaginella moellendorffii, assembly GCF_000143415.4. Lineage (NCBI taxonomy): Eukaryota > Viridiplantae > Streptophyta > Lycopodiopsida > Selaginellales > Selaginellaceae > Selaginella > Selaginella moellendorffii. The sequence goes on from NW_003314267.1 coordinate 1,834,476, forward strand.
ATGCAATGGGATGGCACTGACCAGGCACACTCGAGCTCTCTTGCATTAACACACCTCCAAGACCAATGTCAAAAGCATCCACGGGCAAAATAAAAGGTCGAGTGTAGTTAGGATATGCCAAAACCGGAGGAGTTGTCAATAACTCTTTGAGATCCCCAAATGCCCTCTCACAATCCAGAGACCAAATGAAAGATGACGTTGATGACTTCAACAACGCTCGCAATGATGTAGTGCGATCAGAAAGATGATCCACAAAACACCCGAGATACTGCACCTTGCCCAAGAAGCGCTGCACATCATTCACACACTTCGGAGTAGGGAACTTTAGAACAGCCACAAGTTTGTCAGGATCAACTTGCAAACCCTCACGAGAAATACGGTACCCAAGATAAGTTGTGTCCTTGGATCCAAACACACACTTCGACCGCTTCAGCTTTAAACTAACGTCGCGTAGCCGATCCAACACTTTACAAACATCACGAATGTGCTCCTCCCACGTCCCCTCCAAGTGGATCAAGACATCATCAATGAAGTCAGCAGTCACCTCCGGCATATCGCAAAAAATCTCGTCCATTATCCGTTAAAAAGTTGCTGGAGCATTGTTGAAACCAAATGGCATCACCAAGAACTCATACAAACCAAATGGTGCACGAAAAGCAGTCTTAGGTATATCTTCTTCGGCCATCGGTACTTGCCAGTACCTAGAAGCAAAATCTAGCTTGGTGAACCAACGACTTCGCCCCAAACGATCTAAGAGATCAACAGTGTGAGGAAGAGGGTACACATCTGGGATCGTTATGTCGTTTAACGGACAATAGTCGATGCAGAAACGAATACTTCCATCAGGCTTCGTCACAAGATGAGGTTCACATGCCCAAGGACTCCGTGACTTTCAAATAACACCCTTCTCCAACATCTCCTTGACATTTGCATGTAAAATTTTGATCTCCTTTGGTGACCGACGACAAACATGAACCTTGATTGGACGAGCATCCCCAGTTGGAATCAGATGACGTGTGGCAATCTTGGCTCCAGACGATAGGTCAAAGTCAAAGAGATCAGAATACTCCTTCATGAGCCGGTAAATTGCTGCAACACAAAGATCGTCGGAGGGATCGGAAAAGGGAGGAGCAGAACAAGATGGAAACACAGGAGGAAATAGTGGGGAAACAAAAGTAATGGAAGCAGAGGTAGAAGTAGAGGGACGAAGAAGTACGGAAGTGAGAGGAATGGATGAAACATAAGGAAGTATGAGACAAGGGGGAGAAGCCTCAAAGTCACACTTGGCATGATTGCGCTGCAACCAATCCATACCAAGAATGAGGTCAAAAACTTGACTCGGCACCACCCGCAACGACTGCAACTCAAGCTCGAGATCGCCCACACACACAACCAAGTCTGCACCATCCTGTGCACATGCATGTGTACGGCCATTGCTATAAAGAATGAAAACTGGTTCTGCTGCATGACGCAAGTGTAGACGACAACGTGTGGCAATAGGTCAAGCAATAGAAGATAAACTCGAACCTGTATCAACCAACACGGAGAGAATAATAGGAGACCTCTTGTTATAAAGACGAGCTTGGAAAGTAAACACTGGATGAACTAGTGCTGAGTGAACCCCTTGATGATACTCCCGAAAGAAAGATGGAGGGGTCACTGACTTATTCGCGCAAGGTCCCTCCGTTACTCACGTGACTCCTTGTTTCCCAGATGCATCTCGGTGTCCAAACCTTCCATTGCAGTTGTCAGGAATCCCCCAATTCTTGCCATATTCCTGACTCTCACCTGATTCCTGACCTGCAAACCACATTCCTGACTCTTGAGACACTTCCCTATTCCTGACTCTCTGATTTCCTGTACAATTCTTGAGTCTCGAGCCAGATTCCTGATGATGATGTGGCGCCTCCTCGACCTCAGCTATATTTAGGCCGTCCTTGATCTAAGAGTGGTGGAGCTTCATCAACCTATAGTATATATAGGTTAGCCTTGTTCCATTTCTCCACAATCTGAATCAACACCAGTCTAAGGCCTCTTCTTTGTTATTCACTAGCTTTTCTCTTTGTCTTTTGCATTTTCTAGTCTTGATCTTGTTGGGGGTCTTGACAGTTTGATTCAGATTGTGGTTTTTCGTTTTTTGCTTTAGCTCGTTTTGATCGTTTGATTGCCTTTGCCTTTTTTCCCTCTTTTTTTCTTTCTTCTTTTCCAATGGAGTCTCCACGCCATCCTGACTTCTTTGCTGAAGTCCTTGCAAAAATCCAGTCTGAGAATACCGAGCTGAAAGTGACCCTTCTTCGCATGCAGCAAGAACTTGCTTCACTTTCGGCTCAAGGATCTAGCAAAGTTCCTGAACCGAAGGTGAGTTTCCTGTAAGCAACCAAAGGGAACGACTCGAGAGACGATCCATGGGGTTCAAATATAGAGGGAAAGGGCCCATGAATAAGAGTGCACCCCCTTTTCCAATTGGTTAAGGGTCTTGGGATATTTGGGGTTAAGCGTCCTTGGGTTTGAATAGTACTGGGCTGGGTGACCTCCCGGGAAGTCCAAACTCAGGAGCTTACATTTGGTATCAGAGAGGTCTCGGGTCCGACTCTGTTGGTTGGCTAAGGGAATCGCACCACATGTTGATTGACATCTGGCTGGTCCAGTTTGCTCCCACTGGGCTCGACCCGAGGGGTAGGGTGTCAAGAGAGCGGGGCTCTCAGGAGAGCTGCGGCTCTCAGCTTCCGTTCACGAGGGCGTGAACTTGCAGGGAAGCGTGGTGGATTGTAAGCAACCAAAGGGAACGACTCGAGAGACGATCCATGGGGTTCAAATATAGAGGGAAAGGGCCCATGAATAAGAGTGCACCCCCTTTTCCAATTGGTTAAGGGTCTTGGGATATTTGGGGTTAAGCGTCCTTGGGTTTGAATAGTACTGGGCTGGGTGACCTCCCGGGAAGTCCAAACTCAGGAGCTTACATTTCCCAGCGAAATTTTTAGGGAAGCGTTCGGAGCTTCGCGGATTCCTGAACCAAATGGAGCTGATCTTCGCACTTCAACATCAGCGGTACCCCACTCCCGAGTCTCAAATCGGTGCGATTGGGACGTTGCTCGAAGGTGCAGCTTTGTCATGGTTTTCTCCTCTCCTGGAGAAGAGCATGAAAGGGGTCGTGGTTCCGGAGCTGATGGATCTTCAATTGTTCAAAGAGAAGCTCGAAGCATGTTTTGGCGAGACGGATCGGGTTTGGGCTGCCACCACAAAGATGAGACGTCTTTCTCAAGGGTCTCATCCTGCCTCGATCTATGCTGCAGAGTTCCAACTCCTTGCCTTGGACACTCAGTGGGATGAGCGGGCCCTGATTGATCAATTTCGTTTCGGCCTTAACAACAGTGTCAAGGATTTGTTGCTCACCATGGAGGATCCCACGGACTTGTCGGACGCCATCAACAAAGCTGTTCGATGCGACAATTGTCTCTTTGAACGTCGTCAGGAAAGTCACCGTGCCGCCGTTTTCCCGTCCCAGACTCAGGAATCCCAACTTGAGTCTTCAGGGCATACTCTTGAACCTACTGCTCCGGTCCCGATGGATATTTCTGGTACTCCCCGACTCATTAGAGGGAAGTTGAGTCTTGCTAAGAAGCAACGTCGAATATCTCATAATCTTTGCCTCTACTGTGCTGATCCTAATCACAAAGCAGTTGTGTGTCCCAAGAAGCCTCCCCGACTGCTCGAGTTCACTCTGCCTCAAAGTCCACCTCTGTTGCAGTCGGGAAACGACCCTGTCCAAACAGAGTAGGAGCTGTCTGTTTGGACTCCCCGAATAAAAATCACTTCTCTTCTTTATCAAGCTCCTCACCACCTTTCATCAAAGCCACCACCAATTCCCGCAACTTCCGCATCCCATGTCTCCTTTCTTTCACCGGACAATCAGGACTCAAGGCTCTGGCGCTACTGGACTCGGGTGCAACTTCCTGCTTCATGGACACGGACTTTGCTGCTCGACATCACGTTCCTCTTTCTCCTACCATACGGGATCTGCGGGTTGAAGGTATTGGCGGGCATTTTGTGTCTCCCTCTTCTGGACTTAGGGAAACATTGCCCGTTCGAGTACATATCGGCTCCACCGTCACCGATATCGCCTTCAACATCATCAACAGCAAGTCCTCCTCTGTGGTGCTTGGCCTCCCTTGGTTCCAACTACATCAGCCTCAGATCTGTTGGAAGGAATTAAAGCTTGTCTCTCCCACATCACCATCTTCCATGGCTTCCCTTGCTGTTCATCGAGTCCGAATCAGGAAAAGTTCCCTAAACTCAAATCGGGGATCTATTCCTGACTCTACGAAGTTTTCACCCTCTTCTTTTTCCTCTCTTCCATCTTCCACTGGACAATATCCTCATCTCATCATTCCATTTAGTCGTATGCCTTCTCCTATCTCCACAATCACTATGAAAGAACTCCTTCATGAAGAACCTCTTTTCCTTTTTGCTTTGCATGTTTCTCCTGTCAGTCTTCCTGAGAAGTATCATGATTTTGGGGATGTGTTTGACAAGAAAAAAGCTAGTGTCTTGCCTATTCATCGGCCTTATGACTGTCCCATTGATTTACAGGAAGGAGCGTCACCTCCGTGGGGGCCTATCTATGGGTTATCCCTGTCCAAGCTTCAAGCCCTCAAAGAGTATGTGGATCAGAACCTTGCCTCGGGGTATATTCAGCATTCACAGTCCCCGGCTGGAGCACCTGTATTCTTTGTCAAGAAGAAGGACAGGAGTTTGTGGCTAGTCATTGACTACCGAGGTTTGAACAAGGTGACTGTTCGGAACCATTATCCGCTGCCCCTGATCTTGGACCTATTGGAACGCCTCGGCGGTGCCCGCTTCTTCACCAAGATCGACCTCCGTGGAGCATACAACCTGATCCGGATCCGGCCTAGTGATGAATGGAAGATTGCATTCCGAACCCGCTATGGCCACTTCGAGTACACTGTCATGCCATTTGGCTTGACAAATGCTCCAGCAGTTTTTCAACTCATGGCAAATGACATCTTTCGGGAGTTTCTTGATCAGATGGTGATCGTCTACCTTGATGACATCCTCATCTACTCAAAAACTCAGGAGGAGCACGACGAATATGTACGTAAGGTGTTGGCGAAGTTGCGAGAACACGGCCTATACGCGAAGCTTGAGAAATGTTCCTTCGATCAGCAGTCTGTGGAGTTCCTTGGGTACATTGTCACTCCTGAGGGTATCACGATGGATCCTGCCAAAGTCAAGACTATTCTCGAATGGGAGCTTCCCCAATCAATGTCGGACGTTCAGGTTTTCCTTGGCTTCGCCAACTTCTATCGCAAATTCATTGATCACTACTCTGACATTGTCCTTCCTCTCACGCATCTCACTCACAAGGATGTTCCCTTCCCTTGGTCTGCTGCTGCCCAGCAGGCCTTCGACACACTCAAGGCGGCCTTCAGTTCTGCTACCGTCTTGATCCACGCTGATCCTTCACAACCTTTCTTCATCGAGGCTGATGCGTCCGACTTTGCCATTGGTGCTATGCTGTCTCAACTCGGAGCGGATCAAGAACTTCATCCGGTCGCTTTCCATTCTCGGAAATTCCAGCCGGCGGAGATCAATTATGAAATCCACGACAAGGAGCTCCTTGCTATTGTGGATTCCTTTGGAGAGTGGCGTTGTTTCTTGGAGGGGGCAGGCCATCAAACAATGGTCTGGATGGATCACAAAAATCTCAAGTACTTTGCCACTTCCCGAGTTTTGAGCCGTCATCAAGCAAGGTGGGCATAATTCCTGAGTCGATTTGACTTTGTTATTAAGTACACACCTGGAAAGCTTCAAGGCCTTCCTGATGCTCTTTCAAGGCGCTCCTATCTCAGTCTCAGGCCTGGTAATCCTGCCTTCCATCAACAAGATCAAGTTATCCTCGGTCCTGATCGGCTTCAAGTTATGGCAATTTCCCTGGCCCCTCAGGACTCCTCCTTGATGGATGCGATCAGAAACGATCTTCAATCCGATGATCTCGCCAACGACATTTTCCCCCATCTTCAGGCTGGACACCCAGTGACTCCCGACTGCCGGCGATTTGACGAGTTCGAGTTCTTAGATGGCTTATTGCACCGTGGGGAGTAGCTTTACATTCCTGAAGGTGATGCTCGAAGGTTGGTTCTGATGGCGTGCCACGATAGCCCGACTGCTGGTCACTTCGGCATTGCAAAAACCTATGAGCTGGTTGCACGGGATTTTTGGTGGCCTCACATGGATGACTACATCAAAGCCTTTGTTACCTCCTGTGACACTTGCGCTCGGAATAAGGTACCTCGCCACCTTCCTTTAGGTTTGCTTCGATCCCTCCCGGTCCCTTCAGGTCCTTGGGAATCCATCTCCATGGATTTCTTGAGTGATCTTCCCAGTTCTGGAGGCTTCAATAGCATTTTAGTTGTGGTGGATCGCTTCACAAAGATGGCGCACTTCCTGCCATGTACCAAGGAGTTTTCGGGCGAGGACATGGCAAAACTGGTATTCAGAGAAATTTTCCGACTTCATGGGATTCCTGCAGATGTGGTTTCGGATCGGGGACCTTAGTTCATCTCTCATTTCTGGCAACGGTTTTTGCAACTGCTAGGAGTGAAGGCCAACCTCTCCTTAGCGTATCATCCTCAAACTGATGGACAGTCCGAGCGAATGATTCAGACGTTGGAACAATTCTTGAGGTGCTTCATCAACTATCATCAGGATAACTGATTCGATATCCTTCCCCTTGCTGAGTTCTCCTATAACAACTCTATTCACTCCTCTCTTCGAGTTTCCCCCTTCTTTGTGAACTCTGGTCGAAATCCTCGATTTAATCTCTCACTTCCTTCTCCACCCGACTCCTCTTGTTCAAATCCCCGCTTTGAGGCATTTGTCTCCAATCTCCAGGAACTCCACAACTCCATCTCCTTCCATCTCCATCGTGCTCAGGAATCTCACAAAACATTTGCCAATATCCATCATCAGGATTGTCCCCCTTACAATATCGGGGATAAAGTCTGGCTCCTCAGGAGAAATATCTCCACCACCAGACCCTGTCCAAAACTCGATTTCAAACACCTTGGTCCATTCCCTATCACTGCCATCATTAATCCTGTCACTTATCACCTTGCACTTCCTTCCTCATATCAAATTCACCCCGTTTTTCACTCCTCTCTCCTTGAGCCTTATATTCCTAGTCCTATTCCAAATCGGGTCATTCCTCCGCCTCCACCAGTGCAGCTCGAGGATGGGTCTGAGTATGAGGTTCAGGACATCCTTGATTCCAAGATTTCACGGTCTAAACTCTACTATCTGGTCGATTGGAAGGGTTATGGACCTGAGGAATGCACTTGGGAACCTGCGGACAACCTGATTCATTCTCCTGACCTTGTTCAGGACTTCCACCGCCGCTATCCTTCTCGTCCCAGTCCCCATTCTTTTTCTCCATCTCCCATCCCTCGCCGCTCATCTCATCTTCCTCTTTGTTCACGTTCACGTCCTTGTTCCTCTCGTTCTTGAGGAGGGGGTGCTGTAAGGAATCCCCCAATTCTTGCCACATTCCTGACTCTCACCGGATTCCTGACCTGCAAACCACATTCCTGACTCTTGAGACACTTCCCTATTCCTGACTCTTTGATTTCCTGTACGATTCTTGAGTCTCGAGCTAGATTCCTGATGATGATGTGGCGCCTCCTCGACCTCAGCTATATTTAGGCCGTCCTCGATCTAAGAGTGGTGGAGCTTCATCAACCTATAGTATATATAGGTTAGCCTTGTTCCATTTCTCCACAATCTGAATCAACACCAGTCTAAGGCCTCTTCTTTGTTATTCACTAGCTTTTCTCTTTGTCTTTTGCATTTTCTAGTCTTGATCTTGTTGGGGGTCTTGACAGCAGTAGCACCAATGGGACATTGCTGACGCCAAGGTCTCCACCTAGGAAATGGAGGTCACCAATCCGGAAAACGCCGACAACGCTAATAAGTATGACCAACTTCATCACATGCCCAACAGCGAACATCACGGCCACGACCACGTCCTCGCCCTTGACCTTGGACTCGAGCAGCAGCAGCATCAACCTCCATTGGAACAGGACCATCACCCACAGGAAGTGGAGCTGAAGGACGTGCAGTGAGAAGTGGAAGAGGCGACGTCTCATAACGTTGTGCCAAGCGAAGAGCATCGTCAAGGGTGGCGGGAGCAAGTGCATGCATAAGGCCGACAAGATCTTGACGAAGTGCTGGCCACAACATTCCTAGCTTGATCCGCTCCGACATATTTGGTTCTGCACGAAGCAAAATACTTCGGAAACAAACACCAAATTGCATCACTGACTTAGATGGCCCTTGGCGAAGACGATGCAATTGTTGGAAAGCATCATCACAGTCATTGGCATGTTCGAAGGCACGTTTGAAGACATCTGGAAGAACACTCCAATCCTCGCGAGTGGCTGCTCCCAAACCGTTGTACCAACAAAAAAAAAAAAAAAAAAAAAAAATGATTGGCGTGTTAGGGCGTGGAGGAGCACAACGTCCAGCACCATGGCTGCCGTGATCGGAGGCGCGGCCAGAGGAGGGAGAGCGCAAAGGGGAGAGCGCCCAATCTCCCCGCACTTGCTACCGACGGCGGGGGCATCCGCCGCGAGATCCAGGGAAGAATCACTCCAGAATCTCTCTGTTTTTTCTTTTACACTGCTATGTCCAGGATGGAACGTCGTCCAGCACCCAGCAATAGTGGAGGACGAGCCAAGCCCCAGCCATTCACACTTGGAAGAGGCGCTCGAGGCCGCGGCCTCAGTATCAGACTGCCCCAGGGAGGTATGCTGAAGGGAAGAGCCGCCAACAGCAAAACCCCAATCACTGGAAAGAGGACATCGCTGGGCTCTCCAGGGGACAGTGAGAAGCTAGGTTCAAGTGGCACGGCAGGAAGCAGTGAACACACAATCAGCGATCAAACAGGCTTGAGGCAGAAATCACACCACACGAACAGTGATTACCTTGCAGAGTGCGCAGCCATGGATCTTCATGAAGAAGTCGTGCAGGGTACCAGGGAGATGATGATCAGGGCCCAGCACACTCATCAGCTTCTCAAAGAAATGGCAAACACACCAAAGGATACGCTGGAAAAGCTAGTCTCACTGGAACAGGATGGCGATGCACACAGAAGTAGCTTGGAAACCAAGGAGGAGCCACCAGCACCAGACACAGTCCTTGAGTCCGACTTAGGACGTCTTGGGAACCAACAGGAAGAAGATGAAGCAATGGACGAGGTGATCCTGCCTGGAAACACAGAAACACAGCATGGTTCCCCAGTACAACAAAGCTGTGCGCTGAACAGAGAAGTACAGGAAGTAAGTGGATTCCTAGGCTCGGGGGATCTAGCCAGTGGAGATGGACCACGGGAAGAGGTGGCCACAAGCAGAGCGCTGGACTTGAACTTCCTCACCCCCATCACTGAGTGCATGGGACGCAGAAAGGCTCTCAACGTGGGGAAGACGGCCTCTGGAAAAAGCAAAGGTAGGACATGCCCTAATCCAAGTAAGAACAGGAGCGGCGTCACCACTAGGGCAGCAGCAGCAGCGATGAGGGCAGCCACGGTTATGGAGATACCAATAGGTTGTCATGCACAGGAGTCAAGGGCGGATCCAGAAGAAGAGAAGGGTGTGGAGACGCCAAATGAACAAGCGAGAGGGCACAGGGAAACGCCAGAGGTACACCAGACCGAGGCAAAGGAGCAGGTCCAGGGGGAAGAGGTGAGCCGCTGCCTCACCAAGGCCACAAGTGAAAGCCAGGGCCAGTCCAAGAGAGGGTCACTCAGCCAGAAGTTTTCTCATAGGTGCCTCTCGGATCTAACCAACAAAGTGAGAACATCTCTACCGGGCTCTCCGGGGAAGTCGGTAGGATCTCGACTTAAGAGCAGGACGTCTCCCAGTCCTCAGCCTGACTGTGAGCCCCAACTATTGGTGCTGCAACAATATATGCCACACCAGACAGAAGAAGGACAGCTGCAATGGGATCCCCAAACCTTTGCGAAGGCTCTGTGGGAGGCCACTCAGAACGAAGTTCAGCTCGACCAAGATATACTCACTGCTGAAGTATGGCACCAGGAGACTCACCCTGAGGGAGAAGACCGAACTCTTGGCCCCGCTCTCAGGGAAGCCCTCGATCTCGCGACTGAGGCACTAGTCGCACCAAAAGAACAAGAGTACTCAAACAGCCAGGAGGCCCAACAAACTAAAATACAAGAGGAAGTGACAAGCACGTGGAAGGAGCAAGAGGAGCAAGAAGTGGAACAACAAAAGGACCAGGACAAGGAGATCCCGGAAGCTAGCAAAAAGGTGGAGGCTCAAAAGGAGCAATCGATTCTAGGGAAAAGAGGGAAGCCGCTGGCGATACTGCTGGAAGAACAGGAGGAGGAGATGAAGCGAATGGGACAGGAGAGGGAAAGAGAGGCCAAAAAAAACAAGATGGAGAAAAAGAAGGAACGCAAGGTGGCACGCAGGAAGTTAAAGACCCAAAGTAGCTCAAAGGAGGCCCTCCCGTGGGCAAAAGAGGTGGAGGAGTTTCTCCAAGAGGAGGAAACGTGTTCGGAGGAGGACCAGGAGCAGCAGAAGGATAGCGCAGCAAAAGGAAAAGCACAGGGAGCCTCGACAGGACATGGCTGGGACAAGGTGGAAGTCAAGTGTCAGACCGCACCACGCCAAGGCCCAGAGGACCCAAGAGAGCAAGGTGACTTGGGAATTGAGCGGGAACAAGAAGGCTGCTACACACAAGGAAAGGTGGCAAAGGAAGTCCTGCACACAGAAGCCTCTAAGACAGAGCCTCACACCGGAGATTCAGGGAAACGAGCTGGAGCAGCGCTAGATGCCAAGGTGACAGCAAAGGCGGTCAAGCTGGGTGAGACACTCAACCAGGTGGTGGCGGCCAGAGAGGAAGAACTACGCCATAGGGCAGTGATTGCAGTATTCAGGGGGAAGTTTCCCACTGGCCGCATGGCCATGGACTGGTTGAATGCTACGTTGGAGCAGGGGATCACAATCAAGAACCTGCTCCCACATGGACGTGGATGCTACACAGTGGTGTTTGAGACAGAGGAGGCGCGAGCTCGGGCAGAGGCGCTACATGGACTCATCGACGATAGCTGGGCGGTGTCCTTTCACCCGTGGATTCCAAGGTTCACGGCAGATGACCAGGCACGCCTGAAGGGGGGAAGTGTCCCACTTAACGTGGCGTTGTGGGACATCCCAATGGAGATGAGGATCAAAGAGGTGATAAGGGAGCTTGTAGAGAGAAGCATTGGGCAGATCGCCTCGGGCCTAGACACCGTGGATGCAGAGGGCATCCTAGGCCCTGTCAGACTGAAGGTCTTTGTCTCGTCCCCAGCAGAACTCCCTATGGAGATAGCAATCCTGGGACAATACGTTCGTATACTGGTGGAAAACGCAGCACCACGCTGTGGCTTTTGCCTACAGTCCGGGCACAGCGAGAGCGCGTGCACGACCAAACGTCCCAAGCTTGCTCCAGGACGTCCCTTTGAACTTCCAGAGGCCGTGGAGAAGCAACTGAAGCAGCGTCCTCCAGAGCAGGCTCCACACATCCGGTTCCCAAGCGCACCACCTTTCTCTGGACCTGATTCACGGCCCAGAATGTTCGAGAGCCCGATCGCTGAGATAGATGGTGAAGGTTTTCAGCAGGTTCTTCCTCGAACGGTGAACATGGCAGTCAGATGGATCCCACCCAGGAGAGAACTGACAACCACAGAGGCGGGAGACTGGCTGATGTACCGAGGACACACCGCTTTCCCAGAGGTCATCACGCTTGGCGATTACCAGACCCGGATGGAACGCGCCATCACAGAGTGGACAGGATTTTCAGAATACGTAGTGCGGGGATTCTCCTGGACCAAGTACAAGGGGAGGCTCACTGCAGTATGGACCATCTCCTCGGAATGGAGGGCTAGGCCTAGCAACACGGTTTTCTCCTGGAAATACGTTGCACCATGACTACGCTAACAGTGCTTACGTGGAACTGTCGGGGACTCAGCTCCAACGACAGTAGGCTCAACAAGAGAGTGCAGCTAAAGTCCCACATCTGGGAGATTGGCTTAGAGGGGAGGATCGACATACTGTGCATCCAAGAGCACAAGATGGTGAAGGCTCCTGATTTCAACCTGGGCATGCGTGGGAGAATTTGGTGGAATCCGGCCACGCAAGCGAGGACACGATGTGGAGGAGGAACAGCGATCATCGTCTCGACCAAGTGGTCAGCACAGGTACGCAACCACAGGGTACTGGTCCCAGGGAAAGCACAGCTACTGGTCATACACCTCCACTTTGGGCGTGTTGGGATTGTCAACGTGTATGCACCGACTCGAAGAAGGGAGCGTGCACAGATGTGGGCAGATATCCAGCAGAGCACTCAAGGAGTGGCGGACGAATGGCTTGTGGTAGGGGACTTCAACATGGTGGAGGGTTTGAGTGACCGGCGAGGTTCACTGGAAACCATCCAGGGGAGAGAGAGAAAGAGTTGGACAGCGCTAGTCGAAGCCCTGGGAGTCTTGGACCTTCAGCACGCAGAGGGATTCGCTGCACACTCCCACCCATTCACGAGACGCCAATCGGTGGGGTGCCAAGCTCGGCTGGACAGGATCTACGCTTCTACCAGGCTGCGACAAGATGGAGGGGGACTCAAAACGTGGCCCGCATTTGCCACCTTTTCAGACCACGACCCACTCCGAGGCATTCTCAAGCTACAGGCGGTGAAGGGAACGGGGGTGCAGAGGAAGATCACCAAAGCCACAATGGCCGACCCGGTAGCAGTGAAGCTCGTCCGGGAAGCACTTGACAGCAGCAAAGGGGAACTCATCTTGGCGCTAGGCACTTGCTCCACTAAGCTCCGGGAAAGGCAGGCAGCACTCAAAGGGAAAGTTCTGAAAGAGGTGAGATTGGCAAGACAAAAGGTGGCGGCGGCCCAGAGAATGGTCCTACGTACAAGCGACAAGGCCAGATGGACAGCAACACTGGATGAGAGGGAAGCCGAGCTGCGGGACAAAGAATACGCAGCATGGAGTGCCGGACTCCGTACCATGGAGGATTGCTGGGCAATGAATGAGCGGCTTCTCAACAAAGCTTTCTACAAAGGGATCCGTCCAGTCACCGACTCCCCCCCTATCCTGGGACTGAGGAAGGACGAAGGTGAAGTGGTCGAGGACCAACAGGGAATGCAGGGGCTGGCACAAGAATTTTACCAGAAGTTGTACACGGCCCAGCCCTGGTCCCAGGATAGGAGAGACGCCGCAAGCAGGGTGCTGTCCACTCTTCCATGCAGAGTTCCCGACGAATTCCTGGAGGTGCTGGGGGTCGACTTTTCCTTGGAAGACCTCCACCGAGCCTTGGAGCAACTGAATGATGACAAGATGCCAGGTATGGACGGCCTCCTTCCAGCATTCTATGAGGAGTATTGGGATGACGTTGGCCCAATGCTCCTGGAGACATGGCGAGATGCACAGCATACAGGGGTGCTGCCGGGAGAGATACTGGAGGGACAAATCGCATTGATTCCGAAACGAGGTGACCTTCAGGAACTTAGGAACTGGTGCCCCATAACCATGCTCAACACGTCGTACAAGATATATGCAAAGGCGATGGCACTCAAGTTGCAGTCAGCCATGCCCCGCATCATCAGAGAACAACAGACTGGATTCGTGCCGGGACGACAGATCGCAGAAAACATATGGACTTACCTTCTGGCACAGCGGTGGGCAAACAGCTCAAACCAACAGATTGTAGCATGGCTACTAGACTTTGAGAAGGCCTACGATCGGGTCGATTGGGACTTTTTGGAGGAGTGCATGCGGAGGATAGGGATCCCGGCAAGGACGGTCTCACGAATCTCACTTTTGTATAGGGGAGCCTCAAGCCAGGTCACACTGAATGGAGAGGTAGGCCTGACCTTCCACTTGGGACGATCAGTGAGACAGGGATGTCCACTCGCCCCCTACCTGTTCCTGATAGTGGCAGAGACACTGGGCTCTTTCCTTGCGCATGGAGGGGACGTAAAAGGCTTGGTGCTGCCCTCTGAACGGCTACAACTCCCGGGAACTCAAGTGGTGGCGCAAGAACTGCAGGACGGAGCGTTTGCAGATGACACCGCACTCTTCCTACTTGCCACCCCGGGGAACCTGGACACAGCAAGGTCCAAGCTGGAGATCTTCAACATGGCAGCAGGGGCAGCCATAAACTGGAACAAGTCAGTAGGCGTGAACTGGGGAAAGCCGGGCATCGAGACTTGGGGGCAGGAGATAGGCTTTCAGTGGCTTCGCCCTGGGGAAGACACTCGGTACCTCGGCATCCAGGTTGGAGTCCAGTACAGTGCGGCTACACAGGACGACACGCTTCTCAGGAGGATCCGGACTGCAGTTCAGAAATGGACACCGAGGAAACTCGGACTCCCAGCTCGGATTGTAGTGGTCAAGAGCATGATCCTCCCCAGCATCTGGTACCACCTCTCGATTTGGCCAGTGCTAGAAACTACACTGCAAAAGGTGAGACAGATGGTGCGAACCTATGTGTGGCGTGGAGCGTTGGCTGCAGGGCGAACCATGGCCAAGGTGGCGTGGCAATCTACAGCGAGGCCGCGCATCCTAGGGGGGCTCGGGATCATCGACCCCAGTGACATGGCGAAGGCGATGAGGTACAAGATCTTTCTCATGGGCTTGCAACAGGGGAAACAGCCATGGCGACTCATGTTCCGGCAAAGCCTCCTAGCGATACGCCCCAAACACAATGCAGCCAAACCGTGGGAGGAGGACCCACGGTGGCTCTTTGCAGAAGGACCGACGCAGGTAGTGAGAGGGGGAAACTTTGTCCAGAGCCTTCATCGACTGTGGAGAGCCTTTCCGCTGGAGCAAACACCACCGACCAGGGCTGAGGAGTGGCTTAACCAGCCTCTGTTCTTCAATGCATTGTTCAAAATGGGAGGTGTGACACTGGGACGAGAGACACACCACACGATCTGGAGGAAAATGCATGCAAACGGATTCTGGACAATGAAGCAGCTGGCGGGAGTGATTGACAGGGATTGGTGGCGAACAGCGAGAAGGACTCAAGTGTTTGGACCTTGGAAGCGACGTAACATCCTGCTGGACGTTCTGCGACTCCTCCGAGTGGTGAACAACACGAAAGCAGGGAAGAAGTGGCCGAGAAGGTGCCTTCAAGCAGGCGACTTTGTGGCGATCCAGCGGCAAACTGAGTGGGAGGAACATGATGCTGTCCGACATCCACTAGGGACGTGGACTCGAGCATTCACCGCGCCTACACCACCATGGGAAGAAGGGGACGTTGAGGTGTGGTTCGTCACTGCACCAGAGCTCAACATAGGACTGCCATTTCGCATCACGAGAGGAGACACACTTCTCCCGATGGGTGAGAAACAAGAGATGCCGGATGTCACGGATGATGAGGTACGTGGGAGGATTCGTGTGCTTAGGCAATCACCCAAGAGGCTGGACGTGGTGGACTCGGAAGACCTACTGGAGGGCGATGGATCACTGATATGGTGGCGACAGCAACTACTAGAAGATCTGGACTGGGACCCAGCCGCATGGCGACGAGGGACGAGAAGCTTTTTCTCCTATGCAGTCAAGGAAGCGCGGAATGGACTACTGCAATCGCGAGAGGAGGCAAGAGAGGAGATTCCGAAGCTGTGGCAGAAATGGATAGCACAGGGGATCGATGCGGAGCAAGTGGTGGACAACACGATCCACTTCTGGAAGTTGCCTGTGCAGGAAAAAGTGAAAGTCACCTCGTGGTTGGTAGCGAACAACAGGCTTCCGGTTGGACAGAGATTCCAGGACGACGCAAGTCGCAGGTGCAGGGAGTGTGGCGAAATTGAGACAGTCAAGCATGCGCTGTGGGAGTGTGACACCGCAAAGGAGGTGTGGCACCAGATTATTAAGGCAGGGAAAGAGCTGGGCGTGACACAGGATTTCGAGGCCCGCAGTGGGGACGTGCTCCACTGGTTCGAGGAAGCGAGGGGTCCTGCCCAGGGCCCAGCCCTGCGACACATCAGGTGCAGAGGACGACACGGCTGGGGTATTCAAGTCCGCTGGGACACGACTGGGGCGGAGGTAGGAGTCCCCGTGTGGGAGGCGCTTGGCCATGCTCGATGGGCCATATGGCGTGCGACGGGAGTCCAGGTCCTTTGGGAAGCACGTAACCGGGCGCGCTTCGACGGGACACAGGTCAGAGTGTCACAGGTGCTGGCGGAGTGGTGGAGACTTACATTGGCGGCAGTACGGCTTCACCATGCTATCCTCCGGGATAGGGGGAAGCTTGAGAGGCTCGAGGAGTGGCAGAAAGCATGGATGCCATGTTTTGGTAGAGGAGATCACAAGGAGGTTCGTTGGAGATGGCGCCCCCCGGAGTCGATCTTGCGGTCAGCACGAAGGGGGGACGTGGATCTGGACGCGATACGACGGAGACGACCGCAGCCGCTTTTACTGCAGGCCTAGTCCCACTTTAGATGAGGGAGACCCCACTAGGTAGCATGAGATTCGGGCAGCATGCCCGGTTTTTGTATTAGTCCCTACGGGACATTGGGGAATGTACATACACGTTTCACCAAACCGTTGTACCAATGCAATGCCGTCCTTTGGAGACACGTGGGAAACTCACGCAAATGTCGAACATCATCCCAAGAATGATATGTGGCAATCACCGTAAAGTGATCAAACCAATGGTACACATCATCCCCAAGATTCCCGCGAAAGAACTCCGGCCGAACGAGAGGATTGGCACCAAGAGCAGGAGGAGTTGTACCATGTGCTGTGAATGCCGCCATCAACTGAGTTTGGTTGTTCAATTGCAAGTGCATAGCATCAAGTAATTGTACCAACTTCTGCTCCAGAGTCAAAGGAGGAGATTGCTAATCTACCATAGATACGAATGAAAAAGAAAGAGCAAAAGAAGAGAAATGACAAAAAGCTAGAAGGAAATGGTAGATTTAGACAATGCAAAAAGCTAGATCTAAACCAAAATCCTAAAGGAAAGAACAAAAGAAAGAAAATGGAAAAAGCTAGATCTAAATTGAAATCCCAAATCCAAGCACTCCCCAGGGACAATCAAAGGTGCCCCTCAACTCCACCAATGTGGGTGCATGGAATATGAAAAGGGAATACAGAAATGTGCATATCAATTAACCCAAAAACCCTAGTTTATATACAGAAGCGAGTGGTCTGGATTGAAACCAATCTGATGGCTACCAAAATCCCACTATGCTAATATTAATATACGGCATCGTAGCCGTACACTTGGCCCTCACAAATTAATTTTTTCATTAAAAATTTCCAAATAAGTAGCAAGATAAAATATAATAGAAGTTCAAATTAAATCTAAATATAATGATCTAAACTTAAACATGATGACAATAAATATAAAATATAATCCATTATAAAAAAAGTCATTTATGCATATAGCACAAGCTATGCCATTTTAAATATTTTGAGAAAAACTACTACAGACAACTATTATTTAAATGATAATAGTTATTGTTATCCAAAATGCATATGTGATTCTAAAAGCATCATTATTCTATAAAAGTCAAATGGTGAATTTAAGTGATTTATAATTTGTAATATTGTATATACTTAGAATATATTTGGATATTTTGGGAGATTCTACCATCTAATCTTGTATTTATAACTTATAAACTCCTAGTATATTCTAGTTTATTCTAAAAAAACAATTGTGTTTATAAATTATAAACATATAATAATTACTTTTCGGGCTTAAAATTAATTCTATAAGTGATGCTCCAACACCTTAAAATATTAAAAAGTAAGAGTTGAACTATAAACACTCACAACATTGTTATTATAAAGTTCTTTAGTTATTATAAGTCCAACTACATGGTTATTTAGAGTTTATTGTGCAATATAATATACAAATGTGTAGAAGTTTTAATTGAATTACCCATTAATAAATTAGATTAATAAATAACACTAAACATGAACATACTGGTAAAGAATTTAAGTTATTTAAATTATATCTCATTTATTCTACACTAAAAAATATTCTTACCATACATAAAAAAAAAGTGCTCTGGTCAGAGCTTTAGAGGCTTTGGGACAGGCGCACCTCTTGGGGCAGCAGCCTGTAGTCGATCTCCAGCTCCTGGAACGAATCCTTGAGATGGATGAGGAGATCCGAGCGGCGGATCCACTTCTCGCCCGCGTTCTGGTGATTCATTGTGTGCTGGAGCCACAGGGACATCCGGACCCTGTTCATGTCCTCGATCTCGCGCATCACCACGTCGTGCTTGGGATGCCAGTGGTGGAGGTGGCTGTCGATGTACCGCTTGATCCTCACCTTGAGCGCGTCGATCTTCTCGGCAGGGGTGGAGATGTGGAGGCTGAAATCGATGGCGTCGCCCATGTCGGGGCTGCGGTAGAAGTTGCTGATCGGTTTGGTCGCCAGCACGGAATTCGGGTAGTAGATCTTCTCGTTGTCGTAGCGGAGGAAGACGGTGGTCAGGATGTTCATCTCTTCCACCACCATCTGCATTCGCATTTGCGAAGATCATGAGATCCAGTCAAGGCAAAAACAAGGAATTCATTCCAGACCTGGACTCCATCGACCACGCAACGATCGCCCACGTCGAAGGGATGCATCGCAAACAAGAAGATGATGGCCTCGAACACCGTCTTGCATGTGTTGCCAAAGACGAACACCGCTAGAACCAGCTGGGACGAGAGCGCTACGAGCAAGTGCGTCGTCGCGATTCCCAGAATGAGCAGCCAGATCACGAGGATTATGATCCCCATGATCACGTCCGTGATCCGGTGGAGCTTTTTTACCGCCGTCTTGGTGTCATTGAGCGAGAAGGAGAGCGCCCGCTTCTCGCGGTATACATTCACCTAGAGAAGAGAGAGATTAAGAACCCTAAAATATAACAGAGGACTTTAAACTCACCACAAAGTTGACGAGCGATTGCTTACTGATCTTGCCAGTCTCCATGGCGCCATCGAAGAGCGCGAACGCCTTGATCGCGCACTCCTCGTCGCCCAGGAACCTCATGAGATCGACGAGGGAGAGGCAGCGGCATCCCGGGCGAGCGGCATTGTTGAAGATGTGCTTGGCCGCCGCCTTGGCCTGCCAGTCGCCCTCCAATCCGCCGCAACTGCCCCCGCAGGAATCCTCGTCGGAGTCGATGGCGTGCGCCAGCGTCGTGATCCGCGGCGATTTGGCGAGCCGGATGAGCCTCTTCATGTTCCAGGCCGAGACGTTCTTCTGATTCATGCGCTGAAGGTGCTCGATGCTAATGGGGCCGCCACTCTTGTGATCGCCACCGCCACCACCGCCAATGTTCCCGGATTTCTTGAGCAATCGCGGGTCAGCCTCGCTAGATCTCTTGCCAGCCTCGCCGGATCTCTTGAGCAGCTGGCTCGGATTGCCCTGGCTCTCCAGCAACGGCGGCCCCGAGAGAGACTCGAGGATGTACTCATTGAAAAGAGACTCCTGGATGCGATCGAAAAAGGTGTTGACGTGAAAGCTGAGCGCGAGCACCTTGACGAGGAGGATCTTGACGAGCCAGAGCGAGGCGGCGACGAGCAGGCAGATGAGGATCCTGGTGACGATCTCGAGGGCCTTGCGCTCGCGCCGGATGGGCAGCGGGAGGTTTGGATCGAAGAGGAGGCGCCAGGCCAGGAGGATGATCCCAAACCACAGGCAGTTTTGGACGCCCTTGTGGAGGCCATAGACGAAGTAGACGAGGCGCTTGCGCAGGATGAAGTTCCGCTCGATGAAGAAGACGAGGAAGCGGATGATCCAGCCCGAGAGGAGGCGGCCGCTGAGGATGACGAGCGCGAGCACCGCCCAGCGCCAGAGATGGAGGCCCAGGAGCTTGCGGCGCTCGAGCACCGGGATGTTGGT
This sequence comes from Selaginella moellendorffii, assembly GCF_000143415.4. Lineage (NCBI taxonomy): Eukaryota > Viridiplantae > Streptophyta > Lycopodiopsida > Selaginellales > Selaginellaceae > Selaginella > Selaginella moellendorffii. The sequence goes on from NW_003314267.1 coordinate 1,854,407, forward strand.
GGTACACACTAGGGCCCCAATGCTGAGCGCCAGAAACCCCCATTCCAAGAACACCCACAGATTCCAGGGCTTGTGGATGAGATCGTCGGGCACGTCCAGTGGATCGTCCTCCGCCGCCCCGGTCGCCGATCCTGCCGCTTGAGCGTCCGGGGATTTGTTGAGAACTCCCGAGGATTTGAGCAGCCCAGACCGGAGAGGTGGCGGCGGTGGATCCCCGAGCCTGGATTTGCAGCGACCGTAGGACGGGATCCTGGAGGCTGCCTTGGCGGAGGATGGATCGAGCGCTCCAGCTTCGGCGGCGTCAGGGTATCGATCGGACGTGGAGCTGGAGCGGCGCCGCAACGAGGCCTTAGTACTGGGTGATTCCCAGAATGTGAGGTCGCCGTCCGCGCCCACGCCCGGATCGAGCTGGAAATCCCCGGATTCCTTCTGGTGCCTCAGGAATTCGCCGATGAGCTTGGTGGGAGGATCGATCGACTGCGCAGCCGAGAGAGTGGCGGGATCGTCTTGGAAGAAATAGCTGTTGCTCCGTTCCAGGGATCCCTCTTTCCGCTCGTCCTCGGCAATGTGGGTGGAATTTCTCGCGAGGCTTGGCTGCCCGGTCGGGGATGGAGCGTCCTCGTCGATCCGGAGAATGACCCTGTCCAGCTTACTCCCAGCATTGGCCTCGCCATTCATCATCATCTCCTTGGCCACAGCACCCATGGATGGATTCCAATCAATCTTTTCCTTGTGAATCCGCGATCGAGTGTCTCCTCTCTCGCGCTCCTTTCGATTGAATCGATCGATAGCGCCGAAATTCCAAGACAGGAGTCCCGAAATCTAGCTCGAGCTCCTGTTCTCCGCGACAAGGAAATAAATGCGAGGGGGGAGGGAGGGGAGAAGATTATTCTATTGCGTGGAAAACACCTAGGCGGACAAGAGAGATCGATCGAATTCTCGTCCCATTCCACGCAACGCCAAGGAGAAAGCGATCGATTTGGACGGATTATAATGAAGAACACATGAGAGCGCGAGTGCGCGAGTGCGCCTGCTTGGTTCCCAGGCGAGGTGTCAACGAAACGCAGATTTTGCGGTCAATCTTTCTCTCTCGGCAATTGGGTAGATAGATACATTCGCCGCCCCGCACGAAAACCAACTTCGTACGTGGCGCCACGCCACCCCTCCACGTGTCGTTATAGAAAGCCACTTTTTCCGATCAGGCGAATATGCCGCACGATGGTTGCCGGTTGCCAAATCCAAAGAAAGTTCCTCGGTTAAAGTTCTCTTGGTGGAGCCTAAGAATTTGGGTGATTTCCAGAGAGAAAGTTAAAAAGAAGATACGATGAATATGGAGGGGTCAGATTGGTTAACGTGGATGGCAGTGTGAAAAATGTGAAACGTCCAACCCTTTGGAAACACATAGCCTGGGACTACCCCCAGGGACAAAAAGGATTGTAAAAATTCAATAGCAAAGTTACTTCTTACACCATTGTATTCTATTTCTCTGACTGGAATTGCATTGTCTCGTCAACAAGACTTGTATCATCCCATGTCAAAGAGACTTTCTCGAAGAATTCTTTGGCCTTCTCCCTGCTGCGCGACTGAGATTGATGTGACAAGAAGAAAAAGCGTTGGTTTGTTGCCAGATGTTGTCACGAAGTCAGCAAATCCAGGCCCTACGAATGGCTTTGGTATGAGGATCCAAAAGGGGAAAGGGGAGTCAAGAGAGGTCGTCATGCGTGATCTTGCAAATAACAGCTTCAGATTGACAAATTCCACAATCTCAGACACGAACACTTTCAACACGCGATCCAACCCTTGGTGTATGGGGTAGCCGAATTTAAAAGAGGAAAAAAAGACCTACGTATGAAGATCAATGGAAGAATCACAAGCGGCTCCACAAGAGCGCCAGATCCTTTTTCACTCCACGAGGAACTTCCTCTTGTTTTTATCAAGAATCTGCGACAAAGCTTTTCTGAGTCATGGCCATCTCTCTAGGTAGGCTAGCAGCACAAGTCATTTGCGGTTGATTTCCACAACGTATCCGTCTTCTGGGATTCGCAGTGGCCAGTTTCTTATTGCCCCGTTTGGAGCTTTCGGCTTCCAGCTGCGAGAAGGAATTGGAATTGTTTTTTCTTTTGATGGGAAACTTAATTACCTGTACTGTGTTACTAGCCTGTGAAAGAAAACGAGGATTTCCAGTTTAGCAAGCTCGGCACCAGGACAAGTTCGCAAACCGCATCCAAATCCAATGAGAGTTCCCGGTTTTTGTGGAACCTGCGGAGTATGGTTAAGGTTTTCTTCGTAGCAAATCGAAAGAAAGTTTTAGTACGAGGAATCTGGAGGGGTCAAATTTATAAGGATCAGCGAAATAATCTTCGTTCAGGTGGATGGCAGTGTGGAAAATGTGAAGCGTCCATCCCTTTGGAAACACATAGCCTGGAATCCATTGAAAACAGGAGGAGCAAATTTTATAGCAAAACCACTAAGAGCTGCTTACCATTGTACTCGACAGCGTGTTTCATCTCTCTGACCAGCATTCCTCCACTTGCCAATCTTAGAGTCTCCTGAAGAACACGCATAGTCACTGGCATTCTTCTTGTATCCTCCCATGTCAAGTGAGGTTGCTCTCTTTCTCGAAGAATTTTCTGGTGTTCTTCCTGCAAGCGCGAACAATTAATATAAAAGAAGAAATGTCTTTTGTAGGATTTACCACAACTTCCTTCAAGATTTCGGGATTTTCTTGCAAGCGTTTCATCATCCACACGAGCGTGAGAGGAGTAGTGTGCTGCCCTGCAAAGAGCAAACCAACAATATTGTCCTCGATCTGCTGGTTTGTTGAGTTGAGGTCCTTGTCATTCATGAGCTTATGCAAGAGGTCGTCATGCGTGATCTTGGAAATCCTCCTCTCGTTTATCAATCGATCAAGGTGATAGTGAAGACGTTTCCGAGCCTGGATATGGTTTCAAATCAGTTCGCAAAGAATTTCTCCAAGACTTACCTGAAGCGCTCGATGGTAATCAGTAAACGGGAGATTTATGGGAAGCTTAAACAAGCCTCTAGAAGCCACAGTTACATCGTGCATGAAATCTCCCGTTTTGGTTTGAAAAATCCGCGGGTCATCACAAATAAACGCGGTGACAACGTCGAAAGTTAACTGCAAGAACAGAAAGAGCTTAGAACTGGCAAAGCTCACAAATCACAGATACCTGTAGTGTTTCTTCCAAAACGGTAACACATCCCTTCCGTTGCCAAGAAGTCAATAAGTCCATAGCAATCTTGTCAAACCTTTGGACATGATTATTGAGAGGATCACCACTCATGGAGCTCAGTATTGCTCGGTGATATCTTGCATGTGTTGCTCCTTCCACATGTCCCACACTTTCTTTTCCGACAATCAAGAAGCCCGAGTTTGAAGGGGAGCAACAATTCCTTGCTCCAGGATTTGTGAGGAAAAACTTTACAGCTTCGGGAGTACTGATAACAATACTTTGACGTCCGAACAAGTGAGCCGAAAAAATGTCCCCAAATCTGTTGGGAATGGCAAACGAAAACACAAAAAGCTTGAAAGCTGAGAAAGAAAAGAGAAAAATTACCTCTTGCGACGCTGGAAAACGAAATCCTCAGCTGTGCCTCGCAGAAGTTGTATTGTCTCGCCAAGAATGGGCCAGCCTCGATTGCCTGGTGGTGTTTGCACGGAGCCACTCTTTCTTTTTGACGATATAAGGAATGCAGCCACTGCAGGGATCACAAGCAGCAAGTAGAGACTCCACAGCGCCATAACTTTCCTCCTTAGAACCTGATAACTTCGTCTTAGTTTTATCGTTTCCAAGCGTGCACTCGCAATGTTTCGGACAAAACGAGGACTTCATAACTTTTTCCGTTTTGGCGATTTCTCGAGGTAGCAAATGCCGACAATATTCATTTGTCATTTACTAATCCAATGGGAATCTGGATGAACTTCTATCACCTGGCTCGAGCAAGCTATTAACTTCATTTTCCAGCTAATTATATGATGGATCGATCATAAAACAGCTTAGCTTCAAAGCAAGTGTTTTCGGAACCAAGCTATAAAGTTTTTGTGAGCCTCCTCCGCATTCTTCACAGTGCTTCACATCAGAGTCAATTTGGAGTCAATTCGGAGTCAAATGCGAGTTGAGTGGGACTCAGTGAAGTGGATTTGGAATGACATGGTGTGCACAATTCAAAATTGCAAAACACTGCATTACATGTCATTGGCATGTTTGTCATATCATCATTGCCGTGAGATCAAGACGTGGAAGTGTACTTCATAAGAAAGAAGAAAGAAAAGAATTACATACTAAGGACTTAAAAATCATATGCAATCAACTTACTCGATGTCCTCAAGCACAATGACCTGTAGAAAAGTTAGAGGTGTGACCATGAGCTGTGGTTTAATTGGCAAAACCACAATTACTTGCAACACATCCTGTGGGAGCTGGTTCATTCATGATAAGTCTTGCAATATATATTATGACATATAATTCTCTTAAGCATTATAAATCATGAATTTAAACACAATATATTTTTGATATAATTTTTAATATTGTGAGTGTTTGGGATATAGGAATAGGTATTTTGGTTTAGACCCCTGCTTATATACAAGAATGGATGGACTAAATTCAGTCCTAAATGGAAAGTCTATATATTATAGTATTATAATTAGTGTATTACCTAATAAATGTATATACATATATATATATTTATAAACCTTACCCCATCTTAAAGATGAAAAAGTGATAACAATAAATTAGGTGTGTGAGTGCATGGAATATGGAAAGGGAATATAGAAAATGTGTATATTAATTAGCCCAAAAACCCTAATTTATATACAAGAGCGAGTGGTCCGGATTGAAACTAATCCGATGGTTACCAAAATCCCATTACACTAATATTAGTATACAACATTGTAGTCGTACACTTGGACATTATATCATCCCCTCCTTAATAATGGAAGACCATCAAAGTTCTTTTGTAGATGGGCCAGGATCTAGAGGAATGTCAAGAGGAGGCATTGGTAGATTTGTAGGTGGTATCAGTTGTTCTTGATCCCTTTGTATGAAGCATTTCAACTGCTACACATATATAATTTCTGGAGGATTGGCTTACTAGATGTTATGCCAAACCTCATAAACTTGGAGTCCAACTTGCCATAACACCTGATATGATCCCTTCCATTGAGCAAGGAGCCCCTTAGATAAACCATGTACTGTAAAATGGGGAAGATGAATTAACACCAAGTCATCCACTTTGTACTCTGCAAGTGGATGATGATGAGAGTTGTAGCGCCATTGTTGTCCTATTTGTATGCAACCTAAGTGTTTAGCAAACTCTATTCGGACAAGTGGAAGAATGTTCGTCAAATACTAATCCCACGACCTAGCATCGGTAGCTCGTGGCAATTGCGAAAGTAAACCTAGCTCCATTGGTAATATTAGATCATGACCATATAAAAGTTTATATGGTGAAGCACCAACAAAACTTTTGCACCCCTGTGATATATGCATAACGAAGAGACAGCAAATAACCATCCCAATCTGAATGCTGAAAGTTCACATACTTTGTGATCATTCCTTTGAATGTCCAAATGAGCCATTTCACCAAACCATTTGACTGTGGATGATAAGCACTTGTGAAAGTGTGGCATATCCCCAACCGAGATGTCAAAACATAAAATGCCTCAGCCATAAATGTGGGGCCATTATCTGAAAGAATCCGCTCCAGACAAGAATGTTAGAATACCACTCAATTGATGAGGAAATATTCAACAACAGTTGCAGAGGCGCTAGCAAAAACATCAACTTCCACCCAACAAGTCAAATAGTTAGAAACAATAATAACATATTCATCACTAGTAGTTGATCGTGGAAAAGGTCTTATAAGATTAAATGCCACTAACTCAAATGGACGGGAAATTGCAATGGACTCCAACTGTCCTTCTGCGACATGAGGGGGAGTATTACAAGCTTGGCATCAAATGCAACTATGCATATACCGGATAACATCACGTTGCATTTCCGGCCAATAGAAAGACCTAAGTAGCTTCTTGGTCATACGACGATGTTCTATATACCCGCCTAGAATAAGAGAATCATGGTAGGTATAGAGAAACCGTGGAATAAAGATGAAAGGCACCACCAGCAGTAAAGGATCATCAAAATTCATCCCCACAAAATAAAGAAGGCCATTTTCAAGGCAATATTGAGAATGTAAATGCCAGAATGACAAATCATCAGCAAATGATGTAACCCATCTCGAAGCCTTCGAATCCATGACTCAATCTTTTGAGCCTCACGAACCTCATCAAAAGAAGATAGATCTTGCTCTGCATTTTGTGGACACTGAATATCAAGTATAGCAACTGCCAGCAGTATAGAATTCTCTTCTAGAAAATCCATAGATGTTGGAATAACAAGCTCGTCAGAGACATGAGAAGAGAGTGGAGAAGGAAGAGGAGCTCGAAAAAGGGCATCAGCATTAGCTATAGAACTCCCTGGGCAATGAATAACATTAAAATCATATATTTAAAGCTTTAAAGCCCACTAAGTAGTATGACTAACTATGTTCTTTCACTTCAATAATGAAGTAATAGCAGTATGATCACTTTCAAGTAACGTCCAAAAACTATGTAGATATGCATGAAGTTTTTTAAAACCCCAGACTGCTGTTAAACACTCCTTTATCACAGTCCCTTGGAGATATGTGGGAAACTCATGCAAACGTCGAACATCATCCTAAAATTGATATGTGGTAATCACTGTGAAGTGATTGAACCAACAGGACACATCATCCCTAGGATTCTTGCGAAAGAACTCCAGCCGAACGTGAGGATTGGCACCAAGAGCAAAAGGAGTTGTACCATGTGCCGTGAATACTGCCATCAATTGAGTTTAGTTATTCAATTGCAATTTCATAACATCAAGCAATTGTACCAACTGCTATTCCAGAGTCAAAGGAGGAGGAGATTGCTGATTTGCCATGAAGATGAACAAAAAAGAAAGAGCAGAAGAAGAAAAATAATTAAAGAAAGTTAGAAGGAAAGGGAGATTTAGACAATGCAAAAAGTTAGATTTAAACCCTCTATGTGCCATGTGTTATATGCCATATGCCACATGTCACATGCCATGTGTCCAATAATAGTGAAGAAAAACCTAAATTTTAAGTCTTTAGCCATTGAATGAAGGAATGGAGCCAAATTCTTAAACATAAAGCTAAGGAGCAAAGAAATCAGAGCATAGAACAACTCTCAAGCATTTAGCCCAAGGAGCGAAGGGATAAACAGTCTGTGAGACACAAAATCCCTAGGCCCCAAAGTGGAGCCGGAAAGGGTGCCACGTGGCAGTGGCTGAAGCGAGAGCCAAACAAGCGTAACACGTTTGGACCAAAAGCTCCGACTTGAAAAGTCAAGAGCGGGAGTGGAACTCCCAAAGAAGGGCTCGAGGAACGAGCACGAAGCGAGCAAAAAGCGAGGCTCCAAAAAGGGACCCAAAAGGACCAACACATGACACGTGGGAGTGTTCGAGATGGACCCGAGTTGGAGTCCGAAGTGGAGTCCGAGATGGACCCGAGTTGGAGTCCGAAGTGGAGTCCGAGATGGACCCGAGTTGGAGTCCGAAGTGGAGTCCGAGATGGACCCGAGTTGGAGTCCGAAGTGGAGTCCGAGATGGACCAGAGTTGAAGTCCGAAGTGGAGTCCGAGATGGACCCGAGATGGAGTCCGAGGTGGACCTGAGATGGACCCGAGTTGGAGTCTGAAGTGGAGTCCGAGATGGACCCGAGATGGAGTCCGAGGTGGACCCGAGATGGACCCGAAATGGAGTCCGAGATGGAGTCCGAGGTGGACCCGAGATGGACACGAAATGGAGTCCGAGATGGACCCGAGATGGAGTCCGAGATGGACCCGAGATGGACCCGAGATGGAGTCCGAGATGGAGTCCGAGATGGAGTCCGAGATGGAGTCCGAAGTCGAGACCGACACCGGGACCGAGACCGGGACCGAGACCGAGACCGAGACCGAGACCGAGATCGGGACCGAGACCGAGACTGAGGCCGAGACCGAGCCCAAGCCCAAGTCCGAGTCCGAATCCGAATCCGAGTCCGAGTCCGAGTCCGAGTCCGAGTCCAGAGCCTGAGAGGGTGAAAGCCCAAAGCGTTCGTCTCCCAGACCCTGGGGGGTTTGGTGAGCTCCAAAAGTATAGTAGGGGGAGGACTGCAATGGAGCCAGTTTGGCCAGGAAAGGCCAGTTTGGCCCAGGAAGGCCAGACCCAGTGTTGGGTGATGAACTGACCACTGGGAAGTCTAAGACTAGAGTGAATACGGACCGACAAGCGGGGTAGCTTGGTGAAGTGTTCAAGAGCCGGCTCTAGTTCCCCCGGGAGATCGACTGGCCGATGCTCCCAGTCCAAGTGTGGGTGGCACTACCTACTTGGATACTAGGCGTGGCTCAATGGAACCTTGCTCTAAGCCCATGGCTAGAGCACCTAAAGGCGAAAGGCGGGGAGAGTACCCAGGTGGCTCGCGTAAGGCCACGGTGTTCCGAAACGTTGTCCCAAAGGCCTAGACTGTGGAAAGGAAGAGGAGCAGTCCTCTGGGGTAGTGACCAAGGACACAGTCAGGTGGTGAGGAAGTCCCAGAGGACCATGGGACTTAGGGGTCGGGCCTGTGGGTCTCGATCCAGTGCCAGTGTTAGCAAACACGGCCAGGGGCAGGAAGGGACTTGGTAGGAACTGACAAAGGGACTTTGGGGAAGGCAATTCCCCAGGTCTGTGGGCATCCTAAGGATGCTAAGGAGTGGATCTAGTATGACCACTCGTGGACAGATGGCCCAGTCTTGGAGAGACGGGATGGTGATGCAAGTGGTATTGGACCACTAGTGCAGTAGAGGCGAATGGGCATGGCCTTAGCGTAACGGGCCGAGATGTTAGTGGTACCTTTGGGTGTCGGTCTTGGGATCGGACACGTGGAGCACTTGGACCAAGTGCAAAGGTTGAGTGGCATGGATGCCATTCTCGGGGCTAGCAAGCCCCAAGTCCTGAATGGGACTTATGGAGGTTGTGAATGAGACTCCTCCAAGTGGTCGGAGGTGTGGTTAAGTGACTAAAGTAGAATGGAAAAAATTAGTCGCTTACACAGTCTTAGAGCTTCCAACATCCTAATGTTAGGACTAACACCCAAAACAAAGCCAAACAAAATTTAGTATTATTTCAACATACTAGTGGCTTAACGCAATGATATGAGTACTCCACCAGTTAGTATGGTGTGGAACTTGGGCTTAGACCTAAGACAGATGCAAAACAAAGACAAGCATGCAAACAAGAACTAAACTATACCTCAAGTTGGTCAGCCATGCTTAACCTACCCACCATCTCTACTATCTTACTATCCTTATTATATATTTAGTACCCCCCCCCCCCCCCCCCCCCCTTGGTTTTTAGGAAAGGAGACTTTGGGCTTTCCCCCTTAGTACCAAGAATTAACCTCTAGGACACGTTTGAAACTTATTAAATATGGAATGATGTTAGATTGCAAATTTGGGCACAAGACCAACACCATTGTGTCCAAAAAAATCTCTACATTCTGTAGATATGCCAAATTAGCAAATTTAAACACTTTCCCTAAATAATAATTAAGACCAAATAGGACAAACACATAGTGTTTGGCAGTAAGCTCTCATCTGGCAAATATTAAGAGACTAAGCTTAATATCATGGGGGTTTTTAATACTAGCAAATGCAAGCCAATATATGAGTTTCTCATACTGGGCCAAGTATGCTTAGCAAGAAACACATAAGAGTTTCTACTTTATGTTTATTTGGTAAAAGTATATATATGATGACCAGTTTCTCAACTAGTTTAGGTCGAGATTGATAAAGGGTCTAGCAATACTAATTTCCTGCTGTTGTGGCAATAAAGAAAGAATATTTAAAAGGATTACTTGACAGATAATTTTTGATACTCACAATCACATTTACGACATCAAGGAAACACATAAACCCTTAAACAACAATGATAAAATAAAACTCTCAACAACACTCATAATTAGGGACACACATTCAACTTGAAGCTCTGGCCAAAGTAATTCAACCTTTGGAATAAGGAATACTCGATACCAGAATTAATAAAATACTCTATCAAATAAACAAAAACAAGATTCTCAACTTTACATATATACTCAACATCTAGATTAATATGAGAAGGATAGAAAACACTATTGTATAATTTCAATTTTAGGGTTTGAAATATACTTTATTCAAGGATATATTATATTTTAAGTAACCATTAATCAATTGAATAGAACACATGCTATTAGCTCCAATACCACATATAACACACCCTTCTCTCTCTCTTTAACCCAATTGGAAAAGGGATAATTACTTGATGAGAAAACCCTTAATAGTTATTTTATCCTATAATGACAATATATCCAAATTTTATCCCATTATCATATGCACTACAGAAAGTGGCTTAGACCAAGAAAAAGTTAGAAAAGAGTAGAAAGTAAAGAGAAACGATCAAATAATAGATAAAAAGATTAACACTTACCCCATGAATTCTCTAACTCATCTCCAAAGCTATCTCCATAATAATTAAGTTCTTTATCACAATTTGGAATCCATTCAAACTTGTAAATATCGTATTCCCGATCTTTAAATATTCTTCAAGAACCAGACTAGATCATCTATAACTCATTAATCAATATTACGATCACACTCCATATTAATGAGAGATGGTAGAGCACCAAGAACAAGACAAACCATATAATCACATCCTATAGAAGTTAGAGACAACAACACACCAAAGATGGGCAACACCAATATGAACACACCCCATAACACCAAAAGCTCAATCCAATGTAGTACTATCAACAGCCTCAAATGACATGCTCCTTGATTGATGACGGTGTGGCATGGTAAAAGAAGATAATAAAATAAAGATCACAACAATAGCTAGAATTTTAGATCTTGCAAAAAGCTAATACAGATTTAAATTTAAAAAATAATGAAAAATTTAAAACAAACAGCATAATCCCAAACACAAGAGCAAAATATTGTTAAAAAGCTTTGCCCTTCAAAGACAAATTGTAGTGCTCTTCATCTCCACCAATATGAGTGCTTGGGATATAAAAATAGATATATTATTAAGGTTTAAACCCCTTCTTACAGACAAAAATTGATTGACCAAATTCAGTCCCAAATGGACAGTATAATTAATATATTACTTAGTCAGGGTAATACATGTATATATATACATGTATTTATAAACCTTACAACATATAATTCTCTTAAAACATAAAATTTTTTTGGTTTGCTTAATTGAAACTGTAGGGTAGTGGATATATCTAGAATAGGCTTAGATATTCTAGGATATTCTACCATTTAATAGTTGTTATTCATTTAGGTTGTATTTATAATTTATAAACTTTTTTACACACTTGTTAGTATATTCTTATTTATTCTACCATCAAATGGGTGATATGCAATGAGCTTAATCTTTTTTTATAAATTATAAAAATGTTTGTAATTATTGATTAATTATATTATTAGATTAATAGTTCAATAATAATGACACTACTATTAAGAAAACCAAATGTTGCTGCATGTAGCACACAGAGTTGTTATTCTTAACATAGATAGTTATTGTGATTTCTATTAAATTCTATTATCTGTATTCAATTTTTTAAAATGTGCTATTATATCAAGCCCATTATAGGTAGATTTTAAACACAAAAAGATATATATTTCATAGAATATTTATTGTTAATATATTTAATATTTTCAATTTAGATTAGATATATAACTACAATGAAAAATATATTAGGTTCTTCTTATAAAAGGTATATAAAAAGCACTTTTAAAAATTTTAGTGGTTTTGTTAAGGCAATAGATACACAATAGCTTTGCCAAGGTACACAGTGGCTTTTAGCACCATGGTTCCCATACTAAGGCCATGGATCTAGGCAGCCTTGAGTGCCATAGGTGACATGGTTACATTGAGCTAGCTCTAATCCCTTAAGGGATGTTAGGAATTTAAATGTTTGGTGTGTTTAGTTATTTACATTTGTGAAGAATGTAACTAAACCTTAAATCCAATCTAAACTAAGGAGGGGAATTGAAAGAGAGTTTATGAACCCATGGAGGAATGATTAACATTTTGTTGCTTGTGTAGTGAGTGGTTAAATCCAAGTAGAATTAAGTAAGAGCTAGTATAATAGATATGAACTTTGGCAAAGAAACTTAATTAAAACCAAAATAAAGGTGGTCAGACAAATGAGGTAAGTTGGCAAATTAAAAAATGAAAACTTATGATTTATATCATAGTGTTATGTTAGTTAAAGAACATCATCAAGGGTGCTAGGGCAAATGTATACACAGGCCTTACAAGATCTTGATAAAGTGTTGTTCATGACATGCCTAACTTAATGCACTCATGGGGTGATTTTGATATTTGCATGAGTTTCTTGTTTTCAAAACATAGCATTGTAGTGGTACAATAGTTTGCCTGTGGCCACTTTTTTTGATGGAAACCTTCTAAACATTTTCAAGTATGTATTTGGACATGTTAATTATTATACAGATGAAGTATATTTTCTTCATCAAGGGACTGTTTGAGTCCATTATGCATTTTTGTGTTTTTCAAGACTTCCAAAGAAGAAATCCAAGGATTAGTAATAAAAGTAGAAGGAACTATACTATATATTATATATTGCTATTAGTTGTATTTGATTGTCCAATTGAAATAACATAACATCAAATAATTAAACCAACTACTGCTCTAAAGTTAAAGGAGGAGGAAGAAATAGAAAAGCTATGAAAACAAGAGAGATTTAGCCTATGCAAAAAATGAGATTTAAAAAAAATTCAAAAATCCAAGTACTCCTCAAGGATAACCCCTCATCTCCACTAATATAAGTGTATAGAATATAGAAATAAATGAAAGCCATATTTGTATAGTATTACACTATATAAACTAGAAACACAAAAATTTCCTCTAAAGCACTACAACTCATGGCTGCTAAAATCCCACTATATTAATAATAATATATGGCATTGTATTTGTATACCTAGACCTCACACTTTATTCATAAATAAACAAAGAAATAATATTGTATGATAACTTAATTGTCCTACTTTCTAACATAACCTAAAGGCAAATATTGCTAATATAAATTTAAACTTATAATAAAATTTAGTATTAATTTATGAAAGAGATTTATAAGTTAAATTTTATTGCATCAGGACCTAATAAACAGTGTTTTTGCACCTACCACCTGAGACAAGTCGTGGAACTCGAAATTACTTGCCTGTATGACCTGCCAATGCAGATGGAATGACCTGTCAGTGGCTTTAAATGCTCACGCGGAGATTTGCTCTTCACCGCGTGCAAGTCAAACTCACGAGAGTTTTAACTTGGATGCACAGCTTGTCTGAAGAATTATCTTTTGAGGGCCCATTCATGTCGTCTCCAACTGTAGCAGCACAAAAAAACCTCCTCGTTGCCACGCTTGTGCTTCTTCTCGTAGCGATTTCTAGCGGGAACACCAACAGCAAATCACCCGTGGTATGTATGAAAATCTTCCAGCTTACCTAAGATGTTTGATGGTTTTCCAGAGCAAAGGCAGGATGTTTCGCCAAGACTATCCCGATGTCGATCCAAGCCCTCGGTCATGGGTACCAGTGAGACCGGGAAAAGTCTCCTACAAAAGGCTCGTTCCTAGCCCTCCTCCACCTCCAAAAAGTTCGCTCTCGCCTCCGCCGGCACCAAGTCCTCTCCCGGAACCACAGGGACGTCGGAGGACCAAAAGGACGTTGCCAAGCTCACGAAATTGACGTCTTCACCAGCCAAGTGTATCAGAGTTTCCAGTCGTAAAGCCAACGAGTGATTGCAGAGCCAGCCTCGCTCCTGACTTGTTCCAATGGATTTTTTGGAAATTCTAAGTCGAAGTTTCCTTCTTCCGGCTTGAATTACACCTAGTCATGCTGCGACACCTCGAAGAGCTTGCCTGCACAGTCGTCTTCCGGCTTGAAAGATACCGAGTCCACCTCAAAGAGCTTGTCTGGACTGTCGTATCCTTGGTTGTATCCGACCTCCGAGATATCAAACCGCCAGCCGACCTGAGTTCTTCTTGATCTGAGTTCTTCGCAGTCGAATGGCCGTCGTCTTCAAGCTGTGAATCGTTTCCATCTATCGAATGCAGTCCCAATGTATCCTCGTGACTTCAAAGCTCAATTTTTCTTCTTCCGGAATATAGCGACGAGAGTAAGTCCTGGAACAGCTGGCCTGGACTCTGTCTCGATACTCTGGCTTGAGAGATCTACATTCCGGAGCCGTCCAGCACTCCATGCCGATCTTGGCATCTCCTTGACGTTCCAGTTTTTCAGGTCTGAATCTCCGTCGGCTGTGAATGACTCTCAACATGCCCCGCCCAATCTGCATTATTGTCATCCGGAACTCCACGCTAATTCCGTCATCTCCTGGATATTCCAGTTCTTCAAAGTGAGAATTTCTTTTGTCTTCAAGCAGCAAGGGACTTCAAGTGGAAGTAGTTTATGGCCTTTTTGCTCGCACGAGATGGCCGGATTAACGACTCTAGGAGGCCTGGAAAATAAAATTTCCGGATTTCTAGATTTTGGGAGAATCTGTTTTTCCCAAGTGCCCAATGAACTTTTGTACCATTAAAGAATTCTCAACTGGATACAAAGAATCACAACATGATGTGAATATCGTTTCTTTATACATGGTTTTTTAATATTTTTTTTATATGTTTTTCATGTAACTCTCGCAAAAACTATATAGTTTGAAGAAAATGAAACTAGGTGAACCAATTATGCATATAGTTTGCATATACATGTTTTGACATGATTTTATCAAAGCATAGTTATAAAACTAGAAATGAATCTAGTTATCAGAAGTATATTATATATTTAATAATTTGCTGTGTGTTGCATGCAATAAAGTTTGGTTTGCTTATTAATATTTCTTCTTAGTTATTAATCATATTGATCAATTGAAAATTTCATAGTTATGAACATATTTATAATTTGGATTAATCTTAAACATTAGAATAAACTAGAATATACTAGAAAGTGTTTAGGAATTTTATAAATTATAAATACATGATTAATATAAATAAATAAAAACCATTAGATGATAGAATATCCAAGAATATTTTAGGTATATCCACTACTATATTTAAGCAAACAAAAAATGAACCTACTTTTTACTGTAGTTAAAATATGATTATTGCCTAAACTTTGAAAGACACTTCATTTATTTTATTTGAAGGGCTGAGATTAAAGATGCCCTTCATGTTGCAAGGTTCAAATAAAAAATTACACTTCTTAAGAAAGGTAGAAAAATATTTTAACTATCAAAACAATATGTATCAATTAATTACTTGTGATGATAAATCAATTTAGGATAACAACATTAAAATTTCTGTATGGTTATTATGATTATTCTTATAGCATGGTAATAAAAGACATAATAAAATTTTCCATCCAAATCTGTTAATTATTGTAGAACATTTAAATCACCATTAAACACATATAACTCTACCACCAAATTTAGCCATTAATTACCCTTTTATGGCAATAAATATATGGTTATGCATGGGAGCATTATATATTTACATATATGCAAATTTGTTTTTTTGGTTTTAAGTGTAATGCACATTATCTCTTTCCCCTTAAACCAACTGGAAAAGGGATAATTGTTTGATAAGAGAACCCTTAGTGGCTATTTTATCCCCATTTATCCCCCAATGTTCTAAAGATTCACGGTGACAGTATATCCAAATTTTATCCTATGATCACATGCACTACATTAAGTTACATGCAAAAATATTATGCACACAATCACATTTCAATTGCTATATAAGAAAATGAAACATGATTATGTGTATAATTTTTTTATAATGGGATATGCCATGGAGCATGACATCTTAGATTGTCATGCAAGACATCTCAAACAACATAAAATCACCACAAATTTAGCAAGGCTTTTTCAGTTTCATTCTTGTGTTTTTTAGTGTAAATTTGTGATTTTTTAATTGTGATCAATCTCTCTCCTCTTTTGCACATTATATCATTTGCCTTTCATTTCACATGGCTATGCCTCATTTCCCATAGCTTGGAGGTATATTCAATTGTAACATGCACTAATGTAAGTATAGTGCTTTGATTGCTCTTTCAAGTGCTTTTTATTTATCATGAGTTATTTGCAACAACACTTTAATTTAGATAGCGATTGATTAGTGTAGAGGTGGGCGTGATTGATTAAAAGTGCAAAAGTGAGTGTAAAATGTTTTATTGAATATTTAAGGTGTTGAATGCAATGGTTTTTCTGTGAGAAAGTGGATCTTTTTGTCAATACAATAAAACATCAGTTTTATTGATTTTTCACATTCTTAATCACACATACATATTTACAATGATTTGTTGTGCTTGGGCATGTTAGTTTGTTATACTAGAAGGTATTTGGTGTAGTTTTATTATTTTTACTGATATATAAAATTGATATGAGTTTTGGTAAAAAAAAAAAAAGTGAAACTGATATGCATTTTATATAGTAGTTTTACTTCATGGTTTTTCTTACTAGTTTGATATGTAGTTTATAACAGTTATTTTATATACTAGTTCAACATATAGTTTGATATATAACATTTCTAGTTCATTACAGTTTTGTAGGTTCCCTACTGGCATCGTGGAGGAGATAAAGTTCCAGTGCCTTATCTGAACCCAGCCGCTGTAGGCCAAGAGTTGCTTTGTTCTTCAGCTGGTTCAACAGTGTCACGTCGTCTCACCATCTCAGCCAATAAGCGCTGCATACGAGCCTGCAGCTTCTCATTAGGCAGGTGACTGCAAACAGACACGTCAGTGGAGAAGCAAAGGAATATTTCATTTTCTTACCTTAGTTCTTCCTCCTCCACTTCAGGAGCCCCACTCACGCGGCCTTGCAACTTGATGAAGGCGTTCCGCCTCCAAAATGCTCTTCTGGCATCGTCGGGCCGCCATGATAGTACTTTATCACCAACGACGACTCTTAGCATGGCCTCCATAAAGAAATGAGACTCCGGACTCGAATAGCTGGAGTTCCCAGTTGGTAAGGGGTACCACTAGAAAGAACAAAGTACAAGATTGAATTGCGCAAAATTAAATTGACCATACCTTTTCAGCGATATAGAAGTCCCCCACAAGGTATTTGTTCGTGGGATATCGCTTGGGATGATAATCATTCCAAAGTTCCAGTTCTGCGATTCCATCGTCAAGGGACTTGATCAAATCCGATTCGCTCTTGGGCTCTACTCCTTTCTCGTCGCAATGTTCTGCAAAATACTGATGAAGAACAAGGTTTCAGGCACAGCCTCATCATGTACCGGTATAGCGAAGATACGAGGCTGGCGAGATTGTGTTTTCGGAGACTTCCACGAGGCCATGCACGTCTAGAACACCATACGTGTAAGAGGAGCCACCAAAGATAGGAAGGTAGACTGGGTCGTAGTGGCCATGGGCAATGTTGTGCCGAACTTCGACTCGGCCATACCCAACATTCTGTGAGCATAGAAACTAAAATAAGCAAAAGAAATGAGAAAAATGGAAGCCTGCACCTGAAAGACTGCTTGGTCGCATTCATTTGCCTTACACTCAGCGATGAAGGGGCACAGCTCGGACTTCAGTTGGCCCTTCTTCCTCTTGGATAGCTTTGGATCTTTGAAAACGCAAGGCTTGTGTGTCCTGAACTTGATGTCCGTCCTCGCGTGCTCCGGCAAACCAAGCTCATCCTCGTTCGCCTCGGTAACTCCTTCCCTCTCAGATCCCGTAGAAAAGCTGGAAGTATCCTGTAACAGTCATATACTTCCTGTCATCTCTCATTACATGCAAGCATACGTACCATGATGCCAATCTCCACAGCGAAGCCTTGGAGAGCGTCGTCGTCAAGCTGCTGCAAGTGCTGGACCGTTTGCAGCCCATTCATGTCACCACGCATTCGGAGCCTTTCCTTAAGATCCCGAAGCTCCGTTTCGGAGGGGGTGGACATCCAGTAGAACATCTCAACAAGGGCGAGATGCCACGGCCGCATGTTCCCCTCGGTTCTCTGCTTGGCGTAGACGCTAGCATCACAAGGCCCTCAGTTAGTATCAAACAAGCCCAGGAGCAAAAGGGTTCTCTCGGACAACGAACCTTTCCACCACTGCGAGGCGCTCCCACAGGAGGCTTGCGACGGTATCCACTGTGTCTTTGGCTATCAAGCCGCCAAAGAATTTGTTCTTTGTGCCCAGTGCTTGCAGCGAGCCCTCCGTCTCCCAGATCGTGACAAAGGGCTCCACTGCCCGCAACACCCCAATGTGGTACGAGCTTTCTGGCACATCGAATGGATTTCCTTCCCTTCCCTTACCAGTATCGGCGCTGCGCTTGCGCTTCCCCGCCATTAGGGTAAACGATAGTTCTTAAAATTTACATATGCCATGATCGGACGGTCGGTTATGCATGTTTACCTTTTGGGTGAGTTTCTTTTTTAAATAACTTTTGCTTAGCTAGAATATTCGACAAATATTGCTGGGAAACAACTCAAGGTACCTATATCATTTGAAGAACCTGGTTTTGCCTGCTCGATTTTCAGGCTCAGCAGCAATGTCCGAGCAGACTCTCATCGACCAATAGCTGAGCTCAATGATAAAGATTGATTCCAGGAGATGGATATATTCTTTTTTTCGCCTCCCGATAGCCCTCTTCCTCCATTTTCTCGTTCTTCGAATCCTCTCCTACCGCAAGCCCCTGGCGGCGCCGGAGAACGCATCGATGCTGCCAGAGATGTTCCCGAGCAATCTGTTAAAAAAAAAAAAGCTTGAAGCGGAGAAGAGAAACAAAAAAAGAGAAAATTACCTCTTGCGACGCTGGAGAACGAAATCCTCAGCTGTGCCTCGCAGAAGTTGTATTGTCTCGCCACGAATGGGCCAGCCTCGATCCCCTGGCGGTGTTTGTATGGAACCACTCTTTCTTCTTGAAGATACAAGGAATGCAGCCGCCACAGGGATCACAAGCAGCAAGGAGAGCCATAACCTCTCTCCTTGGAACCTGATAGCTTCTTGCAATGTTTCGGACCAAAACCTGATAGCTTCTTGCAATGTTTCGGACCAAACGAGGACTTCTGTAACTTTTTCCGTTTCGGCAATTTCTCAAAAGAAATGCCGCCTATATGTTACTCATCAAACGAGAATCTGGAACAAGCTAAATGTCTTTTGACAGCATAAGAAACGTTGGCATCACCTCGAGCGAGCTATTTAATCTGCATTTTCCAGTTATTGACACGTCTGTAAATCCACAAAATTATAAGATCGATCATAAGCAGCTAGCTTAGCTTAGCTTCAAAGCAAGTGCTTTCGGAACCAAGCTATAAAGTCTTCGTGAGCCTCCTCTGCGTTCTTCACGGCGGTTTCGCTATTCACATCGTAGCGGACAGTCCAGCCATGAGCAGTTCCTGGGAAAACCTTGACAAAGTGATCCTGCGGAGGCAAGGGATTGTCAGATGAACATAGAGAAAGAACAAGAAAATGAGTGGAAGGAGAAAACTTTACCTGGTTTCCATGCTCGAGGTGTTTCTTAAATTCATTCACCATATCTACTGGCGTTACATGATCGGTTTCAGCGGCGAGGATCGCCAGTGGTGCCTTGCATGCTGCATAGAAAATTTCTCTCCACTTCTTAGCATTTAGCAAGGAGAAACAGCGGAAACTTGGCCAACCTTTTATATCGTCTATAGTAACCATCGAAGGGTGGCACATCACAAGTGCATTGCAGGTGGTTTCCTTGGAAGCAAGGATTACAACCTTGGCTGCAAGAAAAAAAAAGAGAGTAAAAAAACGCGTTCTTTCTCTGGGACGAAAGAACAATGAAGAAGATTACCTCCCCAGCAAAATCCGGATAAGCCTATAGAAGTTATGCCTTTGGACTGAAGCACAGACACAAGCTTCTTGCAGTCTTCCAGTGGCTTGAGCTGGATCAAAAACAGAAAATCAATCGACAAATCGAATAGAGAGAAGCAAAAAGCTTTACGTGGGGTTTATGGCCTTGAATCCATGTTTGAAACGGCACGGAAGCATCGGGATCGAAGACATCCCCGTACAAAAGATCAGGAGCCACGGCAACAAATCCAGCAGCCGCGACTTTGTCCGCGAGCTTCCTGAGAGCAAAGGAAGGAGAAATCAAGAGCAAAATGAGAATGCCGCCATATACCTGAACAGTGGAGTCTTCCATCCTGATTGCCGGAAAGAAAATTTAGTCCTAGGAATCAAAGCTAGGGATGGAAATTACCAAAGACATCGGAGACCAGAATGACTGCGGCAGTGGAGGACGCCGGGTGATTGACATAGACATCGATTCCCTCCCAGGATTCTTCGCCGCCAACGGAAGAATGCGTCGATGGAGGAGCCGGAACGCAGCACTCGGGGCCAGCCATAGCCAGATATTTTGCGAAAAACCTAGGTAAGAACAAACAAAATAAAGGTAAACTCCTATCGACCAAACCTCGAGATCCAAGAGCTTGGCGTGCTCTGGAATCAATGAATCCAGTTCCAGTCTGTGGAAGAATTGCCAACAAGAAATTAATGGATCCATCAATCACGCACAAGAAAGAAGATAATTGGCAGACCCATCATTGAATGAACCGTTCATTGAAAATTCTATTATCTTCTACTAGCACATCCCTCGAAAGCCTGCAATCGCCTTAAGCTTCCAGGAAATCTTCGTGATCTTCCAAACAATTCATGATCTTCTACTAGCACACTTTTGCGCCATGACTTCCAAAAATTTTCTACAGTGAAGTGGGAATCACAAGAAAAAATTGGTGTCCGATCTGCTGGAATCGAACCAGCGGCCTAAGGATTTCTGGAGCGCACTACAGTCCTCCGCTCTACCAACTGAGCTAAGATCGGATGCTTGAACAAGGCTCTGACAAGAAGAAAGTTGTCAGTGCTCGAATATGCAATGCCTATTGCATATAGAGGAGTGATCAAATTGTAAGCAACCACTCTCCGATCTGCCGGAATCGAACCAGCGACCTAAGGATGTCTGACCAGACACTACAGTCCTCCGCTCTACCAACTGAGCTAAGATCGGCTTGGGAAAAAAATCCCATTTAAGATTAATTAAGCGGAAGGGTCCCCTTGAAGAATATCATTCGAGCCTATCCGAAGGGATAAAGCGAAGAAATATCTCTACCCGTAGAGTTCTCTTTTTCTAGCTATCGCTTCTACCTAGCTGACTGGCAGGTGGATAGATCCAGGATTTGGAGGGCTAGGGTTCCTTGGCGCGTGGGATCGAGAAGCGATGAAGCCTAGCCGGAGCGATGAGATCCAGTCCCCCGAGGCCGAGCAGCGGCGCGCAAAGGAGGTCCAGGCGCACTTTGAATTGATGGCGCCCAAGCGCCCGATCAAGCCGGCGCGCAGCGAGCCTAGCAGCAATGCTGGAGGTGCCATAGCTGCTGCTGACGCTCCGGCGGATCAGCAGATTCCAGAGCACGCCAAGCTCTTGGATCTCGAGGTTCGGTCGGAGGTATGGGATTCTTTGAAGATCGGGATTTCGCAAGAGAGTGGCTGAAATTCTTTTTCTTCCAGCCTTTGATCACTCGTGGTGGGCTTGTTGGAGACGAGAGCTACGCCGAGAACGAGTACTACAAGGATTTGATCGCGGCGGAGAATGGGCAGCATCACACGGTCAGTCAGTCCTTCGCTGCTGCCAATTATCTTCTTTCTTGTGCGTGATTGATGGATCCATGAATTTCTTGTTGGCAATTCTTCCACAGACTGGAACTGGATTCATTGATGCGGGGGCTGCTCAAGGTTCCTCATTCCAGCTTGTGGATGATTATGGCAACGCTCCATTTTCATCCAATTCTGTCAAATCCAACCCCGCAACCAACGATTGGGTGCCTGCTCCGGTAAGAAATTCGCGAATACCAGGCCTCGATTCTCACTGATTGGGATCAAACACTGCCAGGGACTGGCACCATCGACCAAACCACGACGACGAAGCGATTAAAAACACAAATCAAAGAAGACGCAAAGAGAAGATAAGATTGTTTATTCTATTGAAAGCAAAGGAACACAAATAAAACAAGGCAAGTGAATCTTTGTCATAATCGTCACCCGCCGCCTGTGAGAATCGAACGCACGACCACGTGGTTAAAAGCCACGCGCTCTACCTGCTGAGCTAAGACTGCTTAGCAATAATGCGACACTCATAATCCGGAATGCGATATTTGGAAGCTCAAGTACGCAGCGGGCTTGAATGAGCAATAAGAAACCAACATGTAAATAGATTGATTGATCAAACATGATCCAAACACAATAGATAATAGCAAGAACCACAAAAGATAATAGGAAGATCTCTCTCTCTCAGACACACACACACCCTCATACACGCAAAAGAAAGAAACAAACAGCAGCAAGCACACATATATTACCTGGGAGGCCAGCGCTCTCTCAACACGGACCTTGGTGCAAATCGAACTTCCCAGCGGCAGAATAAAAAGTCCGATCCTCTTCCTTTGGCTGACCTCACCAGTAGAGCAGCAAGACTTAAGACTTAGACCATACGATAGATACGCAGACCAAACCGTTGAAAACCCCCCATCTTCTTCTCCTTCGCAAGATTCTCCATCGTCCTTTCCCTCGGCTGGAGCTTCCAAACTTCTTCCAAAAGGAAGAACTTTGATCGATCGAGCTCGAGCTCGAGCGCGAGCTTAGCAGCAGATCATGTTGGGGTAGACGAAGGCATCCAGGCGGGGGCTGAAGGCGAATCCCTGCATGAATCCCTGCGCCGGGTGCTCGATCTCGCCCAGGAACGGGCAGCGCGGCAGCCATCGCCAGAGCTTCTCGTAGAAGTCATACATGAGCACCTCGGAGCACTCCTGGATGGTGAGGAGGATGTAGTTGCCATGGCCGATGCAGTAGAAGGCCCGCTCGCAGGAGATCCGCATGAACTCCTCGTACAGCGCCTGCGGCATCCTCTCCAGCTCGATCCACACGCTCTTGGGGTGCTGCAGCCCCCAGATCCGGATGCTCTTGGGGACGTTGAGCCTGTTCTTCTCCACCGCCGCCACCATCACCAATCGCCCGCGGCACTCGACGAGATTGGGCGTGCGCAGGAAGCGCCGCATTGGCGCCTGGATCTTGTTCCACGTCCCGGACTCCACGTCGTAGGCCAGCACTCCAAACGGGCTGTAGTTCATGCAGTAGAAGCAGCCGTTCGCGAAGGTGGTCTTGGCGGACTCGAGGTTGCACAGCCGGGGGAGCGCTCCCGCCATCCTCCAGCACTGGATGCTCGAGTCGAACACCTCGCTGCTCAGGTTCTTCACCGCGAATGGCGAGATGAGATCGTCGCCGGCGACGAGGAGCTTGTAGCCGCGAGTGTGGCGATCCACGACGAGGCCCACGGTGGGGACGAATCGCTCCTTGAGCGTGAGCGGGAGCTGGATGCAAGCGCGCGTGAGAGGATTGCACATCACGACCGTCTTGTAGCCGGCCATCTCGGACATACAACAGAGGAGGCCCTGCGAGGACGAGACCACGGCGATCTGCGATGGGAGGAAGCCCAGCGGCAGCAAATGCCAGGATCGCTCTCCGGGATCGAAGAGGAAGCCCTGCGACCACACCCCGGGCCTGAAGAGGAGGAAGCAGTGCCTCGAGGGGGCAACGCGCGAGCTCAATTCAAGAAAGCTGTCGGAAAAGAGGAGCGAGTACCAGCGCTTGCAAACCACGCGGAGCCGGAAGAAGCTGGGCAGTGGGAGCATCGCCAGGACCCTGTCCACGAGCTTCTCCGGGAGCTGGCTCCATAGCCGCTCCTCCAGGAGAGCTTGGTGATGGTGGTAGTGATGATGGGCGAAGACAGTACCACCACCACTATCGCCATCGCCGCCACCAGCGGTGATCTTGTTCTTGGCATTCGAGCTGGATTGGATCAGGAGCTCGTGCTGGTGGTGGTGGTGGTGGTGGTGATGCTCGTCGTCATTGCTGGTGGTGGAGCTCCCGATGATTTGCTGGGGATCGAATCGGAAGCTAGTGGCCCCTGACACGACGAGCCCGGCATGATCAAGCGCGACGTGGTACCCGCTTCCACCGTCGAGAAGAATGTGGTGATGAGAGATCGTATGCGATACCTGCGTTCCTCCTCCGCCGGTGCCGCCTCCTCCGCCTCCTCCGCCTCCTCCTTCCATCAGCTGGAGCCGCTGCGCAGCGGCCATCATCCTTTCTCTCCCTCGTCACACTCACACCCACACACACACACACACTCGCAAATCCTCTAAATCTCTCGCTCGCGTCTCACATTCTCAATGCTCGGCTCTACTCAAGAGGAGGAAAAGACGATCGACGATCTGGAGAAAAGACTTGCGAGCCAAGCGAGAAGCGAATCGAAAAGAAGAAAGCGTGAGGGGAAAGAGGAACACTTGCGCTGCTCCAGATAACGCCTCTCGCTGCTGGCGCTCTGTGCTGTGCCGCTGCGCTGCCGCTCTACTGCCTAAGAAACTGAGCCCAAAATTCGTAACCATCATTAGCGAAAAAGAGAAGAAATTTTGTTCGAGCCCAACGCCAGGCCTCCCTCTCAGCCCAGGCAGCTAAGTAGAGAAGGGCATAAAGTGGGGACTAGCAATTTGGTAATCGCCGAGGGAGATACGATTAGGGTACCCTCTTGCTCATCAGATTTATGACGCGCTGCACGGATTCGAGACGCGCTGTTGTACTGCATTGTACTGCCGCCACACCGCGCGTCCCCCGCTGCATTCGCTTTGAACTAAGCGAAAGCCCTAACTAAACCCTAAGTAGCAGCCCAGATCTTCTCGATTTTTTTTTTTTTTTTTTAAATGATGCAATCCGAAATGAATACTCCTACTGGGTCCTTTTCTTTTTTCCATTCTTTTCTTTCGCCTGCGCTGATCACCACCTCCACTTCTTTCTCTTTCTCTCTGCCACCCCCCACCACTGTCGTCTTGCGCAAGAACCCTAAAACTCGATGATGGAGAGATGTTGCGTGCTGGTTCGATTCCGCAAGGGACACAAACGTTGCAGCTATTTTATTGCGATCACGCGTGGGTTGCGCCGAGTGCTGCATTCCCGCACCTCCATTCTTCCATCAGCCGGGAAAAATCGCCGGAGAAGATTGATGTTATGCATTCTTTCACGTTTTTGATTGTGGATATGCTTGTTACGATTGATTGGCAGGTTTGATCCTTACATGGCTCGAGTACTAGGCAAAATTTTTAGTCTTCCATTTGCGAAACTTTTTTTGGCGAAGTGTCGTTGTGGTTCCCGATCTTTCCCACGGGGATTCTTTTGATAATGATGCTCATTCGAACATGGCTGCCAAATCACCAACCTGATGTAGAAATTTCTTTTTTCTTGATTACAAGTATTATTTACCACGTACGGAATTTGCATATAAAAGTTCCGTGCATTGTTCGATCGGACAAGATTTCTTTCAGGCGAAACCAATCGAAGGCTCAGAAAAACTTGTTCATGTTTTGCATTCCAAGCAAATCCCTTAGGAGGTGATCTTCAATTCCACCACGTCTCGAAAACTTTGTGTCTGTTTTACAGCGAAGGTTGCGATTCCTTCGGAAAAGAATCTCGATGCAACGCACCTTGTAAATAATGATTAACATGCGTTGCTAAATTAATCAACTTTCTAACAGCATGCGCAGTACCAGTAGGAGACGCGGAGACCGACCACATGAAAGCCCCAGAGATTCTTGACGAGTTTTTAACAAACATTTCGTGTGTGTGATCTTTGCAAGTCAAGTATACACCGATAAAATACCACAACCAACGGAGAATGAATCAGCACTTTTTCCTCATGACTGGGCTGTCTGCTACGTAGGACCGCTTGCTGCGTCAAAAAAAACTTCCAGTTCGATCATTTCTCAACGACCGATCTTAGCTCAGTTGGTAGAGCGGAGGACTGTAGTGCTCATCAGATATCCTTAGGTCGCTGGTTCGATTCCGGCAGATCGGAGCATTTTTACCTCTTAATGTGTTTTAATTAGAGTATTTTTTCCTTTTATTTACTTTATTTCTAACACTTTAATTATAGAAGTTTTTTTTATCTCAAATCAATAATGACCGATCGTAGCTCAGTTGGTGGAGCGGAGGACTGTAGTGCTCTTCAGATATCCTTAGGTCGCTGGTTCGATTCCGGCAGATCGCAGCAATTTTTCCATCTTTTTCTATTATCACTTTAATTAATCTTAGAGTATTTTTTCCTTTTGTTTAGTTTATTTCTAAAAATCGTTTTCACTTAATTAAAGAAGTTTTTTATCTCAATAATGACCGGCCTTAGCTCAGTTGGTAGAGCGGAGGACTGTAGTGTTCACTCAGACAGCTTCAGGTCGCTGGTTCGATTCCGGCAGATCGGAGAGTTTATTTTATTGTTTCGGTCCTTCGGACAAGAAATCGAAGAAAAAAGAAAGAATTTGGCGGGGACAGGAGTTCGAAACCCTGGAGCGTCGGGATCGTGACTCGCGAAGGTACTTAGTTTTGTGCTCGGCTCGGCGGTGTCAGAGAGGAGGGAGAAGCGTGTCTCAATGAATGCGCCATTCATTCATGTTCTCTGCGCTCCATCCAGCGCCACTGAATTCCACAGCCGCTGCCGCATTGATTGCCGCGCGGCCGAGGAGAAAATGCTGCCCTGGCTATGGCGCCACGAGCCAGATTAGCTGCGGCCGAGCAAAGAATGGATTCCTTCCAGCAACGCCCGGCGTTTCCTCCGTGAGCTCATCCTTTTCTGGCCCCTAAATCCACCGATCAGGTTCGCGATTCGCAGTTTGATCGATATTCTTGCCCAAATCTCAGGTTTGTTTGCGTGGCAGCTGTGACGAATCGCACCGTCGACCTAACTTTCGGCCAGGACACAAGCACGAAAAAATTCCTTGGCATCACTTCTTTTTTGCCTCTCTCGCTTTCACGGAAAGTGGAGTCTTGCCAGCCTTTTGTGGAGGTGCGTATTTTTTTTTCTCTTTTTTCTTGTTTCTTAGATTTCTAGCTCGGCCGATTGGCTTACAGATGATCACAGGTTTGGTGGGTCTCGCTGGTTGGTCTGTTGGTTTGATTTGATATGGACCGGATTGTCGTTGTTAGCTTGTTTTTCGATTTCTTTTCTTCGTTCAAGTCTTTGCGGTCGTGCTTGTCGATGTCTTACATCAATGGTGCATTAACTGGAATGCATCCAGCTGCACCAGTGGCAGCTGCCGCTTTTCTTTTGTTGTGATGCATCTATCGGTCTCAGGTTTGCTGGTGTTTGATGGATTCTTGAGAAGTCGAAGAAGTGGTTGAGTGATCACTTCTAAAGGACTTCGCCTTCTGTGCTTTTGTCTGAGCTCCTTTCTGGCGATTTTGGCAGGGAGAGCCTTGAGAATACGCGACGAGGGTGCCAGTCGATGGGGATTTCTATTGCCGAGGGTGCAATGTAGCTAGATTTGAGTCCGAAGAGCAAAGAAGATGCAGCTGTCCGAGGTTTGGAAGCAAATTGGAAGCGTGGAGACTGCCGCTACTCAAAGTGAGTGGTAGATCTCAGCTCTTGGATAAGCTATATAATGGTCTGCTTGTTTCGTGCTTCTTCCAGGCATGTCCGAGGAAGTAGCTAAAGTTCTCGGGCATCACAGGCTGGGTAGTTTCCTCATGCAAGGGCATGACTACGATCTCTCAGAGTCTTTTAGAAGCAGGACAGTTCCGGAGGAAATGATACGAGATGGAGATTGCAAGCAGGATGTCGATGACGAGCCAGTCAAAGAGCAGCCGCATGCCACGGTGTCGTACCTTCAATTGTTCAGCTTTGCGGACTATCTCGATTATGTGCTTATCTTCCTGGGTACCGTCGGTGCCTCGGTCCACGGAGCAGCTATTCCCGGGTTCTTCGTCTTCTTTGGGAAAATGATCGATGAGTTCGGCAAGGATTATAACAATCCACACAAGATGGGGCACGAAGTTAGCAAGGTAAGCTCTCGCATTGTTTTCTTGGTTTGTCTAACGCTTCCGTGCTTTAGTATTCTCTTTATTTCGTCTACTTGGGCTTGGTGATCCTGGTCGCAGCTTGGCTTGGTAAACGTCTGCTTTTGTCAACTGGACGACACTTACGTGACAGTTTTCCATGTGCAGAGGTGTCCTGTTGGACTTACACTGGCGAAAGGCAATCGTCACGCATGCGAACTCACTATTTAAAAGCAATGTTGAGTCAAGATGTCGGTTTCTTTGACACCGATGCCACCACTGGTGAAATTGTTATTGGGATATCTAGTGACACGGCACTTGTACAAGAGGCAATCGGTCCCAAGGTTTGTGTCTCCAGGTTAAGCTTTGCTTGAAACTACGTGAAGCTGTGGTGTGCAGGCTGGAAACTACGTGCATTACATGGCGAGGTTTTTTGCCGGTTTCGCGGTGGGATTTACGTCTGTATGGCAGCTTACGCTATTGACTTTAGCCGTCGTTCCTGCAATTGCTGTTGCCGGAGGAGCTTATGCATACACAATGGTCGGGCTAACCACCAAAAATCAAAAGGCTTACGCCAGAGCGGGGGAGATTGCAGAAGAGGTATTTTATCTTGTCCATTTTACTCTTTTACTTACCTGTTTTGTTCTTACAACAGACTATTTCTCAAGTTCGAACTGTTTACTCGTTCGTTGGCGAAGAAAAGGCTCAGGAGTTGTACTCAAGGGCTCTAGAAACAACCTTAAAACTCGGGAAGAGCGGTGGATTGGCCAAAGGACTTGGACTTGGAGCAACCTATGGCCTCACCTTCGGTTCTTGGGCACTACTACTATGGTATGCAGGAGTTTTAGTCAGGCACGGTACAACAAATGGTGGCGAAGCGTTTACGACCATACTTAATGTTGTTATCAGCAGCCTGTAAGTATCTGTTTTCGTGCATCTCTACCGCAACTTACCTGGTTTTGTTTTTAACCAGTTCCTTGGGAAATGCAGCTCCGAATCTCGGCGCTTTTGCCAAAGGCAAAGCTGCCGGATATAATATACTGGAGATGATCAAACGAAAACCAGCAATTAATCCAAACACTTCGGACGGCAAGACAATCTCAAATGTGCAAGGAAACATTGAGTTTGTGGACATACATTTTAGCTATCCTTCGAGA
Organism: Selaginella moellendorffii; assembly: GCF_000143415.4. Lineage (NCBI taxonomy): Eukaryota > Viridiplantae > Streptophyta > Lycopodiopsida > Selaginellales > Selaginellaceae > Selaginella > Selaginella moellendorffii. The sequence goes on from NW_003314267.1 coordinate 1,883,538, forward strand.
CCAGACGTAACCATTTTCCAGAAGTTATGCCTGAAGATCCCCCAGGGAAAGACAGTGGCGATAGTCGGTGGCAGTGGTTCCGGTAAAAGCACGGTGATAGCGTTGATCGAGCGATTCTACGATCCTATGTCTGGTAAAACTTGAGTCGTCCGTTTTGACGTTTTCTAAATCATTTGGATTCGTTGCAGGCATAATCTTGTTAGATTCTCACGACATCAAGACGTTGCAGCTCAAATGGCTACGGAGTCAAATTGGTCTTGTGAATCAAGAGCCGGCATTATTTGCACCACTATTCGTGAAAACATTCTACTAGGAAAGCCCGATGCAAGCGACGACGAAATCTTCGAAGCTGCTACTGTTGCTGGCGCTCATGCCTTCATCCAGCAACTGCCTGATGGCTACGAGACTCAGGTTTGTTAATTTCACCTATTTTTCTTGTGTATTAAGGAAGTTTCAGTGACCAGGTTGGCGAGAAGGGTGTGCAACTCTCTGGCGGACAGAAGCAAAGAGTTGCTATCACAAGGGCCATGGTAAAGAACCCTTCAATATTACTGCTGGACGAGGCTACCAGTGCGCTGGATGCAGCGTCTGAACAGTCGGTGCAAGAAGCTCTGGACACTCTTATGATCGGAAGAACAACCGTCGTTGTTGCGCACCGGCTGTCTACAGTCCAGAATGCTGATATCATTGCCGTCGTACAGGGTGGGAAAATAGTCGAAACTGGTACTCACTCGGCGCTGATGGCAAAGGGGGAATCGGGAGCTTATTGTGAACTCGTGAGGCTGCAAGAAGCAGGGAAAGCAAAGACTCTAGATGGCCCTCCGAGCAAGCATTCCAGGTATGAGTTGTACTTCCTTTTTATATGGTTCCCAACATCCCTCTTGTAATGCAGGCTTTCTCGAGGATCTTCCATGTCTCAGTTCAGCTTTAGGCTACAGTCCGACGCCGAAAGTCAAAGCATTATTGGCATGGAAGAAGACCAACGGCTAAGTCTACCAAAGCCTTCTTTCAGGCGTCTCTTGAAGCTGAATGCTCGTGAATGGCCTCAGGGCGTTCTTGGTGCTTTTGGGGCCATACTCGCTGGAGTCGAGATGCCATTCTTCGCTTTCGGCTTGACACAGGTCCTAGTCACATACTACAATCCTGACAAGCATTACGTGAAGAAAGAAGTCGAAAAGTACGTGTTTTTCTTCACCGGTTTAACCATTCTTGCGGTTCTGGCCAACACACTTGAACACTACTTTTTTGGCTACATGGGAGAGTGCCTCACAATGCGAGTACGAAACATGATGTTTTCAGGTGAGCTGATGGGTTTTGTTTATACGAACTCTAATGTTCTCTTTTCCAGCTATACTTAAAAACGAACTAGGCTGGTTCGAGAAAGCAGACAATTACAGCAGCTTAGTTTCATCACAACTTGCTAGCGATGCAACTCTCGTCCGTGCTGCCGTTGGTGACAGGCTGTCCATACTGCTACAGAACTCCGCATTAATCCTCGGTGGATTTATAATCGCTTTTGTCCTTCAGTGGAAACTCACTTTGATAGTTCTTGCTCTCTTTCCACTTCTTATTAGTGCCCATGTCGGTGAGGTAAGGTTGTGATTCCTGTGTCGTCGATGATGTTTATTTTCCGTTTTGCAGCATTTGTTCATGAAAGGTTTCGGAGTAAACCTGAGCAAAGTCTACGCCCGTGCATCCGTGGTAGCTGGTGAAGCTGTTAGCAACATCAGGACTGTGGCAGCATTTTGTGGAGAGAGCAAGGTCTTGGAGCTTTTCAACCGGCAACTCGAGGGGATAAAAAAGAACTCCTTTGCTAGGGGACAAGTAGCAGGATTGGGATATGGGCTAGCGCAGTGCTGCTTATATAGTTCTTACGGGCTCGCACTCTGGTACGCGGCAAAGCTGATCAAGGATGGCGACTCTTCCTTTGGGCCAGTGATAAAGTGCTTCATCCTCCTCATTTTCACGGCGTTTGGAGTCGCTGAAACTCTGGCCTTGGCCCCGGACCTGATGCGAAGCTCTCGAGCAGTCGGTTCGGTTTTCGCAATCCTGGACAGGAAAACAGAGATCGATCCGGACGAGCCCGACTCAGAAGTCATCACGCACATTCGCGGTGATATAGAATTCAAGCGCGTCAACTTCAGCTATCCTTCTCGCCCCGACGTGGCAATCTTCTACGACCTCAACCTCAAAGTCCGCGCTGGAAGTAGCCTCGCACTTGTTGGAGCAAGCGGCTCCGGAAAGAGCTCCGTCGTCGCACTGATCCAGAGATTCTACGACCCCTCGGCAGGCAAAGTATTGATCGACGGGATGGACATCCGGAGGATCAACCTCAAGTCGCTGCGGCTTCACATCGGGCTGGTCCAGCAGGAGCCTGCGCTGTTTGCGACGAGCATCTACGAGAACGTCGCATACGGGAGAGATGGAGCAACGGAGTCGGAGGTGGTGGAGGCTGCCAAGGCTGGAAACGCTCACAGCTTCATCAGCAGCCTCCCGGATGGATACCAGACTCAGGTTGGCGAAAGAGGGACGCAGCTTTCTGGAGGACAGAAGCAGCGAGTAGCGATTGCTCGCGCGGTGCTCAAGAACCCGGCCATTCTTCTACTGGACGAGGCGACGAGTGCTCTGGACGCGCAGTCAGAAAAAGTGGTACAGGAGGCGCTGGACAGGCTGATGCGCGGGAGGACGACTGTTTTGGTAGCGCACAGGCTATCGACGATACAGAACGCGGGCGTGATTGCGGTGGTAGAGGGTGGTCGAATCGTGGAGCAGGGAAGTCATAGGGAGCTCATGGCCAAGGGCGATGGTGCCTACGCGAGACTGGTTAGGCTGCAACAAATGAAAGAAACGAGATGACTTATAATAAGTATATAATATTACAAAAATAAAACTGTGGCATCAACGAACGAGCATGTACAAAGTTGCAACTACACCAGGTTTCTGTATGGTTTGTTTTAGAATGGTTTGCTTTCTTGCAACTAGTAGTAAGAG
>NW_003314267.1:1887908-1889147 GCF_000143415.4 Selaginella moellendorffii
GAGATATATATATATATTTTTTGATAAATTTTTATATATATATATATATATATATATATATATATATATATATATATATATATATATATATATATATATATATATATATATATATATATATATATATATATATATATATATAGATATTGATGATATAGATTGTACATAGAGCAGTCCAAGTTATGTAGTGGATTGTAAGCAACAAAAAAAAAAAAAAACAACTTTCTATACAAGTTTAAATATAAAAGGAAAGTGTTGATGAATAAAAGTGCACCCCCTTTTTTAATCGGTTAAAAGATATTTTGGGGTTAAGTGTCATTAGGCTTGAATAATATTGGATTGGATGACCTCTCCGGAAGTTTAAACTCATGACTTTACAATAATTGATTCCAAGTACTCAGAAAAGAAAAGAAAAATATGAAGACTAATATTACTTTTACACTTTATTTAAAACAAATAATTTTAGAAGAAATTGGTTGCTATTTAGGAATTCAAACTGATGTTAATCTTGTGATATATAATAAAAATCATGAGAAAGTATGGTTATATGATATATATTGGAAAGAGAAATTTAAAGTAATGGTTTTATATAAAGAAACTATTAGTCATATTATGAAACTTGTTTTTTAGAAACCTAAAAGTTTGACATATTTGTTAGGGTTTATTTATTTGTATGATGAATATTTATAATACTCTCTAATTTTTATAATTCTAAAAGATAGAAAATTAATAGAATATATTTACCAGGCACATATTGTTGAGCCAAATTCTTTTGTTAAATATAAAAGTACAATAATAGAGATTTTTCTACAAAAATCAATATCTTCATTTTGTTGAATATATTTCTGACATCATCTTAATATAATTACACATTTAAGGTGAAATGAGGAGTTATCAATCTAAGCTTTCACTGATCCATCTTATTGGAGTGAAAGTCTTTGGTTTAAACAAGATCTTAAAGGCTACATACATTAGAGTAGGCTTTTGATTGTTCTTGGCATAAAAACCTTATACAAATTCAAGAATTTATGAGATAATTTCTTACTACAATCTTTGATAAGTTGTGACTTTGGGGCAATGACAATGTAGATGATACATCCCTCTTATTGCTCAAAGTGCATGGATATAACCACCCCCTAACCTATATGATGGTAATTGATTTTCTAAAGATAGGCATTCAAGGCTTTTATAGGGAATAGTGAGAAAGAAGAAAGCTCAAGAAGGGCATTAGTATCAACC
>NW_003314267.1:1890184-2049496 GCF_000143415.4 Selaginella moellendorffii
CCTTAGTCATGAACAACTTTAAAATTATATATTTGAATCTTTAGAGCATATTGCAACAACCCAAGTTCTTCTATAATCACCCTTTAACAATATCTAACAACAATGCAAGTATGTATGAAACTTCTTGAAACCCCAAATTACTTCTATACACTCTTCTATTGCAGAGTAGGTCACCTCCATTAATTGCAATATACAAAGATGAAAGATCAAGTGTAATTAGGATACATTAAAATTGAAGGAGTCGTCAACACTTCTTTAAGATCCACAAAGGCTTATACGGAATCTTTAGATTAAACAAAAGACAATGTTGATAACTTCAACCATGTATAAAAAACTAAAGAGACAACTCAAGAGATGATCTATTGGGGTTTAAATATAAAGAAAAAAAGCCTATGAATAAGAGTTTAAAGATTTTGGGATACTTGGGTTTTAACATCCTTGAGTTTGAGTAATATTAAGCTGGATGACCTCTCAGGAAGTCCAAGTTTAGAAGCTCTAGCTAAAGTTAACTTAAGGGTAAAGTATCAAGAGAGTAAAATTTGAACTAAGATATTGCACATTTTCAAAGAAGTGTTGTATATTGTACTTTGGAGTAGGGTACTTTGGAAGATGATGAAGAATTTATATATACCAAATGGTGTATGGAAAGCAATTTTGAGAATATCCTCCTCAGCTATCAACACTTGCCAAGACCCAAAAGTAAGATTTAATTTAGAATTCTTCTAAAATAATCCTCAGTACCTAAAAGCAAGATTCAACTTAATGAACTAATGATGTAAACTTATAAATTTGGATTTCTTAGGAAGTCATTCATTCTAGTACTATTAAAACCCAAGGACATTTAACCCCAAGTATACTAATATCCTCAACTAATTGGAAAAAGAGGTACACTCTTATTTATGGGCATTTTCCCTTTATATTTAAACCCCTATGGATCATCTCTCAAGTCATTTTCTTTGGTTGCTTATAAATGACTTCTCTCAAAATAATCAGTAGTTTGAGGAAGAGTGTACATATTCAGGATAATCAAGTTTAATGGACAATAGTCAATGTAGAATTGAATATTCCTATTAGGTTTCATTACATGATAGCTTTCCTTTTCCAACATTTTGTAAACTCTTGAATTTAGATTTCCCAAAAGATCACCCAACCCAGTACTATTCAAACTCAAGTATCCTAAGACATTTAACTGATTGGAAAAAGGCATGCACTTTTGTTTATGAGCCCTTTTCTTTTATATTTGAACTCATATAAATTATCTCTTGAGTCATTCTTTTTGGTTATTTACACATCTCTTTGACATTTTTATATAAAATCTTGATCTTCTTTGGTGATTGATACTAAATTGGAACCATTCGACAAGCAAACCCAGTTGGAATAAGATGGTATGTTGCTATTTTAGCCCCAAATGACAAATTAAAGTCAAAGAGATCAATATACTCTTTCTTGAGCTAGTCAATTGCCACAACACAAAGATTGTATAAAGGATTTAGAGAGTACAAAGGAAATACAATGTAAGACACAAATCCCTAAGCCCCAAAGTGGAGCCAAAAGTGTGTCATATGGTAATGGTCGAAATAGAAGTCCAATGAGCATAACACATTAGGACCAAAAGCTCCAACCCAAAAAGGCAAGAGTGGGAGTGAAACTCTAAACGAAGTGCTCGAGGAATGAGCATGAAGTAATTGATGAATGAGTCTCTAGAAAGGGACACAAGAAGGACAGACACATGGCAAGTGTTGGGACCAAGTTTGAGAAGGAGTCTAAAAAGGAGTTTGAGATGGAGTCCAAAATAGAGTTCGAGAAGGCATTTAAAAAGGAGTTTGAGATGGAGACCAAGACCAAGACCAAGACTGGGACCGAAACCAAGACTAAGACCAGGACCAAGACCGGGACCGAAATCAATCAAGACTGAGTCCATGATCAAGACTAAGTTTGAGTTTGAGACTAAATTCGAGTCCAAGGATGAGGGTGAAAGCCCAAAGTGATTGTCTCGCAAACCTTGAAAGGTTTAGTGAGCTCCAAAAGGATAGTAGGGGTAAAGGCATGCACTCTTGTTTCAGACTCTGCTGTCAGACTCTTGTGGAATTAGTTTGATCAAGAAAGACTAGTGTGACCAAGGAAGGCTATATACCCATATGGTGGGTGATGATATAACCATTAAGGAGTTCAATGTTAGGGTGAACATGGATAGACAAGTGAGATAACTTAGTGAAGTGTTCCAGGGTTGGCTTTAGCTCCCCTAGGAGATCAAATAGTCGATGCTCCCAATGTAAGTATGGGTGGCACTAACTACTTGGATACCTGGTGTGGCTCATTAGAACCTCACTCTAGCCATATGGCTAAGGCACCCAAGGGCAGAAGGTGGGGAGAGTACCCATGAGGCTTGCATTGGGCTATGGTGTTTTGAAATATTACCCTAAAGTCCTGGATTGTGGAAAAGAAGAGTAGTCTTTTTGCATAGTGACCAAGGACACGTGGCAAGGAAGTTCTAGAGATCAATAAGACTTAGTGGTCGGGCCTTTGGGCCCTAACCTAGTGGCAGTGTTAGTGAGCACAGTCATGGACGGAAAGGGACTTAATAGGGACCGAAAAAAGGATATTGAGGAAGGGTGTTCTCTATGTCTCCAGGCATTCTAAGAATGTTAAGATGTGGTCATAGGATAACCACTCATGGATAAATGGCCTAGTTTTTGGGAGACAAGACTATGGTATAGGTGGTTTTGGACTACTCACGAAACAAAGGTAAATGGATATAGCTTTAGTGTAACAGATTAATATGTCAGTGGTATCTTTGGGTGTCTATCGTGGGATTGGACATGTGGAGCACTTGGACAAAGTGCAAAGGCTAAGGGGCATAAATGCCATTCACGGGGTTAACATGTCCTTAAGTCGGGACAAAGGTTATAAATGAGACTCCTCCAAGTGGTCAAAAGTATAATTAAGTGACTAAAGTAGAATGGAAAATTTAGTTGCTTATAACTTGGTATCCTTAGTCTAACTCTTATTGGTAGTCAAGTATATCACCACTTGATATTGGCATCAGAATGTCCTAAGAGTGGGTTTATCCTTGAGGAGTAGTATGTCAAGACTCTCCACTTGAGTACGTACATGAATATGTAAGTAATATGGTGGATAGAAAGGGGCCAATAAGGGAATGACTTTGGGATTTTGAGAACAATGGAAGGTTTTTCTCAGAAAGTCGAGGATGTAATCCATATAAATATTTGACTTAGCAAATTAGTTAATATGGTTGTGGTAAACAACTATAGTTAGGATTACAGAAAAGATAAACAGTCCGAAATAATAAAGAAGTCATAGAAGTATCCTTATATAATTGAGGATGGTGCTCATAAATTTGAGACTAGAGTTAATGACTGTGAGAGGTCAAATATGGATAAGGATATATGCTTTTGGTAGCTAGGGCTACCTTTAATAAAGATCAGAATCACTTAAGGAATTGGGGGGTGTACTCAAAGGATGAATTAGTATTCTTATCATATGGAAAGATAGTTTTAATATGCAAAAGTAATTTATGTAGAATAAAGGATAATCAAGTATTGGAGTAATACTTGCAAAAATGGTCATTATGAATATAAAAAGTTGTGTTTAAATGTGATGGCACCTCAAAGGAAGCTAGGAGGCTAGGACATTACAGGATGTTGAATTAATAAAGTCCAAAAGCCAAATGACTTAGTAGAGTTAAAGGATAGCCTTTAAGACTTAGAGGCATCTCATTTGGATGGAAGTGTGTTATACCCTACGAATGATTAGGAGAATCATAAGATCCAAATATGAGAATAATAAGTATCTTATTGTGGTAGAACATGCTATACTAAAGTTGTGGAAAAGTATTCATAGAAGAAAGCAACTTTAGCGAGGAGTTGTGTGTGAATACTGTGTTGTAGTGTTAATCAATAGTTGGCATAAGAAACAATTACAATTGTCTTAATAAAAACTTAGATATAAGTGGGAAGTGTTATGAGGGTAGGCTTATAAAACCACTGGTGTGGAGATACCAAATGTTCCAAAGTGTGATACTTTGAGGTTAAAGTTGGTTGGTTTTATAAGAACCTTTTGCCAAAGGAATCTCAATGGGATTAGTATAGCCTAAGCTAGAAGGTATATAATTCAAGTGCATTGACCTAAATAATAATAGAAGTGTGGAATCATTAACAATGAGTTATAGGACTTGACAACTATGAGATAACTAAGCAAAAGGTGCAATATAATTGATTGGATTGGTGGAAGTTAACCTCCCAAGACTTTTTATTAGGTAAGGAAGTTAAATATCCCTTAAGGGATAAATTACTTATATTGTTATATAGTGAGTTAATGTTGTAAAAGGAAATACTCATTATCAAAGAAGGCCATTATTGGGATATCTAAACACTCTAAAACACTAGAAAGTGGTGTTTGGTATAAGGAGGGCATTAGATAAGACCTAATAGACTACATCCTTAATGAATAATAAATAGAAGATATTATCCAATGTCTAAGGTTGTGGAAACGAGAGAAATCCATCTATTTGAATTGGATAAAGCCAAAAGGATTTTGGCAAGGCTAGTGATGGGCATGCAAAGGCCCATGAGTAACAATGTTAATCCTAGTATATGGGATTACAAGTTGAGCATATCTGGATTGAAGAACTACTCTCTAAATTATTGAATAAATTCATTCCTAAAAATACTTACTAAGGCATGGTAAAAAGTGCAAAGTTATCATTTTAGCCTGGAGGAGAATAACCGAAGGGAATGTGTAAAGCCAAGAGCAAGTAATAAAAGGATAGTACTAAATTATAGGAATCAAAAAGCATAGCCAAAAGTGATTATACAAGTTGGGAGTGGAAAATCAAGTGAGTGCTTAAAGGTGTTGCTATTAACAACTATGGTGCTATAAAGAGTCTAAAGTATGGAATTGCCTATGTTAGATCATATGGTAGTTAGAAAATTTGCAAAAGGAGAAGCCTTAGCAAGTTAAGGGACAAAATCCCTTCTATATTTCTGAAAGCAATTCTACGGAGGTTAGTACCTAGAAACACAAGTAATAAATAGTTCATAGGAATATGCAAAATTAGAGTGGTATAGCAAAAGTGTGGGCTTGAAACTTGCCATGAGGTGAAACTAGCAAGATTGGGGAAATAGTTCCCAAATGTTCAAATAAATAGCTTTGAATGAAAGTTGATATTTGAGGACTTTCACGCTTATGTATAGAATTATATTATGTTGATTAGGTGACCTGCTAAGCAAGATTACCAAGTCAGAGGAATAAAGATCCTAGCTGAAGGTGATAATTTCAAGAGGGTGCTCTATGGAGCCAAACATAGAAGAGTCCATACATAGAAGTTTGGAGGAATTAAGTTCCTAAGCTACGATCCATAGTGTGTGTTGGATATAAATTGGTGCATCAGTGTGGGGAGTCATGCTAGACATTTTAAGTGATATCGTCCATAGATGTATATATGAAAGTTGGGTTTGGGTTTGAGTCTCATTCCACTAGGGCATGGTGATGGTTTAGAATATGAGGATACTCATGTTTTGATAGTCATGGACTTTCAGTAAGGAGGTTGGCTTGGGCACATTGTCAAAGGAGGGATGCCCTAGAGTTATGATGCACAGTTTAAATGTTTAGTGTGAAAGCTCGGTATATCTAACTTGAACACTTTGGTGCAAGTAGCACCAAGGACGGGTGAATGACATGGGGAGACTCAATTTCAATTGCTATGGACTTTTGGCCGGAAGAACTAGCTTGGGCACAAACCTAATACTTGGTAGCATGTTAATGTGTCAATATGAGATCACTAAGTGATCCTATGGCTAAACAAAGATAATCTCCTTGTTAGGTTAAGAAATAAGCTTACTAGTTCAAAGTGTTGATTTGAACTGTTGATAATGGTGTGACTTGGTTAAAGTGACCAAATGGGAAAGACACTTAGGTGAAATAAATTATGAAATATAATGGTATTATAAGTCTAAGAAAAATAGTCTCTAAAGAAGAACCTAAAGAAGGGTCACAAGATTAGCTCAGGATAAAACCCACAACAAAAAATGCTAAAGAGATTTACTAGAAATGAAAAACTATTGAAGTTGGCAAAATAAAGCTTTTGCTTTGGAACCAAAAGAATACCTCAAGGATGGAGGTAATGATCTTATATTATTTGGTGTAATAATTAAATGATAGAAGCAAAAGACTAATGGTTGAGAATAGGCCCTGAAAACTATTGGAAAGAATCCAAATGATAAATTAAGCAAGGAACCACTAAGTGGATGATAATGGATTGTGGGAAAGGAAATATATTTTCAATAATGGGATTCCCAAATGCTCTAATTTAGCAAAAGTGAAAGCTTTAAAAAAGATAGAGTGGCAAATTAGCTAAATGATAGAGCCATGGATAGCTCTAGCATGAATTATAAATAAGTGAAACTTTGTGTTAAGGGTGGCACAAAATAAAAGAGAGGATGATGATGCTCTCAAGCAAAGAACTTCCTAGGATGAGGAAGTGGAGTTTGCATAAATGGTGCAATACAAAATGTCAAACACACCTAGGAAATTGATTTGAGATGTCAATATTAAAGTTCTAGAGTGCAATGGTTATGTTGGTAAAAGTTAAGACTACTCCGAAATGAATAATAAGATTGAGATAAAGAAAGTGTCTTCAATAAGTTTAGTGAGAGCTAAACAAAAAAAAAAGAAAAAAAACCAACACAAGTGATCTTATGAGTTTCTAAGATGGAGAGACTATACTCTTTCAAGAACAAGCAAGGTATGGTGAGTTTTCAGTAGCAAACCCTTAATAAATATTGGTTTAGTGTTAAGGATGAAAATAATAATCCATGATAAGGTTACTTTATAAAATGGTTTATTGTTTGATGAGGACATTAAACTTTAACTGTGGGTGGTGGAGTTGTGAAACACAAATCCCTAAGCCCCAAAGTAGAGTTGAAAGTATGCCACATAGCAGTGGTCAAAATAGAAGTCCAACAAATGTAACACATTAGGACCAAAAGTTCTAACTCGGAAAGATAAGAGCGAGAGTGAAACTTTGAATAAAGTGGCAATTGATGAATGAGTTTCTAGAAAGGGATATAAAAAGGATAGATACATGACAAGTGTCGTGAGACATAGAAGTCTCAGGACCAAGTTCGAGGAGTTCGAGAAAGAGTTTAAGATTGGAGTCTGAAATAGAATCCAAGATGGAGTCTAAGAAGGCATTTGAGAAGGAGTCCAAAATGGAATCTAAGATAGAGTCCGAGGTCAATTCCAAGGTGGGGACTAAGACTAAGACCAAGACCGAGACCAAAACTGAGACTGAGACCAAGATTATGATCAAGACTAAGTCCAAGTCTAAGATTAAGTTCAAGTCCAAGTCCAAAGGTGAAAGTCCAAAGCAATTTCTCCCAAACCCTAGGGTGTTTAGTGAGCATTGAAAGGATAGTAAGGAGAGGACTCTAGTGGAATTAGTTTGGTTAAGAAAGGTTAGTGTGACCAATGAAGGTTATACCCACATGGTGGGTGATGGATAATATAACCACTAAGGAGTCCAAGGCTAAAGTGAACATGAATAGACAAATAAGGTAACTTAATGAAGTGTTCAAAAGCTTGCTTTAAGTCCCTTGGGAGATTGAAGAGTCAATGCTCCCAATCCAAGTATGGGTGGTATTACTTAGTTGGATACCTAATATGGCTCATTGAAACCTTGCTTTAGCCATATGGCTAAGGAACCCAAAGGCAAAAAATGGGGAGAGTACCCACAAGGCTCACATTGGGCCACAGTGTCATAAAGTTCTAGATTGTGGAAAAGTATAAGAGTAGTCCTCTTATGTAGTGACTAAGGATACAATCACGTGGAAGGAAGTCCTAGAGGTCAATAGGACTTAATGGTCAGGCCTTGGAGCCTTGACCTAGTGGCAATATTGGCAAGCGCGGTTGTGGACAGAAAGGGATTTAGTGGGGACCAAAAAAGGAATATTGAAGAAAGGTGTTCCTTATGTCTTCGGGTATCTTAAGGATGTTAAGGTATAATCATGGGATGATCACTCATGAACAAATGGCCCAATCTTTGGGAGATAAGACTATGGTATAGGTGGTTTTGGATTACCCATAAAATAAAAGTGAATGGATATACCCTTAGTGTAATAAGTTGATATGTTAGTGGTATCTTTGGGTGTCTATCGTGGGATCAGACATATGGATCACTTGGACCAAGTGCAAATGTTGAAAAGCATAGATGCCATTCATGAGATTAGCATATCCCCAAGTCAAAAATAAAATTTATGGAGGTTGTGAGTAAGACTTCTTCAAGTGGTCAAAAGTGTGGTTAAGTGACTAAAGTAGAATAGAAAATTTAGTCACTTATATATAATAAGAAGCAACAAGAAGATAGAAGTGATAAAAGCAGTGATAAAAGCAAGGGGATGAAATGGAACAAAAGTGAAAGGAATGGGAGTATAAGATAAGGGGAAAAAGCTTTAAATTAACAATTGGTATGATTGTATTATAATTAATCCATTCAAAATCTTGACTCGTACTACTTGTAATGATTAAAGCTGAAGATCAAGATCACCCACATGCATAGTTAACTCTACCTTATCCTACACACATGAATGTCTATGACTATTATTATATAGAATGAAGATTGGCTCTACTATATGATACAATTGTAAACAACATGTGATAATAGACTAAAGAATAAAAAATAAACTCAAATTTTTATCAACCAATATAAAGAATAACAAAAGACCTCTTATTACAAAATCAAGCATTGAAAGTGAACACTAGATAACCTTATGTGAAATGAACCCTTTGATGATACTCTTAAAAGAAAGATGATGAAAAGATTACTGACTTTTTTGTAGAAGAACCCTTCACTACTCAAATATAACGTATGTGATCATAGAATGAGATTTGGATATACTGTCACTGTGGATCCTTAGAACCTTGGGGGATAAATAGGGATAAATAGCCACTAAGGGCTCTCTCATAAAGCAATTAACCCTTTTCTACTTAACTTAAGGGGAGAAAAATAAAGTGCACTACATCAAACAACTTTTCAATTCCTAACAAAATCTCTATATCAAGACTTTCCACTATAGCAACATCAATAAAACATTGTTGATACTAAAACATCTACCTAAGAAATTGAGGACACTAGGAGCAAAAGCAGGAAGAGCTACACTATATGCCATGAATGCCATTATCAACTGAGTTGAATTGTTCAATTGTAATTGCATAACATTAAGCAACTATGCTCTAGAGTTAAAGGAGAATAAAGCTACTGGAAATGAGAAGTATGCTACTTCACCATGAAGATGAACTAAACAAAGAAGAAAAGCTAAAGAAAAGAAATGGAAAAACTAAAAAAAAAAAAAGTTTTAGATACTATAAAAGCTAAATTTAAATTAAAAGCACAAACCTAAACATATTTCAAAGACAATCAAAGTTGCCCTTAGCTTCCACCAATAATGTAAGTGTATGCAATATTTGATTATTTTGAAAACCATAGTTTATATATAAGAGTGAGTGGTCTAGATTTAAACTAATCTTATTGCTATTAAAATTCCATTGTGCTAATAATACTATACAGAATTATAGCTATACATTTGTACCTCACAAGATGAAGTTGATTTATTTCTGAAAATAAAAATTTATATATAATTTTTTATAAATTTTGTTAATACATGTATTATCCTGCCTAGGTAATACATTAATAATAGTAATATAGCATATGAACTTTCCATTTGGGATTGAATTTAGTCTATCCATTTTTATAGATAAATAAAGGTCTAAACCCCAATTAAGATATCTGTTCTCATATTCTGAGCACTCACATTAGTGGAGTTAAGCAATTTAACCCTGGAAAGCAAAGCCTATTAGCAATGCTTTACTATTGCAGATGTGACTGCAGGTATTGAAAGTTATCTATCGGCTAGTCCTTTTAGATATTCTTTTTTTACTGCCACGATGGCAAGAGGTTGGTATTGCTAGACCCTTTATCAATCCCTTTTATTCAAGTGTTAGTAAATTTGACTTAGCATTTGTATTTAGCCGAACAAGCATAAGAAAGGAATTCCTAAGTATCTATTTAGCCAAACATACTTGGCCCAGTTTGTTAATTCTCTTTTGCTTTATCTTGTATTGGCTTGACAAGAACCCCTATAATATTAAGATTGGTCCCTCAATATTTGCTAAATGATAGCTTATTATGTCTGCCAAACACCTGCCCTTTGTGTTAGTCTTGTTTGGTCTTAATTGCTATGTATGTAAAGTGTTTAGATTTGTTAATTTGGCATATCTATGGAATGTAGAGATTGTCTTAAATATAATAGTGTTGGTCCCATGTCCAAATTCGCAATCTAGTGTCATTCCATATTTAATATATTTCAAACTTGTCCCAAAAACTAACTTGTAAGCGAGTAAGTTTTTCACTCTATTTTAGTCATTTCACTACACCTTCAACCACTTGGAGGAGTCTCACTTACAACCTCCATAAGTCCTATTCCAGACTCGGGGCTTGTTAGCCCCAAGAATGGCATCCATGCCACTCAACCTTTGCACTTGGTTCAAGTGCTCCATGTGTCCAATCCTATGACCGACACCTAAAGGTACCATTGACATATCAATCTGTTACACTAAAGCCATGTCCATTCACCTTTGTCACATGAATGATCAAACACCACCTACATTATAGTTTTGTCTCTCAAAGACTGAGCCATCCATCTATGAGTGATCATCCCAAATCCACTCCTTAGCATCTTTAGGATGCCCGCAAACATAAGGAATAGCTTTCCCCAATATCCCCTTTTCAATCCCACCAAGTCCCTTTCTGTCCATAACTATGTTCACCAACATTGCCATTGGGTCAAGGCCCACTAGCCCAACCACTAAATCCCATTGTCCTTTGGGACTTCTTCATCATGTGACTGTATCCTTGGTCATTACACCAGAGGACTACCCTTCTTCCGTTCCACAATTTGAGACTTTGGAACAACATCTTAGAACACCATAGCCCTACATGAGTCTCATGGGTACTCTCCTCACTTTCCGCCTTTATATGCTCTAGCCATAAGGCTAGAGCGAGGTTCCGTTGAGCCATGCCAAGTTTCCAAGTAGGTAGTGCCCCCCATGCTTAGACTAGGAGCATCGCCCTTTGGATTTTTCAGAGGAAAAAGAGCCGGCTTTTGAACCCTTCCCCAAGTTCCCCTGTTTGTCTTTCCAAATTCCCTTTAGTTTTGGACTTTTCAAGGGAAATATCATCCCCTAGCACAGGGGCATAGCCTTCCTAGGTCACCCTAACCTTTCCGGGCTCCACTAGGGTCCAACCCCCACACTCTCCCTAAAATACTTTTGGAACCCCTTGAAGCCCCCCCCCCCCCCCCCCTCCAGGGGATGATCGCTTTGGGCTTTCAGCCAACAGCCTATGTTAGTATTTGGACTTGGACTCAGACTCAGTCTTGGTCTCAGTCTCAATTTCAAACTCAGACTCGGTCTCAGTCTTGATCTCAGTTTCAGACTTGGTCTTGGTCCCGATCTCAATTTCATAACTCGAACTCAGTCTCGGTCTCGAACTCCATCTCAAACTCCATCTCGGACTCCATTTCGGACTCCATTTCGGGTCTATCTCAAACTCCTTCTCGAACTCAATCTCAGTTCCATCTCAAACTCCATCTTGAGTCCATCTCGAACTCCATCTCAGGTCCATCTCAAGTCCATCTCAGACTCCATTTTGGGTCCATCTCGGACTCCATCTCAAGTCCATCTCAGACTCCATCTCGGACTCCATCTCAGGTCCATCTTGGACTCCATCTCAAGTCCATCTTGGACTCCATCTCAGGTCCATCTTGGACTCCATCTCAAACTCTATTTCGGGTCCATCTTAGACTCCATCTCAAGTCCATCTCAGACTCCATCTCGGACTCCATCTCGGGTCCATCTCAAACTCCATCTTGGGTCCATCTTAGACTCCATCTCGGACTCCATTTTGGGTCCATCTTGGACTCCATTTTGGGTTCATCTCGGACTCCATTTTGGGTCCATCTTGGACTCCATCTCGGACTCCATCTCGGACTCCATTTTGGGTCCATCTCGGACTCCATCTCAAGTCCATCTCAGACTCCATCTCAAACTCCATCTCGGGTCAGACTCTATTTCAGACTCTTCCATGTGTTATGTGTTGGTCCTCTTGCATCCCTTTTCTAAAGACTCACTTATTGCTTGCTTCGTGCTCATTCCTTGAGCACTTCGTTGGGATTTTCACTCCCACTCTCAACTTTCCAAGTCAAAGCTTTTAGTTCAAACATGTTACTCTCGTTTGGCTTCTGCTTTAGCCATTACCACATGGCACCCTTTCGGCTCCAATTTTGGGGCTCTAGGTATGGTTGACCAACTTAAGGTATAGTTTAGCTCTTATTTGCATGTCCATACCATATTAATTAGTGGAGTATTCATTTTTTGCATTAGGCCATCAATATGTTGAAATAATGCTAAATTTTGTTTAGCTCTGTTTTGCGTGCTAGTCCTAATATTGGGATTCTGCATACTTTAAGACTATTCTAAGTTGCTCCGTACTTTTGTCCATTTGCTCATTGAGCTATACACTTGGGAGTCACTTTATGCTTTAATTCCTTCGCTCCTTGATTCCATATTTAAGAGTTTGGCTCTATTCCTTCATTCAATGGTCTAGGGCTCTAAAACACAGGTTCCACTCTGCTGTCCTTAGACACATGGTATGTGGCATGTGGCATATGACACATGGTACATAGACGGTTTAGATTTTACTTCATAGTTATCCTTTGGTAAACCACAATAGGATAAAGGGTGAAAACCATGATTCTTCAGGTCCATAACCCTTCTAGTTGACCAAATAGTAGAGTTTAGACCATGAGATCTTGGAATCAAGGATGTCCTGAACCTCATACTCAGACCCATCCTCGAGCTACATTGGTGGAAGCGGAAGAATGACCTAATTTGGAATAGGACTGGGAATATAAGGCTCAAGGAGATAAGAGTGAAAAATGGGGTGAATTTGATATGAGGAGGGAAGTGCAAGGTGATAAGTGACAGGATTAATGATGGCAGTGATAGGGAAAGGACCGAGGCATTTGAATTGAGTTTGGGATATGGCCTGGTGGTGGATATATTTCGCCTAAGGAGCCAGACTTTATCCCTAATATTGTAAGGGGGACAATCCTGACGATGGACATTGGCAAATGTTTTGTGAGATTCCTGAACATGATAGAGGTGGAAGGAGATAGATTTGTGGATTTTCTGGAGGTTGGAGACAAATGCCTCAGAGCGGGGATTTGAACGAGAGGATTTGGATGGAGAAGGAAGTGAAAGATTGAATCAGGGATTTCGGCCAGAGTTTGCAAAGAAGGGGGAAACTAGAAGAGAGGAGTGAACAAAGTTGTTATAGAAAAACTCAGCAAGGGGAAGGATATCAAACTAGTCATCTTGATGATAGTTGATGAAGCATCTCAAGAATTGTTCTAACATTTGAATCATTCGCTCGGACTATCCATCAATTTGAGGATGATACGCCAAAGAGAGGTTGGCCTTCACTTCAAGCAGCTGCAAAAACCATTGCCAGAAATGAGAGATGAATTGAGGTCCCCGATCCGAAACCACATTTGCAGGAATCCCATGAAGTCAAAAAATTTCCCTGAATACCAGTTTTGCCATGTCCTCACTCGAAAGCTCCTTGGTACACGGTAGGAAGTGTGCCATCTTTGTGAAGTGATCCACCATGACTAAAATGTGTAAGCCACAAATTTTTCCCTTCCAATTTGTCAGCTTACCTCGTCTATCCAACCAACACTACTTTGGCTTGTGCTAAGTTCCTTCGCCAAGGTTCCCACCTATTGTACCAGCTCCTACTTGGTCCTTTTTAGTTTTAGCTACTCACTGCACAAGCAACGGAGCGTTACCCATCCATCCACAGATTCCCAAATCTCTCCCAATCCCCCTTTCCGGGTTAGACTGGACTTAAGGTTCGATTACACTCCCCGCAGGCACAAGTAGCCAAGCACACTAAGCCTCTAGGTTCCTAACACCCTTTGGTATGACAAGACTTGATTATGGGACCCTCTAAATCCCAAGCCTTGGGTGCAACACTTGCTTCAGGACATCGGGGTGAAACACCGTGACCTAACGGCTTGGTATGGGTACCTCTACCCCCCCACTTCCATCCCGAAGGGAAGGCCCAAGCCCCTAGGAAGGGCGAGGACCAATGAGCCACAAGGTACTCAAGTGGGGCACCACTCCACATGAGCTGGGAGCACCACAATCGGTTTCCCTTTCAGGAGTGGGAGCTGCTCTTGAGCACTTCCCTGGGTGGCCCCTCCAGCACCACCCAAGCCCATGCTCACTCCCACTCAAGGCCCCTTGGCCCCAGTTTCAACCTTAAGTCAATTTGGAAGCACCACTGGAGAGTTCCTTCAAAACTGGTTCCTAGACCTCACTATCCCTACTATACTTTTGGAACCCCCTGCAGCCCCCCCCTCCCCCTGGGAGACGCATGCTTTGGGCTTTCACCCCTTGACCCGTATTAGTATTCGGACTCGGTCTTAGACTCGATCTCGGACCCGACTTCGGACTCGGTCTCGGACTTGACCTCAGACTCGGTCTCAGACCCGATTTGGATCTCGGACTCTGTCTTGAACTCGGTCTCGAACTCGGTCTCCGATTCGGCCTCGGGCTCGATCCCGGACTCTATCTCGAACTCGGTCTCAGAGTCGGTCTTGGACTCGATCTTCAACTCGGTCCCATCCGATGAACTCTTTGTCATTTCAGTCATGCTTTTGGGGATCCTTTAGCCTACGACATCTCGAGGAGTCGGTTCCTTACAACTCCACCACCCATAGAAAAAGTTCAATACCCACATCGAACGTCTCTTTTTTATCCTATGCCTTGTTGACCATGTCTCCGAGGACATCCCCCCACTTAGCGGTGTGCCTAAGTTAGCCTCCCCAGCCAAGAGCCCATGACAACAGAATATAGGTGTCCCTATACCCCTCACCTCACCACACCCTAGTATGGGGTCGGGACTTAAACCTAGCCTTGCTTTACTAGGGGGTTGGGACTCGAACCCAACCTCCGTAGAATATGTCTATGGATTCGACATCCCCGTGGGGAGTCGACCTAGCTAACCCATGCTAATTAGCTTACCTTCGGCGTGCCTTCGGGTCCCAACATATGTCTTTGCTCAACTTCACAAATTGATATTTTAATTGAACTTTGCATAAGTACATAGAGTTTTGCCTTGCAGAAATTCCTCCACTAGATCTCGCGCATTCGCTAGGTTCTCCTCCGGTTCCCATGTTGCTTTGCAGTGTGGAAATCCTTTCCACTTCACATGGAACTCTCTCACCTCGCGTCCTTGTCGCTTGCTCTTGCATGCATTGAGGATGGCCTCGACTTCGTATTCCTCTTCCCCTTGGATAACCTCAGGTAAAGGTCTTATTTGGTCCTTGCGAAGCGAATCTTCAAAGTACAGCTTGAGTAAGTTTACGTGGAACACAGGGTGCATCTTCCCCATCTCTCGAGGAAGTCAGAGACGGTAAGCCACTTTACCGATTCGTGCCTCAATCTTATAAGGCCTCACGAACCTACTTAAGGAACTCAAGATCAATTCATTTATAGGAATACATGCACGTTTACCTTTGGGTCAACTTCCGGCTAATCCCACTTGGTAGCTTGAGGTTCTTGGTGTTCAACCACACCTTCTCCCTAGCTTGGAACTCTACATCCCAGCGCTTCTGGTTCGCGTACTTGGTTTGCCTTTGTTGAGCCCGTTCCAAGGAATCCCTCACTAGATTCCAAATGTTGAGTCTCTCTGCTATGAATGCCTCCACTGCGGGTAACTCTTCATGATACTCGGCCATGCCGAGTTCCACAGGACCTTCAATAGCTCGCCCATTAATGACTTCCCATGGACTCACCCCGATACTCGAATGTGGTGAATTGTTATAACACATTTCCGTAAGTCCCAAATGACTTACCCAATTGGTCTGGTCTCCCGAGACATAGTACCGCAAATAATCCTCCAGCCTATTCACCCTTTCCGTTTGTCCATCTGTCAAGAAGTGTTAGTGCCATCAAACTTGACTTAATACCCAATACCTGTCTGTGGGTGATAGGCTGTGCTGAATTTCAACTTGGTGCGATACTATTCTAGGAGAGTCCTCCAGAACCTACTAGTGAAGATCTTATCTCTATTTGAGATAATCTCTTCCGGCCTTCCCCGCACTCAAACCACTTGTTCGAAGAATAGCTTCGCCACACCTTCTGCATCCACTTCCGTTGTGGTGGGTATGAAATGTGCCATTTTTGAAAATCGGTCCACCACCACAAATATCGCATCAAACCCCTCGCTTGGGGGGAGTCCCGTGATGAAGTCCATCGTAAGAAATTTCTACGGACAATCTGGAATTGGGATGCTTTGCAACAAGCCCCCACTAGCCTTAGTCACGGCTTTGACCTGCTGACATGTTGGATATGTCTTTACATAGTCTTGGACATCCTTAGCCATATCTGGCCAATGGTACTTCCTCTTGAGTAAGTCCATCGTCTTGGGCAGTCCGCTGTGTCCCGCAAGAGGTCTGTCATGACACTCTTCTAAGGCTACCTTCCTTAATTCCTCTTCTGGAACATACACCCTCGTTTGCTTGTAATAGATGAGTCCGTTGCGTTCCGCATAGCTCGTTTTCTCTTCCGTTGGCAGCTCACCTCTCTAGTGAGCTTCCCGTGCCTCTAGATTCCTCAGCAACACTTCTTGGGCTAGACCATCGTTCTCATATGTTGTCCACACATCGTCCCAAAACGTTGCTGTCGCACTGGATATCGCTAACCTCAAGCTCGCTTTTCGACTTAGCGCATCCGCCATGATGTTGGTCTTCCCATGCTTGTACAAAATCTCACAATCAAACTCGGCCAGGGCATTGGCCCACCAACTTTGTTTCCCTCTTAGGTCGGGCTGTGACAAGAAGTGTTTCGTTGCCACATTGTCCGTGTAAACCTTGAAGTGTCTCCCAAGGTAGTGTCGCCACTCCTTGAGTGCCTTGACCACTGCAAACAATTCCTTCTCGTGGGCAGGCCACTTCCGTTGAGCCTTGTCCAACTTCTTTGAGAAGAACGCTACTGGATGGTTGTCTTGCTTCAAAATTGCGCGCAACGCAAAGTCCGAAGCATCCGTTTCTACCTTAAAGTCCTTACCAAAGTCTGGTAATGCCAACATGGGAGCCTTCCTCAACTTCCCTTTGAGGTGGACGAATGCCGCCTTGCATTCCACTGTCCATACCATCTTCCTTTTTCCTGTTTGGTCCGTTAAGGGCAGAGCTACTCTCGAATAATGTCTGATAAACTTTCGGTAGTAGTTGCATAACCCCAAGAACGCCCTCAACTCATGTACATTCGATGGTCACTCCCATTCCTAGATCACTTGGACCTTCTCCAGGTCCACCTTGAGCTCGTCCTAGGCCACCACATGCCTGAGAAACTTTACCTCTTGTTGAGCAAATTCACATTTGCTCTCTTTAGCATACAGTTTGTGTTCCCTTAGTTTCTCAAACACCTTCGCCAAGTGTTCAACATGCTCCTCTAGCGTCTCGCTATAGATCAGGATATCGTTGATATAGACGACCACAAAGTGATCCAGATAGGGTATAAAGATATGGTTCATCAATGCCAAAAACGTTGCTGGCGCATTGCACAACCCAAAAGGCATCACCAGAAACTCAAAGCTCCCATACCTAGTTCGACAGGTTGTCTTCTTGACATCTTCCTCTACTACCCTGATTTGGTAGTATCCTGACCTCAGGTCAATCCTCGAGAAGTATTTTGCCTTTCCCAACCTATCGAACAGGTCCTCAATCCTTGGCAAAGGGTATTTGTTCTTCTTTGTATACTTGTTGAGCAACCGATAGTCTATGCACATGCGCATAGATCCATCTTTCTTTTTCACAAATAACATTGGCGCCCCATATGGTGACTTGCTCAACCTAACATACCCTTTGTCCACCAACTCCTCTAGTTGGCGCTTGAGCTCCTCGAGTTCTTTTTCGTTCAAACGATAGGGGGGATGAACCACCTCCTCAGCACTCTCAACCAGCTCAATTTTATGTTCTATCGGTCGTGCGGGGGGCAACCCCACTAGCAGCTCCTCCAGCATGGTATCCTGGAATTGGTCCAACACCCCCTGGATCATTAAAGGTACTTCTTCCGTTCCTGTCTTTTTGTCACTCTTCACCGAGAGTAAGTACAAAAATGCTGCCTTAGTTCCTTTAGTGAGTTGTCCTCTCGTGGACACCAGGTTTAAGCAGGAATCTTTGGCCTTGCTTTGCCCTACCTTTAGATCCTGGGCCTCCACCCTAGATCTTCTTCCTTGGGCATTCGCTAGTACCACAAGGTTTTTACCTTGTCCATGCAGAGCTACCACGAACCGATTGAACCAATCCATTTTGAAGATCACGTCAAATCCCGCCATGTCCAACACGGTGAAATCCATGTCCACTTTCCATGTCCCTACTTCGACTCTCGCTTGTCGAAGTACCTTATCGATGCTTTGGCTACCTTGAACAAACTTTATAGTCCTTGGTTCGCGTAGCCGCTGCACCGTTAGTCCAGCTTGCCGGACTATGTCTGCAACCACAAAATTATCCGAAGCACCCGTGTCAATAAGGATCTTAACAAAGCTACCTCCGAGCTTCCCTCGGAGGGCTAGTAGATGTCGCGAACGACTCTCTACCAAAGTTGCTCGTGTAATGAGTAACTTTGAGTTAGGGATTGGATCACATACCTCAGTTTGGACTTCACGCGACTTGATGGCCATATTGGCTCTGGCCTTCTTCAGGTAGGGAAATTCCCTCGAAAAGTGTCTCGCCTCACTGCAGTTGTAGCATACGTTGTTTCCCACGTTGCTATACAACTTGACCTTCTTATCCGTGGGTTTGTCTCTTTTTGCTTGACTCCCCCACGTACTCGCTCATTGGCCACCGAATTTGCCTTTCCGAAACCCCAAGGACTCATTCTTAGAGAAACTCTTCTTAAATTTCCCTCTACTATACGTTCCCCTTGGTTTGGCCCCTTTGCTAAATATGGACCCCGACCCCGTCGTGTTCCCCTTTCGCAGGTTATCGTTGAAATGCACCTTGATGGCCACATCCAACGCTTCCTTGTAGTTGGTTGGGTTCCAACGCATCACCTCACCGCGAGCCCAGGTTTGGAAACCTTATATGAAGGCATGGAACGCATCCATATCCCCAATGTCCGTGACAAGTATCTTCTTTGCCATAAACCCATTCACATATTCTTGAATGGTTCCGGTCTACTTCAGCCTACTCAGCTCGTCCCTTAGATGCAGAGTAGCATTCGGAGGAACATAAGTCACGCGGATCCTTGCCTTCATCATTTCCCAAGTGGCCACCGGTCCTTTGTTGGCCTCTGTCATTCTCCACCAAGACTTGGCATTATCTGCCAAGTATGGTTTTGCATATGATACCTTCTCCGACCTTGGTAACCGCAACGCTCGAAAGTAGTCCTCCATATCGTAAAACCAATCCTCCACCACCTTATAGTCGTTCACTCCCTTGAAGACCGGTGGGGGCTTTGGTTTGTACTTGGGAACTGCCTGAGGGACTGATTCCACTTCGGTCTGTTCAACCTTGTTTGGTTTTGCCTCAATCCCTGCCGAAGGGTCCACACCTTCTGCGTTGCCAGCATTCACAGTCTTTTGCTTTTTCTTCCGCTTCTCGTCACGCTTTAGCTTGCGTATGAAAGTCTCCAGCAGAGCATTGGTCTGTGCCAATTGTCCTTCTAGAACGTCCAAACGAGCCTTGGACGACCGAACCTCGCCATCGGACTCCTATTTGGAAGTTTCCTCACTGGAGTCCTCCTCATGCAAGGATTCCTCATCCATAGCCTCTTGTTCAACCGGAGGCTCCAGCTCTGGCAGGGGTTCTGTCTCCACCTGGGTTCGCTTACATCCTACCTTTGCCATCTCCCAGCAATCCACCTCTATCCTTCACTAGAACTGAGGGAAAGGCTCCGATACCAAATTGTAAGCCACAAATTTTTCCCTTCCAATTTACCAGCTTACCTCGTCTATCCGACCAACACTGCCTTGGTTTGTGCTAAGTTCCCTCGCTAAGGTTCCCGCCTATTGTACCAGGTCCTACTTGGTCCTACTTGGTTTCAGCTACTCACTGCACGAGTAACAGAGCGTTAGCCATCCATCTACAGATTCCCAAATCTCTCCCAATCCCAATCCCCCTCCCCGGGCTAGACTAGACTTAAAGTTCGGCTACACTCCCCATAGGCACAAGCAGCCAAGCACACCAAGCCTCCAGGTTCCTAACACCCCTTGGTATGACAAGACTTGATTATGGGACCCTCTAAATCCCAAGCCTTGGGTGCAACACTTGCTTCGGAACATCGGGGCGAAACACCGTGACCTAACGGCCTGGTATGGGTACCTCTACCCCCCCCACTTCCATCCCGAAGGGAAGGCCCAAGCCCCTAAGAAGGGCGAGGACCAATGAGCCACAAGATACTCAAGTGAGGCACCACTCCACATGAGCTAGGAGCACCGCAGTCGGTTTCCCTTTCGGGAGTGGGAGCTGCTCTTGAGCACTTCCCTAGGTGGCCCCCTCGGCACCACCCAAGCCCATGCTCACTCCCACCCAAGGCCCCTCGGCCCCAGTCTCAACCTCAAGTCAGTTTGGAAGCACCACTAGAGAGTTCCTTCAAGACTAGTTTCTGGACCTCACTATCCCTACTATACTTTTGGAACCCCCTGCAGCCCCCCGCCCCTTGGGAGATGCACGCTTTAGGCTTTCACCCCTTGACCCGTATTAGAATTCGGACTCGGTCTCAGACTCGATCTCGGACTCGACTTCGGACTCGATCTCAGACTCGGTCTCGGACCCGATTTGGATCTCGGACTCTGTCTCGAACTCGGTCTCGAACTCGGTCTCCAATTCGGCCTCGGGCTCGATCCCAGACTCTATCTCAAACTTGGTCTCAGAGTCAGTCTTGGACTCGATCTTCGACTCGGTCCCATCTGATGAACTCTTTGTCATTTTCGGTCATGCTTTCGAGGATCCTTTAACCTATGACATCTCGGGGAGTCGGTTCTTTACAACTCCACCACAGATAGAAGAAGTTCGATGCCCACATCGAACGTCTCTTTTTTATCCTATGCCTTGTTGACCATGTCTCTGAGGGCATCCCCCCACTTAGCGGTGTGCCTCGATGAAGAAAGGTTATGAGGGATCAGCATGGATCAAGACGGGAGCAGAACTGAAGGCCGCCTTGAGTGTATCGAAAGGATGCTGGGCAGTAGCAGACCAAGAGAAGGGAACATCCTTGTGAGTGAGATGCGTGAGAGGAAGGACAATGTTAGAATAGTGATCTGTGGTAGAAGTTGGCGAAGCAAAAAAAAACCTGAATATCCGACATTGATTGTGGAGGCTCCCATTCGAGAATAGTCTTGACTTTAGTAGGATCCATTGTGATACCCTCAAGAGTGACAATGTACCCAAGGAACTCCACAGACTCCTGATCAAAGGAACATTTCTCAAGCTTTGCATATAGGCCATGTTCCCATAGCTTTGCCAACACCTTGCGCACATGCTCATCATGCTCCTACTCTGTTTGGACAGGGTTGTTTCCCAACTGCAACAGAGGTGGACTTTGAGGCAGAGTGAACTTGAGCAGCTGGGGAGGCTTCTTGGGACACACAGCTGCTTTATGATTAGGATCAGCATAGTAGAGGCAAAGATCATGAGATATTTGACATTGCTTCTTAGCAGGACTCAACTTCCCTTTGATGAGTCGGGGAGTACCAGAAATATCCATCGGGATTTGAGCAGTAGGTTCAAGAGTATGCCCCGAAGACTCAAGCTGGGATTCCTGAGTCTGGGATGGGAAAACGACGGGCCGGTGACTTTCCTGACGACGTTCAAAGAGACGATTGTCACATCGAATAGCTTTGTTGATAGCGTCCGATAGGTCCATGGGATCCTCCATGGTGAGCAACAAATCCTTGACACCGTTGTTGAGGCCGAAACAAAATTGATCAATCAGAGCCTGCTCATCCCACTAAGTGTCCAATGCAAGGAGTTGGAACTCTGCAGCATAGATCGAGGCAGGACGAGACCCCGAGAGAGACATCTCATCTTTGTGGTGGCAGCCCTAACCCGATCTGTCTCACCAAAACATGCTTCGAGCTTCTCTTTGAAGAATTGAAGATCCATCAGCTCCGGAACCACGACCCCTTTCATGCTCTTCTCCAGGAGAGGAGAAAACCATGATAAAGTTGCACCTTCGAGCAACATCCCAATCCTGCCAATTTGAGACTCGATAGTGGGGTACTGCCGATGTTGAAGTGCAAAAATCAGCTCCATCTAGTTCAAGAATCTGCAAAGCTCCGAATGCTTGCCTAAAAATTTCACCGGGAAACTAGTTTTTTGGGTTTGAGACATCAGTAGGATGTGATATCTCTTGCTTAAAAAATTTGAGTCCCTTTATTTAGATTAGCTAGTGAGATAGTTGGCATGAATGAGTATTGCAACATTTATTCTATTCTGTTGATTATTACTACAATTGGTTCTAATAGGTTAGATGTTTGATGGTGAATCCTATGTTTTTCAATTATAATGATCTTGGTGGTTTTTATACTTTAATATTGGTTTATCAGATGATAATTTACTTGGAATACTTTTGTGTTTTAATCTAAGATTTATTCACTATTACTTAAGTCTTTAAAATATCATTGTCTATGACCTTGATATTGTCCATCTCTTGATCTTTCTATTTAGACCAATATAGATAAATTGGTTTTGGCACTTCATGTGCATGGTGAAATCTTTAATCATGAGGTAGCTACTGTCAATTAATCACATCACCCATCTCTCTCTTAATGTTCTTTATTTTATTTAAAAGGGCATAACTGTGTAAACAACTTTAACTGTCTATTTACAGTAATTTATCTAAACCTTACCGACAGGTTTGGTTTCTTTACTCATAAGGGTTGGGGCCTCTAACTTCTCTCTTTATGTCACTTACAGGTAAAAGCATATCACTCTTTTGTAAGTTGGGTGACTCTATTGGTCATTTCTCTATTACCGACGATTAAAAGGTGTTTAAGCTATAGTGTATTTGGGTTAAACAGAGAGGTTACCTTAACTCATTTAAGTTGGTGCATTTCTCATTAAGTGTAAACACTATGAACTTTTTCTAGAGTTATTTCTTTGGCAATGTTCTAAATTATAGTATACATCGATGATGTCAATCTTCCTTAAAGGGGGAGAGTGTCTCAAATATGACTGTGGGTATCAAAAGTTATCTATTAGATAGTTCTTTCGAATATTCTTTCCTTATTGCCATGATGGTAAGGGATTGATATTACTGAACCCTTTATCAATCCCTTTTGTTCAAGTGTTAGTAAACTTGACTTAGCATCTATAGTAGGTTAGACAAGTATAAGGAAGGAATTTCTAAATGTTTATTTAGCCAAACATATTTGGCCTAACTTGAAAGTTCTTTTTTATTCTGTCCTACACTAGCTTAACAAGAACCCTTACAATATTAAAATTGGTCCCTCAATGTTCACTAAATGATAGTTTATTATGTTTGCCAAACACCCTCACTATCATGCCTTTTGTGTTAGTCATATTCGGTCCCAATTGCTATTTATGTAAAGTGTCTAGATTTATTAATTTGGGATATCTATAGAATGTCAAGATTGTTATAAACACAATGGTGTTGGTCCTATGCCCAAATTTGCAATTTAGTGTCATTCTATACTAATAAGTTTCAAGTTTGTCCCAAAGACTAACTTTTAGTATTGTGGGTGGTTAAGGGTGAAAACGCAAAGAATATGTTTCTAGTAGAGATAGTGGGTAGGTTGGGAATGGCTG
Source organism: Selaginella moellendorffii (assembly GCF_000143415.4). Lineage (NCBI taxonomy): Eukaryota > Viridiplantae > Streptophyta > Lycopodiopsida > Selaginellales > Selaginellaceae > Selaginella > Selaginella moellendorffii. Next base: position 1,914,097 of record NW_003314267.1, read on the forward strand.
ACCAACTTGAAGTATAATCTAGCTTTTGCTTGCGTGCTTATTCTTGTTTTGCATCTGGTTTGTGTCTAAGTCTAAATTCCATACCATATTAGCTGGTGGAGTACCTACATTCTTGCATTAGGCCACTAATATGCTAAAATAGTGTTAAACTTTATTTGGCTCTATTTTGTATGTTGGTCTTGGCATTAGAATGCTAGATGCTTTAGTATTGTTTCAAGTTGCTCTATACTCCTATCTCTTTTCTCCTTAGGCTGTACACTCAATAGTTACTCTGGGCTTCAATTCCTTCGTTCCTTGGCTCCATATTTAAAAGTTTGGCTCTGTTCCTTCATTCAATGGTCCAAGGCTTTGAAACTCGAGTTCCAATCCACTATCCTTGATATGTGGCATGTGGTATGTGGCATATGATACATGGCACATGGACGGTTTAGATTTTATTTCGTGGTTATCCTTTGGTAAACCATTATAGGATAAAGGGTGAAAACCACATACGCTACATTTACTTAGATTATCGAGATAGCTTTTGAGACGAATTAAAAATTTCACAGGGTAAGTATTAATCCTTTAATCTATTATTTGATCCTTTCTCTTTTGGGATTATATTTTTTGTTTTTGTTTTATCATTCTTCCTTTCTTCTCTAAATTTGTTATAGTTTTTTGCTAAAACTAGAATTTTAGCTATTATTATGCTTATATTTTCTCATTGCATTCCTTTATTTTGCCATATCATACCATAATTGATCAAAGAGTATATCACTTAAGGTTACTAATGTTGTATCATTGGATCAAATTTTTGGTTTTGTGGGGCATGATTATATTGGTATTGTACATATCCTTGGTGTGTTATGGTCTCCAGTTTCCATACAGGTTCTCCTATTTTATATGTCCTATTATCTCCCATTAATGTGGAACGTGATTATATATCAATTGGAGAGTTATGAATGATGTAATTTAATTCTTGGAAAATATTCAAGGATCAAGTTAATAGGAAGATGATATATACAAGTTTAAGTGGATTGAAGATCATGATGAGGAGCTTGATTATCTTTTACTCTTTCTCAACTTTTTCTTATTTTTTAGTTTTAGCCACCTTCTTATATTTGTAGTGTTGCTTCTTCAGTTGTAGTATTTCCTTCTTTTAGCATGATGATAATTTTTTATGCTTATGATTCTCATTCTAAATTTAGTATTGAGTTGAGTGTTTTTTATCCTCCTCATACCAATAAAATGTTGAGTATATGTGCAAAAATAAAAATTTTGCTTTTATTTCATTGACAAAGTTTTTGATTTGTTTTGGTATTGAGTATTTCTTTGTTCTAAAAGTTAAATCACTTTTGTTAGAGTTTTGGATTGAATATATGTCCTTGGTTGCAAATGTCATTGAGAGCCTTTGTTTTACCGAGTTTATATGTTCTTTTGAAAGTGTGGATTTTTCTATTAGTTTTCCTCTTTCTGTTATACTTCAAAGTTTTTTCTCTTTAGAGGAGGGGGTAAATGGGATGAGTCTTGCCCCAATAATAGAGTGAGGATGAATGAATATAGAAGTGGAGCAAAAATGAATGACATAAATTATGGAGTGAGGACAAATATAGCACATCTAAATGGAATATCAAACTTTGATATAATGAAGCCAAATGGATACAATAGTGGAGAGAAGTTGAACATTGATAGTGAAGTGAGGATAACATAGTGAGTCTAAATAGAATCAATGCTTTAGAACTTTTTTTACTTTCAAGGATGGAATAAAAAGGATGTGGGGGATGACTTCCCATATATAGTGCTAAATAAGGATAAAGATTATGAGTTTGAGTGAATATGACTCTCAAAATGTTGACTAAAAAGAAAATATAGAGGCAAATTTTACTTATGGTCGTGAGTTTGAGTTAATAATGGTCTTGGAAGATGGCTAGTAGATGGATTTAGAAGTTGGATATATCATTTACTGTAATGGCATTTCATGGACTACAATGATTCTCAAAATCCCTTGCTTTGATTTAAAATTATGGTTTCAAGATTGGTTCAAGCATTTAGTAGTTGCACACAAAGTTGCAACTAGTTCATCAAAATTTCATAATTAACTAATGTTGGTGCCATGGTTTTGGATTCTGTTTATTCAACAATTATATTAGTGGTTTTATGGGAGCTTCAAATTCTTGTAGCACTCTATAGTTGCCATACAAAAGCTCCAGATGTTCCACCTAACTTATTGTTATCACCTTTTCATCTTTTAGAGGGGAGGATGGTGTAAAATTTATTAATATATATACATATAAATATGTAATACCTACCTTAACTCAACCTGCCATCCAAGCAATCAAGAAAAATGAGATTGGCACAATATTGATGCAGCCATCCTCTATAATATGTTGACAATCTTTGCAACTATATCCTCCCCTTTGCCTCCTAATGTTGCCTTCAAATATTGCTCCAAGATGTTAGTCCAAGTGTTACCACTAAGCATTTCTTCTTTACCAAATATTACCACTAAATATTACATTCAAGTATTACTCTAATTATTGCTTTTCTACCAAGTATTACTACCAAATGTGCTCTAAGTGTTGTATATCTCAAAGTGTTGTAACTTGAAATCTTAGTACCTCAAAGTGTTACTCCTTCCAAGTAAACAAGGTTTGCCCAAGGAAGATGAAAGACTACCTAAGTTTAGATTGGAGCTAGAGTTTTTCTAGCTCATAAGGAATCTAGTTTGATGAGAATGTTTGGTTGCCTTAATTAAATCTGAGAGTAATAAATATTCTTAGAATGCTTAAGAATTTGGTTTGTGATTTTGTCATAATTATTTTTCTTGAGTCACATTAAATAATAATCTGTCCACTTTGGTTTGCTTTATGAATAATTTTTGGTTAATTTACACAATGCTTTAGAGTTTACCAAAATTTTAAGTTTTTAGCAAGTATTTCATGTATTTGGATCTAGCAAGCATTTGATAACCTCTTGTTATTACAAATTCAATTCTAGATTCCCATCTAGATGTGTTATGTTCTCTAATAACAAAAGAGAATCTTCTTTTGATCATATGTGTTTTTGTGTGTACTTGAATTATATGAACATGAATTAGCAAGCATTGTAACTTTGAGAGAATCTTCACTAAATAGGGATTCAAAAGAGTGGTTATGGTTTTGATTCTTGTCTACTTTTGTGTGAATATGAATTTAGGGCAAGAAATGGAGTAATTGTCCCGCTGAAAGTAAGCTCCCAATTTTCATGATCAACTTCTTTAGAATTTCTTTGCAGAAGTTTAGGCTTCTACAATTCTAACATTTCTTTCCATGTTGCACATGGCAGAAATGCCCTCTTTAGATCCTCTCTCCCTCACGATCCTTCTTCATAACCTCATCAGCTACATTGGCATGCTTGATGTTATCAGTGAACATTAACTTTAAAATATTTCAAAAGTTAGGACTGACTGCTTACTATAGTTCTAATAGCCAAGATACATATTACATGCCCAATCCTCATAGGAATTTTCAAAATAATTTCATGTTATTTAATCAAATCTAACTAGACTTAGACAATCATCAAACGAGTGATAATTAACAAGTCCTCAAGTCCATGGATTTAGAAGGGATAACTCCCAACATACATTCTTGACTGCCATCTATATATGCACAATGCTCTATTGGTTTGAGCCTTGTAGGATTAGTTGCTGCTAGAGATGAGTTCCTTGACACTAGGTGAGCCTTTATAGAAGAGCCAGGTTCCTCTCAGTACAATGGACAATGTGGTAATTTTCTCTAATATAGGCAAAGTTTTGTTTATAAAATATTAAAAATAAGAAAGAAAATTAGTATTAAACCCTCATTAATTAGAAACTAAATAGAAAAGAAAGCTATTAGATTAAGGAATATTTTATAACCCATCATGCCATATCCACACAGAGCTACTACTGCTCCTGCTGCTGCTGCAATATCAAATCTAGCTGGTGAGGAGTTAATGGCACTGCTACTACTTGGAATGCTTGGGGGAGTGGCAGCAGTCTTTGGCTGGCTTTTGCCATTTTGCTACCATAGATGGGGATTCGCATATCACTAGTTACTGACAAATGCATTTGTTTAGAAATTTATGCAAAGACTATGCTTGCATTTGTATTTGTTAGGCGTTTGTGTTTGTTATTAGAACCTTCAACTAAGTTAAAGAATATTCTTTTCTTTTACCTTTAACTTTTCTTGGGCTGAGCAACAAAAGATGCTAGGGAGAGAAGGCAAGCTGTCGAAAAGGATTAAGGTAAGGACACCATCCTTGGCAAAGCATATGATAATGCTCAGCATTGCTGAATTTGTAAGCATTGCAGCAATATAAAGGGTCTTTGAAATGTCACTAGGCACATTTGGGGCCAATCCCAGGTAATGAGATCATGTACTAGTGTATTGCTACACTAACATGAAGCTAGTCTAGCTCATAGAGACTAAGGGCTCTTGTAAGGAGATTGAATTTAGAAGTCAATTGCAAGAGGTTTTTGCATATGCAGCAAAGAATGGAAGAATTCCAAGACTTTTACAGGAGATAGATGAAGTGACTATGATGATCTGAGTGATTGAACACACAATAGAATATTCGAATATTTAAAAGATTATTTTAGAATATTTTCATTTATTTAGGTTTTTTTTCTTCTTACTGACAAACACGTTTGGAGCATAATTTGACATTTGGAAATGCATTTGCATTTATGTGGAACATTTATGCATTTGTTTGGTAAGTATGACTATTGCTAATGCAGTGAAATTCTTTTTACTCCCAAATGGATCTCAAGCTGGCATGGATTTTGGTTGAAACTCTTTCGTCCTAGGTCTGGCAGTGTAAGGAGCAAGGCTTTCATGGATTTAAGGCCTTACTATTACAATGGAAGTGAGTTGAGAATTACATCATTATTGGGTTTTTGCTGGAGAATGACATGATTGTGATGTTTGTCACCAAAGTTTTTGGTTTAGTAAAGGTTTGTATTCGTGATAAAAGTAAGAAAATTAGTATTAAACTTTGATTACACATAAATATATCATTGGAAAATGCTTTGGGGCTAGTTTATATGAGAAAGGATTCCCAAAAGAAACAGAGGTGGAATATCCTAAGCTAGAAGGCTTGGAAAGCAAGCTATTAAATTGTCAAATATTCTAGAATATGCTTGAATATGTTAAGTATGTTCATGTGATCTCAGTGAGCATGATGAATATTGAAGTGATCTAGCACATATTGGTGAGCCACACTCCACCCTATGGCTTCTAAGAAGCCAGTTGGTTCAGCATCTTAGCAATCAAGTGGAAGAGCACCCTAAATGAGTTCACTTGGCTTTAATTTCACTTTCGAGGCATAGCTGGTTCACTTAAGAGTTTTGTCTTGTACTTGTTTAATCCCTGCAAGACATAGGGAACATATCATATTGCTCCAACCTTGTCCCTTGCTGGTGAGATCTTGGCTTTGCTCTGAAGAAGTTTCCACTGAATCTCCACGGCCTTGCACAGCTCCAGGAACCCTCCTTGAGCTGGATCTCCACGCAACTGCAGTCTCCAAGGCCCCATTCTACCATGGTCGAGACTTCCTCACGTCAATGCTGAACTTGTCGTATCACATCCTGCCTTTGATCCTGCAACTGTGAGCAGTAACGAGTTGTCCGGGGCAATTCCTTCGTCCATGGGAAGCATGCTGAGTTTGAAGGAGCCATCTCTGGAGCTGAGTGGTGAGGTCCCCAGGAGCCTGGTAAACCTGGACTCGTTGAGATGGTTTAACGTGAGCTGAAAATTAAAAGCAGGAATCTTCTGAATAAAAATAATAGAGCTCCTGCAGTAAATTGGTGACCGAAAGCCGCGGAATCGAACCCAACGTTTTCGCTGCAAAAAGGTCGAGATCCAAAAAGCAACGCGCTCTACCGGCTGAGCTTACACATTTGATCACTGCAAATAACTAAAACTGTATAATAAAAAACGTGACAAACCAGTGTGTGCTCGTTTTACGTCATGCACTCCTCTCCTCACTGCAATCAAACAACAGCAGCTTCATAAACTCTAGGGATCGGAAAATTGCGATGAGCAAAGCGATGGACATCCTTGCCTGTCATACAAGTGCCGTCTCCTGGCGTTGCTATTTCACGTGTATTTTTGTCTTTCTGATCCAACACATACACATGAACACGTTTTTCCAATCCAAAAACGTTACTTCAAGCGCGTACCTGGCCCAATATGTTGAGCTTGGCGCTCTTCCAATCTCCCTGCAGAGCGATCACTGTGAAGGTGAAGTTCTAGAAAAGAGGAGGAATTTCCGACCGGGGCTGAGTACTGTAAAAAGACAACTAGATTGTTCCTCCTCCGGCCTGCCAAGTAGCATTATGGCTTGCTACAGTCTAGAAACTAGAATTCAGAGCACGTACCTGGCTCTAGAAACGTTATAGATGATTTTCCGTGCAGCAGAGATCTCAATGTTCTCAGTCCGAGAGATTTAACTAGCTCGGAGAGCACGAAAGTTAAATCGAATTGCCAGTGCAAGGAGTCTCAAAAGAAAAGGAGAAATGCTCGAGCTTGCCTCTTGCCTGGTAAGAGCGAACTCGCCGTCTGTGGGAGTTGAACCCACGACCACGTGGTTAAAAGCCACGCGCTCTACCGGCTGAGCTAAGACGGCTTGAACAACTGGTTTGAAATGCTAGGAAGAATTCTGCAAGTATAACAAACTCAGAACGAACCTTCTGAAGCACTCTGTGCGTGTGTTTACGTCATGTAATTTCGTCTCGTCCCTGTAAACATTGCTAGCAAAATGCAACCAGAAATCGGGAAACCAAGAGTAAACCTCATCGAAGCAGTGTGTATCTCCTTGTACTTTCCTCCTCGTCTCTGTGTAATCAAACATAATCAAACACAACGTCAGCACGCTTGCAAAGCGAAATACAAAGACTGACTAGAGATTTTATTACCTCGTCTCCTTGCGAGCGATATTTTGCTGGGAGTTCGCATAGTTCTCTTCTTTCTGTTCCCACAAGCTAATCTGATTTTGAGAAAAGCCGTGGTGAAGGAAGCCACGAGCGCGACTTGCACCTAGTTATATCTTTCCTGAAAATTAGCTTCAACTGTGTTTATCCTGAATTGAAAAAGCCACTTCCAAGCACAGTACCTTATGTGAGTACAAAAACGCCATTGTTTTCCGTTGAAACCTTGGGATCCTCCAGTTTCAAATACAAGGTACTGCAGCTGAATACAGAAGGAGGCATCAATAAACAAAAAAAAAAAGTGAAGAACTCGGCTAGATGAGTACTGTGACAAACGCAAAGTGCAAATTCGCAAGCACCTAAACAAACTTGATTGCCGAGTGGCAGTCGGAGCGCACTCGCAAGTTCTTGACGATGCAAAGCGGCGTCCTGGGTGGCGTGCTGGCAATCCCAAACGCCACCGCCAGCTTCTCGCTGTGATAGAACAGCACCTCGTCCTTGTCCTCCTCTTCCATGCTGTGGATCACCACCTTTCGATCCGGCTCGTACCCCTTGATCCTCATCTCCGACAGCAGCCCCTGCAGCGTCTTGAAGATGCGGTTAACACCAAAGCTCCCGGAATCCACTGAGTATCCACAAGTACCTGCTTGTAGAAAACCTCACAGAAACTTTTTCCGTCCAGCTGAAAGCTCGAAGAGTTGGACGTTTAATCCAGCGCTAATTCCTGTGACAAAACATTGAAAGTAGTACTTGTTTCCTGCATACAGCTAAAAACTCTTGTCAAGAAAACTATCTTGCAGTGCAGCAAATTGAACTGTACCGGTTTGTGGAAAACAGCTGTGACATTCATCAATACTAAATCGAATGCTCCTCGTGCAACGTGATGGCCCTCGTACGAACCTTGACAAGTTGCAACAGTTGCAACGCGCAACTTAGCCTGCCATCAGGAAAAACGGTCTCAGTGAGTATGATCAAGTCAAAAGGCAAGCAAATTGATGTACCTGTTTCCGGCTGGTCCAGGAAAAAAAAAAATGAAAACTATTTCCTGGCCTGCAACCAATTTGCAGCGGTTTTGGGAGCGCTCACTTTGCTGTAAGATAGCCAACAAAGGTTCAGCGAGCGAACTCATGAATCCACAAAGGCGTTAAAGCTTTTTATAATTCTTGGAAGATTACCTGTAGGTGCAGCGAGAGAGCACTAAACTCCTGTGGAATCACTACGGAGTCTTGACGACTAATCGGATGAGCCTAATCGAGGAATCAAACAATGTCTGAATGTCAGCTTCGAATGTCAAGAACGCTAAATATTTCTAGTGCGTCAAAATTTCCGACTGGTCTCAGAAGGAGATCGAGTTGCGCTACCTGGCTTTAGCGAAGAATGCCCGCCCGCCCTATAGCTCCACAAACCCTAGAAGGAATAAAAACCTGCCATTTCCTAGTAAATCAGACACACGAATCTCACAGAAACTGGGAGCTCTTGCAAACGCTGTCTGTGGGAATCGAACCCACGACCACGTGGTTAAAAGCCACGCGCTCTACCTGCTGAGCTAAGACGGCTTCCACGGGAAAGAAGAAATTCGTAAAAAGTACAAACTTGGAAGCACAAAAGTTGTTACGAAAGAAGTTTCACAAAGAACATAAACAACTAGATCGTTCCTCCTATTGCCTACCAAGTAAACTAGAATTCACTACCTGGTGATTTCCCGTGCTTTCGACAGTTTTTTACCACTGCAGCAAAATCAAAGGAGTCTCACAAAGAACAAAGAACTCGAGCTTGCCTGATGAGAATGAACTCGCCTCGCCGTCTGTGGGAATCGAACCCACGACCACGTGGTTAAAAGCCACTATCGGCTGAGCTAAAACGGCTTGCACACCTGTTTCGACATGCTCGGAAAATTTCTACAGAAACAAATTCCCCAAGAACCGAAGTAGTGTGTGTTTTATGTGTCATGCACTGTGGTCCTCCTCACTAAAGCGCAACGGGAATTCTAGAAATCGGGGAACCAAGAATAAACCTCACCAAAGCAGTGTGTATGAACATCCTTGTCTTCGTCCTCTCTGTGTAATCAAACGCAGCGTCAGGATGCTTGTACAAAGACTGACTAGAGGAATCTTTATCACCTCGTCTCCTTGAGAGCGATGTTTTGCTGGGAGATCGCATAATTCTTTACTTCCTACTCTAGAATGCGTGGTAAAGGAAGCCAGTCGGACCTAGAGAACACGTTTTTCTGAATAGAAACAAGTCACAGTACCTGATCCAAATCGCTGTCACACGATATATGAGCATCAAAGAACCCATAGTTTCCGTGCGATCTTCCAGGCCCAGTTTCAAATGCAAGGCACTGCAAAAGGAGCCATCAATAAACAAAAACAAAAGAGAGAAGAATTCGGCTGTGAGGAGTTTTGGAAATCTGCAAGCAGCTCAACTGAACACTAGCTCACAGTATCCACAATTGTAGAAAACCTCACAGAATTTTTTGTCGTAAAATCTAGCGCTGATCCTGTGACAAAACACTGAAAGTAAAAATCGACTGCTGTCAAGAAAACTGCAAGCCTTTCTTGCAGCGAATTGAACTGTACCGGTTTGTGAGACAAATCCATCACGTGAAATTCACGTGATGGCCCTCGTACGAACCTTGACAAGTTGCAACAGTTCCAACGCGCAACTTAGCGCCTGCCACCAGGAGAAACGGTGTCAGAGATCGCGCAGAAGATGTGCTGTACCTGTTGCCGGGTGGTCCAGAATGAATAAACTATGAAATCTATCTCCTGGCCTGCAACCAATTTGCAGCAGTTTTCGGTAGGAGCGGCTCAGTTTGCTGTAAGATAACAAGATCAGTGATGGAAGAAGCTAAAAAAAAGTTCATAACACATAAAGCCTTTTATAATTCTTGGAAGACCTCTGGAGCTACCCGTAGAAGTTTCGAGCTTCCTCCCACGAAAATACGGAAGTAAGATCAGCGAGAGAGCACTACACTCATGCCAGGCCAAGAACGCTAACCTTTTCTAATGCATCCAATCCAGCTTTCTGACTGTTCTCAGGAGGAGATCGAGTTGCGCTACCTGGCTTTGCGAAGAAATACCCGCCCGCATTCAAACCCTAGAAGCTAAATGAAAACCTGGAAAAAATCACCAAACAAAAGGGCACTCAGAAAAGATTTCCATAGTGACAGTGATCTTTTTCTAACGTGGTGAGCTGAGACGGCCTACACACCTGGGATGTGATTGCCATAAAGAAAGTTTGCTATGGATCAAATGTTTCCTCCTCTGTCAAGTTCTTTGCGTTTGCCGGGACGTTGAGAGATGGATCTGCTTGTTAGATATCCGCAAGATGAAAGAAAATACTTCTCCGTCGAAACAAAGCCAAAGAACTCGCCTGTGCCTTGTTGTGTTCATCTGATGCAGCTACCTTAGCCAAATCCGTCTATGCCGTCTGCGGCAATCGAACCCACCACGTGGTTAAAAGCCACGCTGGTGCTCTACCAGGTAAGCTAAGACGAGAGTGACCGGTTCTGAACGAAAGGAGAATTTCGTAGAAAATAGAAATAGAAGCACCATACCTTAAGTCTGCAGCAGAGATTTTACGGAATCTCAGGCCGCTGTCCATCGCTTTTAAACTCTGTCCTAGAGGTTATTAAATGAAGTGTACCCCCCAGCTCGTGGAACTGGATCTACAAAAGGAAGTTTCGAATTAAATTTCCGAGTGCAGATTGCTCTACTCTATTGCTAGCAATCAATCAACTGAACCAAGGTTTCTTACACAAGTAAGAGCGAAAGACGTACCCGGTAGTGATGGTCACCTGAATATTTGGGAGCACGAAACCGGTACCGCGACTTCCCCTTGGTACGGCACCTTCCAAGTTGCAACAATCTTCCTGTCATCGAACATCTCGTCAGCAAAAATGGGATCAATCATGCAGTTTACCATTTCTCTTTAGACGATGGTACATGAAGTGTACCGCAGCTTGTGGAACTGCATCTACAGAAGAAGTTTCGAATTAAATTTCCGAGAGTACATTGCTCTACTCTATTGCTAGAAACCTCACACAACGCAACCAAGACTTGTTACACAAGTAACAGCGAAAGACGTACCCGGTTAGTTGAATATTTGGGACCACGAAACCGGACGTTCATCGTGAAACACGACTTCCCTTTGCTGCGAAACCTTCTAAGTTGCAACAATCTTCCTGTCATCGAACATCTCGTCAGCAAAAATGTGATCAATCATGCAGTTTATTGTTCAAACTTGCCGGCTGTCCAAAGAAAGCGACCGCGCGTGCCAGAGAAACCGATTTATTTTGCCGACTTACAACAAGTTGCAAAAGCTCGACAGTATAGTCAATTATGGATGGAATGAGCCAAAGGTACCAATTCCTGCGCAGCGGCAATATCAGTGTGAGAAGGAGCCAAGCCGAGCTTCGTAAGTCTTTAACTTTACAGCTAGCAGGAAAATGTTTCCGAGTCCACCGATGACTGCACATAATGAAGATCGCTCTCCCACCAAAAGCCTCCAAAAGCTTGGGCCAGTTGATATATAGTACCTTGCCGCAAAGCACCGCTCCCACGCAGTGATGGAGACCCTCAAGTTCTTGCTGCTGCTCTCGTCTTTCCTGAGTCTTGCAAGAGCTGATCAGGAGCAGCCATGGGTATGGCTGGATCCAGATAGTGATCTCGAGCAGAAACCACGGCTTTCTTACCGATCAACCTGGCAAGGTGACAGGATAATGGATTTCTCCGCGGTTGGCTACCGAGGTGGGATGGATCCCATTCCCCCGGCTCCTCCAGTGAAGGTAACGTTGTTTCCTGGTGGTGGCGGCAGCAGCGACGACACAGAGGCGCTGCAAGCGGCAATAAACACCGTGTCTGCCATGCAATTAGACGAGCAAGGATTCAGAGGGACTGTAAAGCTTGCGAAAGGGACGTTCAACCTCGGTAAGAAGTCCATAGTGATCAACACCAGCGGCGTCGTTATAGATGGCAGCGGCGTAGACCAAACGCTGATCGACGCACACTCTCTGGAGGCTCAAGTTTTGTTCCGGATCCATGGAAATCCTGCGACGACAGTAAACAGCACACGGTCACCTGTTGTCGAGACAGTTCCTTCCGGGAGCAAAACTCTCCGGCTAAGCTCAGTAGCAGGCTTCTCCGAGGGAGACCAAGTGAGTATTACCTGGACTTGGAGCCCCCAGTGGATCCAGATGATGAACATGAGCGACTACTGGCGGCCGGGATACGGCTACAAAGCCGAGCGGATCATAAAGACGGTCTCCACACTCGACTCTTCCATCCAGCTGGATATCCCTCTTCCGTTTCGAATGGACATGAACTACCTGGACGAAGCTCACGGCGCAAGCGTCGAGAAGATATCCACAGCCCCCCGCATCGCCCGAGTCGCCCTGCAGAACTTCAAGGCGGTGAAGAACATCACATTTCCAGGCACGGGATGCTTCCTAAAAATGCAAGACGTGGAGGATGCGTGGATAACCGACCTGGAGCTCCACGACTTCAGCGGCACAATCCTGAAATACCCTAGAGAGTTGCTCCATACCTCGATCGCCATCGCTGGGACGAGAGTCACGGCCCAGAACTTGGTCCTGCACCGCACCGCGAACGCAACAAAGGGGCCGAAACCGTTCGACATAGCTCTCCACCGTCCTGGACAGCAAATACTCGTGAGAAACGTCACCATATCTGGGAACAGGGAATACAGCTTCATTACTGGAGACAGCATCGCCGGCCCCAACGTCTTCCACAACTGCACCGGATTCGGAGCCAACACCGCGCAGCCGCACATGAGGTTCGCCACTGGACTGCTGTACGACAACCTTCGTATACCAGACGGTGGCATCGAGATGATAAACCGGCGATGGTTTGGAAGCGGCCATGGCATTGCCGCCGGCTTCTCCGTTGCATGGAACACGGAGAGCAAAAGCTTGCAGGTGATCAGCTCTCCCGGGGCTGCAAACTGGGCGTTAGGATGCCGAGCTCAAGAGGTGAACGACAAGATACAAGGGATAAGCGAACCTGGATTCGTGGATGCGGTCTTGGATCCTCGTATTCCCTCGCTTTTCCTGGCTCAGCGTCACGCTGCCGGCATGCCGGCCGTCTTCTAGTCTAGTCTGGCCTCAGCTCCATAGCCAGAGCTTCCGTCTGACTTTGAACTTTCATAATCGCCCTGGAGCTCATCATACCTATGACGCGTCCGAGTCGGATTGATGGCAGAAGAATAGAGAGCACAAGCACCCAAAAGCCTCTCTAGAGCTGGTGGCTGCTGGTGCTCCCTGTCTTCTGTCAACAATAGATCCATACCATTTTTTTTGCATCTGAAGAGAAAACGAAAGAAAGGAAAAAAAAAGGACAAAAAACCTTGACATTCTGAGAAGCGAAAAAACTTATAAGCCGGATAAAGTTTTAAAGCTTATCTGATATAGTTCACATCGGACCGTCGATGTGTTCCGTCCAGCTTACTTTCCGAGTTTTTGGCTCCAGCATTGAGAATAGTTAGTTGATTGGCCCAACTCCCAAGGGATCAAAGGACAAGTCGTGGAAACCACTAAAGAGGAAACAACAAAAACGCTCAGACCTCTTTGAAGCGGTCAAAGACTCCGACCCGGCGCCATCCTGTGAGCTGCCTGTCCTTGCCAATTTTGCTAGCTTCAAAGGTGGACAGAAGACTATTTCCTCTTGCCTGCACAAAAACAAAGTGAGAAATGTTTCAATCTCGTCAACACTAGACTGGCCTCCAAATGATGTCATGGTTGCTGACGATTGATCAAAGTTAAAACTCGTGGTTGCTGCTGCGACAGTACTCTGCTATTCTGCATTAGCTTCAGTGCTGTTTGTTCTCTGAAAGAAGCTTAAAAAACGCCACCTACAAGCTGCCAGAGGCCCTGCTCTGCAACACCGTAAAATCATTTATGTATACCAAAACAAACTCCTCACAAGTCTCTCAGCAGATACGGGAGACCGGACGGTCGAGGCAGGTTGATAGATAACACCCATGGCCATGTGCAGACGGGACTCCACCAGGCAACTTGCGATTTGGGACAAAAACGGTTCAGCTTCCAGCAAAGACTTGCAATTTAAACATTGTTAACTTACAGACAGGAAGGCACACTCCGGCTCCGTCTTGCAGACTAAGATAATCAAAAGATAGCCGAGCTGAATGTTTCCGTGATTGTCCTTCCTGCTGGTAAACATCCAGATATTTTAAACCTGTACGATTTGAACCAAAATGCTCCCACCTTGAGTGGCTGCACGTTGGACATCTTTTCTGGGTACCATGGCAGTCTTTTGCGTAGTCTGAAAAGAAACGCATCTCAATCATGACTTAGAATTTACCTTGAGCTAGTCCATTTTCTGTGAACACTTTCGTTTTCGGAATAGTTTCGGGGGCAGTTCCCTCCTGATATTTCCGAACGAGAATTCTTATCTGTCATCTTAGAACTTGGAAGTAGGATTTGATAGCTTGAATTCGAGGTTCGCAGATCTGAACAATATAGCACGATCACAAACGAAGAAGGTATAGAAAAAGGACAGTGATAGCTTTCCTATCTAGCGAAAAGTGCTGCACCTGGAGGCAAGGTTTTGTCTTTTCGATAATCATTTCGATATTATCGTAGAGCTGCAATTAGTAAAACATGGTGTTTTCGAATAATTTCCACTTTCTACAGATTGTACCTTATAGAAAGGCATCACTGATATCGGGAAGCAACATTTGAATCTCTGTGTGATTTTGAAAAGGAAGTAATTCGACTGAAAACGATGTTTAATTAAATGAGAAGTTAAGCTGCCCCAACCCATATTTCACGCATGAAATAAAGATAGAGCTTACCCCTTCATCTCGACGAAAAACAAAAACTGTGTAATCTAGATTGCAAATAGACAACAAAAATGAAATCTGAGAACTCAATCAGTTTCCAAAATTCTGTCAAAATCAACATAGTAAACTCAGGACTTCATAGCTTTGTCAATACCAAAATGCAGCTAAGAAAACCTGGAGCGGTGTAGTTTACAAGTTCGACAGCGCCACACCACCGAGTTCATCGATAACAATAATATCAGCAGGATCCTAGAAAGAGAAGTCCAAATTCCTGATGTGACTGAGCTGCAGAAACATCTCATGAGATCAGAAATAACAGCTGTATATAGCGAAGAGAATTACCACAGGTTCTGCCCGAGTACTTATGCGAGAAAGTTTACTCGAAAACTCGTCTGCATATCTAGAACGGATTTCCTGCAAAACGTTTCAAAGTTTGCAAAGGAAAAAAATTGCGTTCTTAGCCAATCCAGTTAACTAGATTCTCATACCTTTTTCTTCAAGGCAAAATGCATTACAAGTGAGATTTGAAGCACCACTACGTGTTCATAAAACGGGACTTACGCTACCGATGTTCATCTTAAAGGTTGAAGACCACTTTAGAGAGCTTTTCGACCTGAATGCAAGAGGAAAACATTGATAGGTAAGATTTTTCTGTAGGCAATGGTGCACAGCTAACGAGCTGCTGACTCTGAAATCCGTGTTTGCACGATACTAGTTGCCAGCGAATGTTCAAATATTTCTTCGCGTAGAATGCATTTACCTGCAAGCATTCAGTCAGAAAACTATTATGATGGTGGTCGAATTCCACCGCTCGGTATGTATCTGACCGGGAAAACTCGCAGCTGGTGTAGCAGCAAAGTTAACACAAGCCTGGCCATGAAGTGACCTGAGATAAATAGTTCTGAGAGAAACAACAGCGAAACTTACAGGTATTTCTGGATCAGTCCGCACCTATCAGCCTTGTTGGAAAATGTCAATCAATCTGCTTCTCAGCGAATGCCTGAAAGTGAACTTCGAATAGACAGGAAAGAACGCGGGCAATTACGGACAGGGACTCCCGACAGAAGAAAAAGAGCACGCATCGAGGCTGCAATCAGAGGCAGTGTTCATGCGTGCTCTCTTTCTTCTGTCTAGAGGCCTGCTCGTCTCAAAACGAAACTCCCCTCAAGAGGCATCCAAGGAAGCTCCAATTCCAAATCTGAGAGAGATGTGAGACGGATCATATGAGAACCGAAACCCTACCAGTAAAATTTATTGAAGAGCTCATCATTGAAGCAGAAAATACGGTTCAGCTGGGACAGGTCTTCCGCATCGCTCCAAGCAACACTGACCAAAGACTGGTCGATTGCTCTCGGAGAAAAGACGAAAATATTCCGTACCCTGCGTAATAAAAACTCATTGTCAATATTTTATGAAGTTGCTTTACCATGATTAATCCGTCTTCCCTCACGCGATCAAGAGCTTCTGCGAAAACAATTAGAGCTTCTGACTGAACTGCTCAAGAACCTCTTGATGTGAATACAATGAAGCGATCACCAAACTCATTGAATTTTTCTTCTGTAGATCTATGCCTGCTTCAAGAAACAGTTAGAAACACAAGCTATTGCAAAATAGTTCTGAAATGTAGATTGAGCTGCACAGAATATCAACACCGGATTTCACGTTCGTATCTCCTCAGAAAATCTGTCCATATCGTCGGTGATCGCATAAAGTATAGCATACTTGTCCCTGCAGATCACGAAATATATAAAACGTGTGTACTGGGATCGCCCGCTTTTCGTCATGGCTATTAAACCGCACTCACAGGCCATAGTCTCAACCTGTGATCATCTGTCAAGAGCTGTAGTCCAAGTGCCTTGCACGGCCAATGCTGCGCTGACAATTATACCCCTTTGAAACTGTTGCTGGTTGACTGCTGTGTTATGTTGCTCCGAATGCATGTGTGAGGTTTTGACATCCACGCAGCAACTGCCAGAAATTGTTAGAAAACGATACACTTCACTACATAAATATCCATATAACCCTCACTGGTGTCATTCCCTGTTATCGGTACTACTATAGCCGAAAATGGAGAGTAGACTCAGATGGATCGGAAAAGAAAACGCTGCAAAGAAATACAACAAGAAGAAATGTCGCCAGATGAAGATTGCGAATCTGCCAATCTACTGAACTCCTACGTGTTGAATCCTTATGTAAGCTTATTTTGCGCTCCACTGGTAACGATAAAACCGATGCTAAGAACGCAGTATTCTCCATCAACGGACATATTTACCACAACCTGCATTCAATGGAGGTTAACCTATTAGAGGCAATCAAGTTTGACTTACCCATGGCAATGCTGAGGACGTAAGAAAGCACGCATATACATACAGTGCGTCTTCAAGAGAAACTTTAGATCTTGATGCGACTGCAAGCCACATGAACGGCAACGAAAAGCCCCGCATTCTCATATTCAAATATTAGCCCGGCAAACCACACCCGAACTCAGACCAGAAAATGCGTGAAATGATCACGTTGCTGACCTTTTGTCATAGATCGATCTGCTCGCCATTTGTAGCTCAGGTTTGGTGGCAATCAACACCTTTAGCGCTTTTATCCCTGTCCCTTCACAGTTATTCAAGCCAGAGGCAACATCAAGAGCATACACATTTGTTAAAGTCTTACACAGGCCTCGTTCTTGTTTGCCGATTAATGGAAAATGAGTATAGGAACAAACACTCACGAAAAGTCCTCGCCAAACAAAACGAAACTCACCGATTCAACCGCCAGATCGCACGCGACACCGCCCATGTCCCGTGCTTTGAAGCATTTCCTTTGCCACATATTTCACGTACTTGATCCAAACTGACGAGCAAGCGCCTGCAAGAGAGGAAAAAGAAAAGCCTTCAGTGCAACAGTCATAGGATACCTTCCATGCATTCCTCGTGTGTCTTGAAACAGCGCCTAATGAGAGCGAGGCCTCAGAAGTTGCGATATGACAGAAGAAGAAGAGCACGCATGAGTGACACACTAGAACCAAGAGCGTGCAGCCAAATGTGCTCTCTTTCTTCTGTCAAATCAGTCTCCTCTAACTGCAAGCAGCTCGATTCTCAGCTTCACAAAATCTCGCCAGGAAATCTCTCGTCTTGCTCTTCCACACATCACGCAAAGAAATCCATCACCAACACCAACACCACACCGCAAGCAGACGCAAGATCCACAAGAAAGAGACCAAGAAATCAGCAGACAGCCGCTGATCCACAAGAATTCGAGCGCAAACGCTAGGAATCAATGCGCGCGACCTGCATTCCACCACAAAATTTCGGTGGCGCAGCAGCGGCGCTGACGATCCCAGCAGCAATAGCGGCGCCATACCGGCCAGCGGCGCTCGGATCTTGCGACTTTGATCGGGGACGATGTGAGAGATGCTCGCGTCGGCGCCCTTCTTTAGCGCAGTTCTTCCCGTCGATAAAGCCTTTCTCCACTTGCATCACAGAAACCCTAGTTTAAACCCCCGTGTCACACTAACAACCATACATCCCGTTGCGATTTAAGTATATTCTGTCCGGCGTAATTTGGAGGACTGTCCTTCAAGTGTACATTTTTTCCTTCGCGAAATCCCCGCTTGTACTTGAGGTGTGCTTTCCGCCGTGGAATGGCCAAACGAATTCCAGCCCTTGGATGCGAGGCATCCAAGGGCGCAATATATGCTAGATCTGAGTCGTACACGTACACACGGTGGGAGAGTTTGAATTTGAATTAAAACACAATGTTTTTAGGGCTGTTGCCCATGCTGGGGCATGGCGGATTGGAGCTCGGGAATCCGGCTCCTGGCTCCCGGTACAGGACCCGCGGAGAGATCGCCGTGACGATCGGCGCTCTCAAGGTATGCTCGGGGGATTTAGAACGGGGTAAGATGCTTCATCTCGATGCGATCGAGAGTGGGATTCACACGCACCCTCACGTCGCGGCGGCGCTGGTGAGCATGTATGCGAGGTGTGGGAGCTTGGCGGAGGCGCACAGGGTTTTCGAAGAGATGCCTCGGCGTAATGTGGTCTCTTGGAACGCATTGATTCAGGGGTATGCCGAGAATGGACAGGAGAATTTGGCTATGAAATCGTTCGTGGTAATGCAGGACAGGGAAGGACTTTGTCCGAATTCTCAGACTTTTGTGGCGGTTCTCAAGGCTTGCACCAACATGGCAACTAAAGGAGAGAGGGCAGGCGATGGGGTCTCGGTGAAAGAACAGACTTTAGAGAAGGGAATGGCGCTTCACTCTCACGCAACAGTCAGTGGATTCGAGTTGAATGAGTTTGTGGCGAACAGTCTCGTGGAGATGTATGCGAAGTCTGGAAGCATGGAGGATGCGAGCCGAGTTTTCTTCAGGATGAAATCACGGAGCGTCGTTTCGTGGACTGCTATGATACTTGGTTTCGCAGAAAATGGTGAAGAAGAACTTGCTCTGGAGCTGTTCGACCTCATGCTAGAGACTCAAAGTTGCCGGCCAGATGCGCTTACATTTGTTGCTGCTATCAAGAGCTGCGCGCGCTTAGCTATCAAGGAAGAAGGGAGGCTGATCGGGAAGAGCCTTGTCAAAGTCACAAGTCTGGAGAAAGGCAAGATCGTCCACACTAGAGCTAGAAACAGCGGCTGCCAGTCGAGCATTGTTTTGGAGAGCGCACTTGTGGACATGTACTCGAAGTGTGGCAGCATGGTGGACGCACGAAGGGTTTTTGACAGTGTGAAGTGTCACAATGTTGTGTCCTGGAACTCACTGATACAGGGATATGTCGAAAACGGGGAAGAAGATTTGGCTCTTGAGTCACTCTTTCGGATGCAAGCGGAAAAGAACTGTCAGCCAGATGCTCGCACGTTTGTCGCAGCTTTTAAAGCATGCGGTGGCTTGGCGGCAAAAGAGAATGGCAAGAAGCTGGACGATCTTCCAAAGCTGGTGAAGGTTGAGTCTCTAGAGAAAGGCATGGCCTTGCACGCTCGGCTGGCAAAGAGCACTTGCGGCCCGGACGTGTTCCTGACGAATACCTTGGTAGACATGTACGCTCGGTGCAGAAGCATGCAAGACTCTCAGAAGGCATTCGATCAAAGTTCCCATCATACTACAGTCTCGTGGAATGCCTTGATTCTTGGATACGCAGAAAACGGGGAAGGCGAAGCTGCTCTCGAGTTTTTTCAACAAATGTTAGCAGCGGGGGAGTGTCCACCGGATTGTCTCACGTACATTGCCGCGCTCAAAGCTTGCAACACAGTAGCAGCGACGGAGAAACAACTTGTAAATGGTAAGCCACGTAACTGGAGATCACTTGAGACTAAATATGCTATCCACTCGCAGGCCTGTGCTCACCCTGATGTGTTTGTTGCCAACACACTTGTGGATGCTTATGCAAGCTCTGGCAACATGTTCGATGCTTGCAGAGTATTCGAGAGTATGAACTTTCGTACTCTTGTTTCCTGGAACACTCTGATGCACGCATATGTCGACTGTGGGCAGGCAGAAGAAACTCTGGAGCTGTTTCCTTGGATGAAGAAGGACGGATATAAGCCAGATTGTCGAACTTTTGCTGCTTTACTCAAGGCCTGTGGACTCTTGGTGACTTTGAGTATTGGGAAGGCAGTCTACGGAGATATATGCCGAAGTGGTTTCGAGGACGACATGGTTTTACTCACGGCATCGGTGGACACGTTTGGGAAATGTGGGAGCATGGCCGAGGCACAACATATCTGCGATTCTAGCACAAGTTCTGAAGCTGTGGCCGCACTAGTAGTCGGATACAGTCGACAAGGAGACGTTGGACGTGTTTTGGGCCTGTATCATCAGATGAGGGACGAAGGTGTGAAGATCACCAGCAATTGCTTCGTGTCAGTTCTCGCCGCATGCAGCCACGGTGGCCTCGTTGAAACCGGCAAGAAGATTTTCCGGACAATGACCTCCCAAGAGTTTGGAATTGTCCCGGGAATGGAGCACTACGTCTGCATGGTGGATGTCCTCGGCCGCGCTAATCAACTCGACGAGGCAGTCGAAATGGTGAAGAGGATGCCTTTCGACGCAAACGCCATGATCTGGATGACAGTTCTTGCTGCATGCTGCAAGTGGAACAATTTGGAAACTGGAAGGCTGGCCTTCGACAGATTGGTCAGTTTAGATGCAAGCAACGGAGCAGCTTACACCTTGATGGCCAACCTCTGCAAGAACAGTGATCACCAGGAGCTTTCGAATCACCAGTAGTCACCGCAAGAACAGGTACCGTTCTCAAAGTTATGGAACCTGTATCCATCACGAACTATGATTTCTCGCTGCAGCAACTTGGACAGAATCTTGGTAGCTGGAAGGCTGGCCTTCGACAGATTGGTCAGTTTAGATGCAAGCAACAGAGCAGCTTACTCCTTGATGGCCAACCTCTGCAAGAACAGTGATCACCAGGAGCTTTCGAATCACCAGTAGTCACCGCAAGAACAGGTACCGTTCTCAAAGTTATGGAACCTGTATCCATCACGAACTATGATTTCTCGTTGCAGCAACTTGGACAGAAACTTGGTAGCAGTGTGACAATCCGAGCAGACACGCAAGTTCTTCATTATCCTAATCGGCGTCCCCGGCTCACAGGCGATGCTTGCAAACGCTATGGCGAGCTTCTCGCTATGGTAACTCAGCAACACCTCCTTCTCCTCGTCCAGGATGCTGTGAAGAACAGCCTTGGTGTCCGGCTGGTAGCCGGCCTTCTTCATCAACTCCTGGAGTCTGCTAAGCTCGGACAGAATCTCCTGGTGCCGGGGATGCGAAGCCTCTCCAGCAACGAACCTGTGAAGAACGCCGTCGACTCTGATCAAGCTCACTCCCGGCTGCTTCTTCACACCCCGAGCTTTCATCCGGTTCCTCACAGCAAGCGCATCGGCCACTCGACCAACGGAAGAGTACATGTTGGCCAGAAGAACGTAAGGCCCGGAGCTCTGATCATCAAACTGGAGCAAACTCTCGGCGGCCCGGGTTCCCAGCTTCACGTCACTGTGAGTTTTGCAAGAACCAAGCAGTGATCCCCAGGCTCCAACGTCGGGGATAAACGGCATGGTCTCCAGGAGCTCTCTGGCCGCTCCGAGCTGCCCCGCGCGTCCCAAAACATCCACCATTCGGCAATAGTGCTCTCGCCAAGGGATCAAACCATGGTCTCCTTGCATGGAAGTGAAATGCGTCCATCCTTCCTCGACCAGGCCAACATGACTACACGCTATCAAAATTCCCATGAAGGTGATATGGTCGGGCTTGGCTCCTTCGTTCCTCATCACGTACAAGTACCGTACCGCGGCCATTCCGTGGCCACAGCTGGCCATACCAGCAATGAGGGAGTTCCAGGACACGACGTTTCGGTACGGCATTTTGGCGAATAGCTCTTGGGCCTCCGCGAGGCGTCCGTGCTGGGCCACCATGGCCACCATGGCCGTCCACGTGACGGTATCTTTCTCGTCCATGGAGTAGAATATGCGCCTTGCCTCCGCGAGGTCCATGTTGTGGGCATATGCCACGATCATCACGTTGTGTGAGACGACGTTCTTGTGTGGGATCGAATCAAAAATGGACTTCGCCTCGTCAAGATTCCCGGCTTGGGCATATGCCGCGACCATGGTGTTCCACGAGACCAGAGTCTTTTGCTTGATGCTATCAAACATCGCCTTTGCGTGATCGAGCATTTGGGCGCTCGAGTAAGCCTCCATCATCGCATTGCAAGCTATCACGTCGGGGTTCTTGATTGAATCAAACATCTCTCGCGCATCTTTGATATACCCGTTTTGGGCATACGCAACGATCATGGATGTCCGAGTGCTTTGATCTGGATCGGGCAAGGTATCGAGCATCTTTCTCGCTTGGACGACCTCCCCGTTCTGGCTGTAAGCGATGATCATAGCCGTGTGTGACACGCGGTTTCTCTCGGGCATGAGAGCGTAGACTCGCTTGGACTCCGTCAGCTTCCCGTTGACTCCGTACGCCTGGATCAGGGCCGTCCATGCCACGAGATCGCGCTCCGGGATGAGGTCGTACAGCACCTCCGCCTCCTCGAGCTGCCCGTTCTGGCCGCTGACCGCAATGAGAGCCGTCCACGCCACGACGTCGTGACGTGGCATTCTCTCGAACGTGGATCTTGCCAGGTGGAGGTGCCCGGCCTGGGCGTATGCCGAGAGCAGCGCGTTCCACGACACCTCCTCGCGGCGTGGCATCTCGTCGAATATCCTCCTTGCCTGGCCGGGCTGAAGGCTTTGGGAATATGCCGCGATCATGGAGTTGAACGCCACCACCCCGCGCTGGGGCATTTTCGAAAGCGCCAGCTCAGCTTCCCGCGCGCCGCACTTTTGGGCGTACGCTCCAATCAGCGCGTTCCACGACACGTCGTCTCGCCGTGCAGCCCTGTCGAATATCCTCCGCGCCTCTTCCACAAGGCCATGGCGCGAGTAGGCCGAGAGCATGCTCGTCCATAGCGTGGGATCTTGCTGGGGCATTCTTCGCGAAAGATTCTCGGCCTCGCCAATCTTCCCCTGGTCGATGTAGATCTGGATCATGAAGCTGTAGCTCACGGCATTGCGATCGGGCATGGCGGCGAAGATCTCCACGGCGTGGCCGAGGATCTCCTGGACGGCACAGGCCTTGATCATCAGCGTACACGACACGATGTCCTGCTGCGGCGTTCGATCGAAGACCTCCTTGGCGGAATCAAGGTCGCCCGACTGGGCATAGGCGGTGAGCATTGCATTCCAGGAGATTTTGTCCCTCCCTGGCGCGCGATCGAACACGCCCTTGGCCTCTGGGATCATCCTGTTGTCGGAGTATCCAGTGATAAGCGCGTTCCAGGAGATTACGTTGTGCTCGGGCGTGCGATCGAACATCGCGGTGGCGCTGGCAAGATCCCCGCTCTGGGCGTAGCCCGTGATCATGGAATTCCACGACGAGGAGCTCCAACGCGGCATCCTGGCGAAGATCTCGTCCGCATTGGACATGAATCCATGCTGCGAGAAGCCGGCGATGAGGCTGTTCCAGGAAACCACATTGTGGGAAGGGATTTGGTCGAAGATTGCCTTGGCGCTGCCAAGATCGCCATTCTCGGAGTAAGCTTGCATGAGGATACAGCGTGAGAACACATTGGGCTCGGGCAATTCATTGAACACCGCCTGTGCATCATCGATCCGGCTACATTTGCCATACATTTGAATGATCAGATTTTGGAGGAAGAGATTGCCCCGGTGCTCCCCATCCGCGATCTGGTTGTGGATCTTTCTACCCTGTGCGAGATCCTTAGCGATGCCACACGATCGTATTGCTGTGGCTAGTGCGTTCTGCAGCTCCCTGACCTGTGTTTTCAGCAAGGACATAGATTTCAAAAGCTAAACCCGGTTGATCCATATTATGGATAAAGAAAAGGTGGTAATATAAACTAAATATATTTCCTTACTGAAATTTTAAGAAATAGTAAATAACTTTTTTCTCTCTAACTTCAATTAATAATATCATATTTATCTAAGTAAAAGATAAAATATTTTATGGGTTACTAGTAATGCCTGACAAATACTGGCTGGTGATGCAAAACCTCCATAAATAAGTTTTAACTAACCTTGGAATTTAGATTTTAATTAATAATAAAATATTAAAAATATGGAAACAAAAGAATTGGAGCTAGCATGGGATAATTTTAATAATGTAGTGAATTTTATTACTTTTTATTTACTCAAGTTACTTGTTGTCACATGCACTTATGCTTAGAGGCTTACCATTCCTAATCTAGATCTTCATGCTAAAAGTGTCAATTCTAACATTTCATCAACTTGATATGCATGAGATTAAAAGCAAAAGTTATTATAATTCCATCTCCAAGAAAAAGAGAAAAATTTGCATTGATCCTTTAATTTGGTTCATTTCAAACAACAACACTCCATCACCTTATCATCTATAGCGCAGGCTACCAAGTTAACTACCCGCTACAACTTCTCTTTCTCAATATGTTATTGATATGTTTGGTGGTCTATTCCGTGGTTATGTGTACAACACTTCAAAGTGAGAATAAAAAGCCCAAGGTATAAAGGTTTCATATGTCTAGAAAATAATTTCCTTTTGGTCTTGACATCTCCAAAATGCTAAGATCAAACATTTGATTGTTTGTGCAGCTACTTACCCAACAACAATACTCCATCACCTCTATCATCTATGGCATAAGCTACCAAGTTGGCTACCTCTCTCTCTCTCTCCTTAGAAGGAGAGAGAGGGGGGGTGGCAGCCATACATGAATACTGATATTAAGGAAGGTGGTAACATTAGTTCTCCACAAGCTATTGCAAAAAGTGTAGAGTGTAATGATTGAGCTCTAGATAACAATTGTATGTTGGTAATTCTATCAAGTGAAGAGTGGCCATTGGCTTAAAAAATGTTACTTGTAATTAAACACCACATATTATCTTATGATATATCATTGATGTGACACTTTGCTATGTGAAAAAAACATTATGAAATATCAACCAAAAAATGTTATTTACATAGTGGCAATGTTGAATCAAAAGTTGAAGTAATCCACATGTCATTTGGTTGCTGTAAGAATGTTGTAAAAAGCATGTTAAGAGAAAATTATATACTTGTAAGTAGATGTAATTGCAATGTAGATATTGCATGTTTGTGTGAACTGGAAGAGTGTTAGTATGATATAGACATTAGCCAACTCTTTTACAAGAGTATTAGATCATGATATATTAGTTCAAATAAATAAATAAAAGAAAATAAACATACCACTAATATCAAGTATGTTATTGGAATTTTATCAATTGTAATGCAAATTAAATTGTCATTTGAAAGTAAAAGTGTAATACACCACTAATGTTAGGAGTGCCAAGTTCACATTAACTGTAGGGCAAACTTGATTAATCAAAGAAGAAAACAATGTATGAACCATTAAATTATGTAAACCAAGAATATTGTGGTACTTGGTGATAGTAGGTTTTGTTACAACATAGTTCATAATTATTTTATTTTTATTCCTTGCTATAGCATGCTTATAATGTTATAGATAAATTTTGATTATTATAAGTTTAAGAATTGGCTATATATATCCTCAAGGAGTTTGATTTTAACACTAATAAACTAGATGAGCACAAATTTTGTGGATAGAACAATAGAGTTGAATCACTCTTGTACTACAAGAACATTAGAGGATTAAACTACCACTCATTTACCTAGAGAATTGAATTTGTTTTAAAAAAATCTATAGTGATATATAAGTAATCAAAGAGAACAATTCAATAGATGATCCATAAAGGTTCAAATATAAAGAGAAAGGGCACCCTCTTTTTCAATTAGTTAAAGATTTTGGGATATTTAGGATTAATCATTTTTGGGCTTTAATAGTATTAGGTTGGATAACCTCACTGAAAGTCCAAATCCACCAGGGTATTAGAAAGGTCTCAAGTCTGACTTTGTTGGAATCACACTACATGTTGAGATTCTTTTGTTCACGAGGGATTATTAACTAACAATCTCTACTGAGCCAAGGGGAGTTATCATCTTTATTTTCAAACTAAATTTACCAAATCTTCAATCTTTCCATTGTATAGATCAATTATTTCATATGAGGCAACTAATCATCCACCTATACCCAATAGATGCCCAATATGTATGATTTCAATTTTATGGGTAGGAATATACCTTGCTCAAGGTATATTATATTTTAAGTAGTCACTAATCAATGGGAATCAAACTCGTGCCATTTTCTCCGATACCATATGTAATACACCTTATCTCTCTTCCCTTAAACCAACTGGAAAAGGGGCAATTGTTTGATGAAAGAGCCCTTAATGGCTATTTTATCCTCATTTATCCCTTAATGTTCTAAAGATCCACAGTGACAGTATATTCAAATTTTATCTTATGATCACATGCGCTATAGAGGGGTAAGGTGTCAAGAGAGTAGGGCTCGAGAGAGAGATGTATCTTTTACCTTTCATTCACGAGGGCGTGAACCAAAGAGAATGACTAAAGAGACAATTCATAAGGGTTCAAATATAAAAAGAAAGGGCTTATAAATAAAAATGCACTCTTTTTCCAATTAATTAATAGTTTTGGGATATTTGGGATTAAGGGTCATAGGATATTTGGGGTTAAGTGTCTTTGGGTTTAAATAGTACTAAGTTGGGTGACCTCCCAGGAAGTTCAAATCTACCAACTTATATTTGGTATCAAAGAAGTCTTGGGTCTGACTCTATTGGTTAGCTAGAAGAATCATACTATATATTGAAATTGACATTTGGTAGGTTTAATATTTGACCCATCAAAAGAGCAGGACTCTCGAGAGGGTTATGGCTTTTAGCTTTTGTTCATGAGGGTGTGAATTTATAGCCATATGTTGAGATGAAATTGACATCTAGTAGGTCCATTTTGCCTCCAATTGGGCCTCCAATTGAGGGGTAGGGTATCAAGAGAGTGGAGCTCTTAAAAGAGTTACAACTCTTAGCTTTAATTCACGAGGGCATGAACTTGTAAGAAAATATAGTGAATTATAAGTAACAAAAAGAAATGATTAAAGAGATGATCTATAGAGGTTCAAATATAGAAGGAAAGGGCCTATAAACAAGAGTGCATTCTCTTTTTTAATTGGCTAAGAGTCTTGAGATATTTAGGGTTAAGCATCCTTAGGTTTGAATAGTATTAATTTGAGTGACTTCCCAATAAATCTAAATCTAATAGCTTATATGATAATAGAAGTGTTAACAATATATTAGATCAATTGATTTCTTATAGCACTCAATTGCTAGATAATATAAGGTTAAGAGTCTTTGGGTTTGAATAGTATTGTAAACGACTAATTTTTCCATTTTACTTTAGCCACTTAACCACACCTCCAACCACTTGGAGAAGTCTCACTCACAACTTCCATAAGTTCTATTCTAGACTTGGGGCTTGTTATCCCCGAGAATGGCATCCATGCCACTCAACCTTTGCATTTAGTCCAAGTGCTCCACGTGTCATGTTATTCATGGGCCCTTTCCCTCTATATTTAAACCCCATGGATGGTTTTTTAAATCATTCCCTTTGGTTGTTTACAAAGTGTTGCTCACACTATTGCCTATTGGATGACCCAACCTTGCAAATATTTTTCAAAAAGACATGCAATAAAAAAGTGATATTTATTGGGTTACCCCACATCCAATAGCACTAATTAGCCAAATCAAACAACCCACAAAATTTGATTTAATAGATGTAGATTAAAAAATCAACACTAAGCTAATCTAGATTAAGATAAAAATCAGGTTTGTGGACCATACTAAGTGGTTATCTTATTGGTGGAGATGCTAAATAAGTTTTATTTCTTATTTGAAACTTTGTGTGATGGCAAGGGAATGTGGTCCTCCTCCATGGCTAGAGGAGCAATTGGCATTAGTGTTTGTGTAACTTGCACAAAATCATGTAGGCATATAATCAGTGTTGCAAGCATTTAGCAATGAATTATGCTAGTTACAATCCTTGTCTTCATTTGACACTATTTGTTAGATTATTAATAAAGGATGTATACTCTTAGAGTGAGCATTTGGTATAGTGGCTACATAAAATAGTTAGGTTGATGTGGTGAAGTTTTATAAATTTCCTCTATACTTGAAAAGTAATATAGCCTTAAAGTTTGCAAACTTTATAACACCTCATGATGATGTCCTCAAGCTATGACATTAATAAGATCAAAATGCAATATGCTTTGGAAAATGCATGAAGAATTTCTCAAGTGGATTAAGTTGGGCTTTCTTTATTATTTTTGGCCCAAGTGTAATATTTGTTTGTGGCCATCATCTATAAACCTTTGACGATGTTATTATAATTGTATAAAATATGGAGGAGGTAAAGCTCTTAATCCCATATCCATGTGCATCCACAACTTATTAGGACTATAGTAAGCTAGCCAGTGCCACTAGGGCAAAATTGTGCAGTGACTAGATAGGAAAGCTTATGCCCTAATGGGCCATGATACTCCATCCATGGCCCATTTGCATCCATTCCATAGCCAATAAGATTCCAGCTTTGATGGGCTATGATGCCCATTAATGGCCCATTTGCAGCCATTCCATAGGCAAAAAGATTCTAGTGAATATTTTATAACCAAGAAAGTTGGATCAAAGACAGTTCCAATAAACTAATCTATCTTTGTTTGTCTTTAGTTATGTTAATTGTCTTTAGTTGATTTCAGTTGACTTCAGTTGTTCTTGGTTGTCTTCAGTTGTCCTCAGTTGTTGCTAAGTTATTTAGAGACAAGTTTATCTTAACTATTATTTAGAAAAAAATACCTCATTATAATATAAGTTTTACTAGCATTTCTTATACTTATTTGATAGTGATGTAACATTTATGTGTCCTTCACTTTAATTACTAATAATTTCATGAGTACTAGGTATTCTTAGGACTATTCATGTCTTTCATAGTTATATTAAAAAGTTAGGATGTTTAAGTTTTTCTACAATACAGGTTGAATTCTTGAAACATAGGGAAAGTTTAATTTACTTTCAAATTTTCATTTTTGTAGATGGATAAATAAATTATATTTAATTATTACTTTTCTATTCTTTATTTTATTATTTTACTTTCCACTAATTTATGGCAATTATGTGATTGCACATTGGTACATCTTTTATTTACATATATGTGGATATTTTTTATTACACACATATATAAAAATATTATACACATAATCATGTTGATATCTATGATAAGTTATTGTATGCATTTTAATATTTGAATGGGACTATTTAATTTTTTTAAATGATTCTTTATTTCACCTATAAAAGAATTAGGAGATGCCAGATATATATATATTTCAGTGGACTCAATTGCAATTACTCATGAATGCGCCCTCATACTTACTATTGCTTATCATATTGACCCACTTTTCAATGCACCATTATAGAAAACCACCCTCCCATAGAAGATCCACCCTCTCTCTCACTTCAATTCTAGTTCATTATATGTGTGACAAAAATATAATGCTTTCTAATAAGTAGCTAAATTTATATATTGTAGTATTAAAGTGTAAAGTGTAAAGTTTAAAAAGTGAAAAGTCCTATTATTAAAATACCTATAAAATAATGCAACTTAATTCATATAAAAAATATTAAACAAATGATTATAATTGGCTTCTTAATTGGTGTTTCAAGTTGAAAGATGTAATTAATATAATTTTAATTTATATGGCATTCATCAAGGAAGAAATAATTTAACATTATATCAAATTACTTTATTTGAAACTGATGGTTAATATGGATAGCAGGTTTAGGCACTTGGAAGCATTCCTCAACTTTCAAGAGTGGTCCTTTATTTGTTTTTAAGGATTTTTTTGACATGTACCTTTCACTTTGAGCGTCTACTAAAACATATAGACTTCAAAATGTAATATATATTCAAGTTTAATGGTGTTTTATAAGTATAATTAGTATAGATATATATATAATGTGTATAGTAGATTTACTTAATATTGTTTTAAACACTTTAATACAATAATACTGCTTGATGTATTACATTATGTTTAACTCTTTATTAACCATATTTATCACTATAAGTCTATAGTTAAAACTCATAATGGTTTCTGAGAACACTATATTTCATTATGAAACTTTATTTTTCATTTCAACTTTTTCTTTTGAAATGTTAAATAAGAAATCATCATTTTATTAATGGTAAAATACCTTTTGAATTATACCAAAACTGTCAAAAATTGAGACATGCTATAAATAAGAAAAAGCATATAAATAAAAATTTAAGAAATTATACTAAAATAGAGAGAATGAATATTAATATACTTTTTTATTTAAAATATTATCATTTTTTGACAAATTGAAATCAATTTATATTTTAATTTCTTATTTCTAAAATTTTTATCTAATATGCCATGCTGCATATCCAGTTAAACTATGATATACAACCAAATTCCCATCATCTTGTAAAGCTAAAATTGAAGGTGCTTCACAAGGAGATTTACAATATTTATCACTTGACCATAAAGAAATTTTATTTCTTGTATATAAAACTAAATTACCATCAGTTTGAAGTCTTAGTATACATCCATTTTCTCCAAGATTACCAGTATTTAATTTCCAATATTCTTGTGAGCTTGGAACATGCATTAATTGTAGCTCACAATTGTTTAACAAATTTAGTTGATAAATGTTATTTGGTGAGAGCTTTATTGTGCCTGGCATCATAAAAGAAAAGGTATTATAGTCCTCTCCACTAATAAGACCTGAATACAAAATCCAACAATCATAAAAGTCTTCTGGCTTAAGAGATGTGGTGTCAGAATCATTTATATATATTGTATTAAAAGCTTCTAAGTTGGGAATTTTTGATCCATATTCTAAATAATAAAGAGCCATAAAATTGTTATTAACAACTATTAGAGCATCATAACCTTTCCATTTAGCTTTATCATTAAGAACATGATAAATTGGAAATAACCCAAGCTTTAGTTCTTCACCACCAGCACCACCTTTAACATCCCATTGACCACTACAGTATCCATTTAAATTTACAGGCCCTAACATCCATGCACCAACTAACACTCTATAAGAGCCTATCTATAATAATAAGAACGAAGAACCCACACCCCCGCAGCCGTCCGATCCCAGGCCCGGGGCAGCCTCGGAAGCCATGGTCCTCGGGAAGGGGAGGCCACCCCAGGCCCGGGCCAGGGCCGGTGGCCATGGTTAGCGGGAATATCGGCTCAATGTTGTGGCGGCCAATGGGCGGGATGCACGCGTGGCCGGGAAGGGAAGAGGGCGTGGTGACAGGTGTTATGCCATGCACTCCTAGGGCTCCATGGCTGCTCTGGTCGGACACGGTTTTGGGGGCATTCCCGTGAGAGCCTGTGCGTGGTAAGTAACAGGGGCGAGAGTAATGGTAGGATCAACGAGGCCTAGGCGAAGCAGGAGATGCTGGCTTACATCGAGCTGTTCTTGAATGGCGGCCATTCTGGTCTGAGGAAATCCTCCCATTTGCGGCAGCGTTTGGTATGATCCCTGTTGGAGATCTGCGTCTTTACCAGTGGATTCATAGAACGCTACTCTTTGAAGGTATGGCATGGAGTCCCTCTTTTGCATTAGAGCGAATGTTGTGAAGGGGAGCTGACACCTCTCTGTGGGATTTGCAGGCGAGAGAAGATGTACCTCGGTGATTTTCACTTGAAAGTCGTCCATTTTCATCTTCACCCCGTCGAAGATCCAAGCCCGAACTCGCAGTGACAAGCAAAGCAGCACCGGGACTCCTAGAGGCGCGGGGATATTATGTTCTAAAAAGCACGCACGGATTGATTGGAGTCAAGTCATGGACTCTGGATATTAACACGTAAGGTGGTACACAGGATTAATTCGTTTTGACTTTCTCACTGAACTTCGCCATTGTTTCAGGAGGAAGGAACACCGTGACTTCAATGGCTTTCCCACCTCTCGGTGACGGGTCGTAGAAGCAGAAGCCGTTCCACAGCTTCGTAGCGTGTCTAACAGTGGCTGGTTTCCCCCATCCAAAGTCCAGACTATACATTGGAAATCTTGGAGAGCTGCCAGAGATTGGTAAACACAACATTGGAGTTATTTTGTTGTTCTTGAGTGTGCTTTGCAAAAGTCTAATATTTTCCTTTCAGATCATTACATAGTTGTGAAATTTATATATATCCAACTGTAGTCTACATTTCTATTCTGCATAAATTTCTATACAAACTCAATTAAAATATATATATATATA
This sequence comes from Selaginella moellendorffii, assembly GCF_000143415.4. Taxonomy (NCBI): domain Eukaryota; kingdom Viridiplantae; phylum Streptophyta; class Lycopodiopsida; order Selaginellales; family Selaginellaceae; genus Selaginella; species Selaginella moellendorffii. Next base: position 1,946,571 of record NW_003314267.1, read on the forward strand.
ATCAAACCTATAATTGAAGTGACTGAAAATGCCTCGCCTCCGCCATCTTTTGAGAACCATACGACATAGTAAACAACCTAATGGAGATTTAGATGCCTTTGAAACTATGATTGATCATGATACACATACTATAGCTGTTCAAAATAATCATGATAATGATTCTATACACCTAAATATTAATCATGATAATGACTATATACAGCAATCAGTTGGACACTCAGAGGCATCTGGAACCTTACATGCATGTCATTATGACAATTACATATATCAAGCAATATTAAATCCACCACTCCCACCCATGAATACCACATTAGCAAGCCATAGCATCTATAATGACTTTAACATAATAAATTTTAATATTGGTAGTTTATCATTTGTTTGTACTTTTTGTAATGCATTGCATTTTAAAGATGAAAACTCTTCAATGTGTTGCCAGAATAACCAAGTTATATTACCTCCAATTTCACCCTTACCATTTGATTTACTTTCACTTTACAAGCAAAATAAGAACTCTAATTTTAAAACAAATATTAGACACTATAATAGTGCTCTTGCTTTTGCATCTATGTCTTCTAATATTGATATTGTAAAGGGTCATGGTCCTTATTGCTTTAAAATCCATGGTCAAATATATCATAATATTGTTTCAGCACATCCTTCTGAAGGTCAACATCGAACTTATGGACAACTTTATATGCTTGATACTCTAGAAGCTACAAATATAAGAAAGCAAAACCCTTTTAATTCAAGTTGTGAGACAAACTTACTTAAACATCTTGATGCTCTCCTTCGTCATGTTAACCCATATGCTCAAGCTTTCAAAATGATGTATGAAATGGAACAAGAAGAAATTCGTTCTGCTACGCTTTCAGGTTATCCTATACGTGGTGTTTATATGTTATTAAAAACTGAAGGAACTGATCCACGACGCTATAATGCTCCACGGACAAATGATGTTGCTGTTGTATTTGTTAGTGATGATGGAGAACCGCCACATAGTCGTGAAATTTGTATATATCCAATTGCAAGCAATTCTAAATGTATCTCAACACTTGATTATAATTGTGATCCAATGGTTTACCCATTAATATTTCCTTTTGGTGATAGAGGTTGGCATGAAAAAATTTTTAATTCCAGACGTCGAATTACATTGCTCCAATATTATGCATACCATTTATCTATAAGAGACACAATACGCTTTGGTTTTGATCAAATTTTACATGCAGGAAAACTCACACAACAGTATATTGTCGATGCTTATGTAAAAGTTGAAAGCAATAATTTGAATTACTATCGCACCCATCAAAAACAATTGCGAGTTGAAATGTATACTGGTCTTATGGATTATGTTGCAAACCGTGCTACTAATGAAAATATAAATCCAGGCAAGATTGTTATTTTACCTTCAAGTTTTGGGGGTGGCCCTAGAGCAATGCAACAAAATTATCAAGATGCAATGGCTATAGTTACTCATTTTTCAAAGCCAGATCTTTTCATTACTTTTACATGCAATCCCAAATGGCCAGAAATTTCTAAAAACTTACATCCAAATGAAAGCCCTGAGGATCGTCCAGACTTGGTTTCTAGAGTATTTCATATCAAGCTTAAAGAATTTTTGAATGATATTACTAAAAAACATATTTTTGGAAATTGTATTGCTTTTATATATGTAATTGAATTTCAAAAGAGAGGCCTTCCACATTGTCACTTTCTAGGGATTTTATCTCATGAAAACAAGATTAAAGACCGTGATGCTATTGACCAATACATAACGGCACAATTGCTTGATCCTCAAAAGGAACCTGAAATTTCTAAAATAATTACATCTCATATGATACATGGTCCATGTGGGCCTCTTTACCCTAATAGTCTTTGCATGGAAAATGGCACTTGCTCAAAAGGTTATCCAAAAAAATTTAATTATGAAACTACTTTTTGTGTTGATGGATATCCAGATTATTATAGACCTGATAATGGCCGCACATTTCTAAAAAATGGGTGTTATATTGATAATCGTTGGGTAGTACCTTATAATAAATACCTTTGTAAAAAATATAATGCTCATATTAATATTGAAATTTGTGCTACTATAAAAAGTATTAAGTATTTATTTCAATATGTTTATAAAGGTTATGATTGTGCTACAATTGAAATCCATTCAGCAACCCAACAACCTGATAATATTTTAAATTGGGATGAAATCTCAACATTTTTAAATACACGTTATGTATCTGCTCCAGAAGCAATATGGAGACTTTTTAAATTTAAAATGCATGGTCGTTCGACCCCTATAATCCGTCTTCCTATCCATCTTCCAAATTTTCAAAACGTCTATTTTATAGAAGGTTCTGAACAAATAGCACTTCAAAGAGCTACTCAAAATGGTACGATGTTGACAAAATGGTTTGAATTAAATATAAATGACCCAAATGCTAGACAATATACATATCCTGAAATCCCTTTATATTATACATTTAACCCTTATACTCATAACTGGCAAATTCGACATACAAGAAATGTCATTCCTCGAATGTATTCTGTGTCGCCATCTAATGTTGAACTATATCATTTACGTCTTATTTTACTCCATAAAAAAGGTGCTACATCTTTCAAAGATCTCAAGACAGTTAACAATATTTATTATGACACATTTCAACAAGTTGCAGATGCAATGGGGCTTATAGCTGATGATACCGAATGGGAAAAATGTTTAGAAGATGCTTGCTTTTTTAGAATGCCATCACAATTAAGACAATTATTTGTATTACTTTGTATCTTTTGCACTCCAAAAGATCCTTACCTCCTGTGGGATAAATTTAAAGACTTCCTCTCTGAGGATTTCATGCAAACAAATCCAATTTTTCATTATGAACATGCTTTACATGATATAAATATTAAAATGAAAATGCATGGCAAAACTAATCAAAACTATCATCTACCTATGCCGTCTGAAAAATTTGATGATGAAAATATTGTCAACTCAACACAAATATATCAAAATGTTGAACAAAATATTCCTCAATTTAATCAAGAACAGTTAAATATTTTTAATGATATTCTTAATGTTATTGATCACCCAACTGAGCATAATCGATACATTTTCATTGATGGTCCTGGTGGTACTGGTAAAACATTTCTTCTTAACACTCTTATAAATATTTTACAACTGAAAAAAATAAATGTTGTTAGCATGGCTTGGACAGGAATTGCAAGTACTTTACTTTATAATGGCCGAACTTCACATACTACTTTTAAACTTCCTGTTCTAATAAATGAAACATCAACTTCCGCTATAACTGCTAATAGTGAAGCAGGTATAAGAATCAAAACTACTAACGTATTGTTATGGGATGAAATAAGTATGGTTCACACTCATGCATTCACTGCTGTTGATCGAGTGTTGCGAGACCTAAAAAATACATCATTACCTTTTGGTGGCATAATTGTTGTTACTAGCGGGGACTTTAGACAAACACTTCCAGTCATTCCACATGGACATAGGGCACAAATTGTTTCAAGTTCTGTAAGAATGAATAAATTATGGAGATTATTTAGAAAGTTATCTTTGAAAACAAATATGCGGCTTGCTGAAAGTGATAAATCATGGTCTGAATGGCTTCTCAAAGTTGGAAATGGTGAAAATTTTGAAAATTTACCATCTTTACCTTCTAACTCCATTTTATTACCTCATACACAACTAATTTATTCATCAATTATTGATTTTGTCTACCCTTCAGTACTTGATATTTCAAACCCTTATATTGCAGCCAACCGAGTCATACTTACCCCACTTAACGATGATACATTTGCATTCAACAACACTATTGTCTCTAGATTACAATGTGATACATACATTTACAAAAGCATTGATTTTGTTGACACTGAACATCCTGAAAATTTTCCAACAGAATTCCTAAATTCTATCACACCTTCTAGTCTCCCACCACATAAACTCTCTCTCAAACAAGGTGCTATTCTTATCCTCCTAAGAAATATGTCTCCATCAGTAGGATTATGCAACGGTACACGTCTCATCCTGAAAAATGCACTACCAAATGTTTTAGATTGTGAAATTGTGATGGGGCAATTTAAAGGGACAAGAGTTTTTATCCCACGTATTACACTAATACCATCAAATACAGAAATTCCATTCAAAATGTCCAGACGACAATTTCCAATTCGTTTGGGTTACTGCTTAACAATCTCCAAATGCCAAGGACAGACATTTGACCGAGTTGGAGTTTACTTGCCCCACCCAGTTTTCACTCATGGACAACTTTATGTGGCTTTATCAAGATGCACATCACCACATGGACTTGGAATTAAAGTTCAAAACACCACACGCCAAGGCCACCTCCTTCCTCAAGATCCTTCTGTTTTTACAATTAACACTGTCTATAAAGAGGTTTTATATTGAACCTCTTTGTAAACCACCCAGCATTTGCTGGGCAAGTACTCGTAACATTATAGAAAGCAAAACCTCTACCATATGGATAACTATGATGGTCATCAATGGAATCCATTACTTGGTCTAATGTGTTCAAGATAACTTCTCGTGGCCCACCAACTGGGATGACATTTTCATGCCCAACATATTCTAAACTACTCTCCAAAACAATTACTATGTTTAATAGAAATGATAACAATAGTAACACAGAGTTTACTTTCATTTTGTTTAAGTGATTATTTTCCTTCTATAAATAAAAAAGGTAATACTAGGCCCTATTTATAAAGTGGGAACGTAGACTTTTATTTTAATAATCCACAAAACTTTGGAAATTAAGTTGAAAAAGAAAATTGATATACCAAAATAAAGTATCTTTTTTCTTTTAAAAAAAGTACTACTAAGCGTCTTCATTAGTAGAGAATGTTAGGGTTCCGTGCCAAGAAGCTCGTCGCCTCCGTAGTCTCCAAGAGGTACTATTCCTATCCCCCGCCGCCGCGCAAGAAGCGCAATCCTCCGCCGGCATTCTTCGATGCCAGGGCCGTCGCACAGATCGATTCGTGCCCGGTGACCAGCGCAGCCCGGATTCGTGCCACTCTTCTCCTCACCTATCACTGGATTTGGAGCTTCCAGCAGCACAGCGACAAGAAGCATCATTGCTTGGGCGGGCTCTTGAGAAATCCCGACCTCTGGATCTGCGCCTACCAGAGGGCCTGCTACAACAACAAGCTATGGAGTCCCGTGAGCTCTCTCCCTCCCAAAACTCTGGAAACGCTGGAGCTTCTCATGGAAGCGGTGTGTGCGAATTGCTATGGCTGGGGTGGGACGAAGGTTGTGTACGTTTGTCCTCCACACAAGACGGCTATAGAGGCCACGGAGGTGGACGAGAAGAGCTTCCAGGACGAGATCGTCCAGGAGGTTCTACTCATGGTTTTGGAACAGATGGGATGCTCTAGAGTAACCTGCAAGCATGAAGCTGCCCTGCCGTCTCCCCAACCTTTTGGGCTTTTTTTTTTTTTTTACTGGTATTGATATAGGCCGGGAAGGGGTGCTCGCGAGTGCCTGCGATTCATCCACGGCAACTTTGGTGATGTCTCGTGGACTGTGAAAGGAGATCTCTCCAAGCTCTTCGATTATCCACAGGCCGAGCTCTTCAACCGGGTTCTACGCAATGTGATCCAGGACGACAAAGTTGGCGAGCTGATCATCAAGGGGATGAAGACACGAGCTCCTCCGGCCGTGCTTCCGTTTAAGAGATTGAAGCCGACAAAGAGGAAGTTCCTGGAGTTTGAGCCGAGAAGGACTCCGTTGTGGCTGGAGGTGGTTCTGGGATTTGCTCCGGCAGAGGCTCAAAGAACTCCCGACTGGGGATGCTGCAACAAGCTGGGTCCGTTTCTGGCCAACGTTTATCTAAGCGAGCTCGACGCCTGGATGGAAAAGCAGGCCGAGCTGTTCCGTCGGCCTCACGATCCGTCCATCGGTGTAAGCTTTAGCACCGACGAGCAGGAGAAGCCAAACAATGCTAGGAAAATGGAGTACGTCCGCTTTGGAGCTCACTTCCTTATCTCGGTCAGAGGCACAAGAGACGACGTTTTGAGCTTCGAGGAGAAGTGTAGAGTCTTCTGCAAGCAAAAGTATCATCGCGAGCCGGAGTTTGGAGCACCTGAGGCGATCTCAACGCCGACGCTGTTCCTCGGCCACCATTTTTTCCAGACCAAGAAGTTGAAAACGAAGTGGGAGCCGTCCTCAAACAAGAGAGGAACGGTTTCGAAAGTGGAGAAGACCGTCTTCTGCGTGGACGGCGCTGTGGGGCACGCCGTCCAGAGCTTGAAGCGAGTAGGCATTCTCGACGACAAAGACAACACGCTTCCATGCATGCGGCTCTTTCACGAGAACCAGGTTCACAACAATGCTCACGTCAACAAGATCTTGCGAGCGCTGGCCGACTTGTACCAGCACTCGACAAACCGAGCGGAGATGTGCGAGCTCATCGGGTACTTGTTTCGATCGTCGCTGGCGAAGATGTATGCTGCGAAGTACAAGCTCCGGACGCAGATCCGGGTGGCCAAGTCCGCGTCCTTGGATCTTTGCAAGCCACTCAAGGATCCTCAAAAGGCCGGAGGAGGAGCACAGACGGAGGCGGTGCCGGAGCCACTGGAGCTTGTTTACAGCGTTCCAGAAGCTCTTGTGGCACCCATAGCTCACGACTGGAAGCCGCTACACGAGAAAACTCTGAGAAGTGTAGCCAGGCTGCTCCGTCCGGAGGGACTCCAGGACGGACTAGTTGTGCTGGCCAAGGAACTTGGAACTTGCTGGAAGCTAGTCGATGACTAGAACTTTCGCGGGGTTGAAGATCAACAGTTCGTCAAAGTGATATTCTGCGAGGTACAAAATTCCCAATTCTATCTATGTTTGTCATCCAAGATGTGACTCTTTGAAACTTTCAGAGCGGCCAGGAGATGCCTATGACGAAGAACGGTAGACGATGAATTGACTAAGTTTGTCTACTTGCGGAAGCTTCATGTCGCTGGTAAGTGCCTTGTTTTTTTATCCATTTTCAGCAACAAAGTTTTTCCTTTCCACAACCGCAGCTATGGCTTTTGTGGAGCACTTGGTCCTCTTCAGGCTGAAGAAGGAGGTATCAAATTCTCAAGAAGAAGAATGGCTACACTCGCTCAACAATCTCAAGAGCCTGGATGGCATTCTCTACTTCAGAGCTGCCAGGATTGCGGAGATCAGCGGTACGTTTTCATTTACTCACGCCCTCTACGCCAGGTTCTCCGGGAAAGCAGCTCTTGCGCACTACTCGCCACATCCGGAGCATCTCAAAGTTGTGGAGATTGGGAGGCAAATATGCGACGACTTCTTCGGACTCGACTGGGAGACCAACGATGCCTCTCAAGTGGGAGACGGCCCCAAAGTCTTCATGGTTGTGAAGCTCAAAGACGGGGTTGATTCACAGGTGCTCCTTGAAGTGGCTTCCGTGTGTGCAAAGCAGGCTTCTCAGGGGAGATTTGTCAGTGCTGGTTCCGATTTTTCGAAGCGGGGCAGAGGTTTTGATTTTGGATATCTTCTGGGAACTTGCAGCGATTGTCCTCCAGACCAACATGCTACTGCTCTTAAGCATCTGCAAGACGAGCTTGCGTTCCTCCAGGGAGCGATCGATTCTTTCTTGGAGAGCTCTTTTGTCGTCCAGTGTTGACAAAGATTACTATTTAAATTATGGAGGAAATAGTAGCTTCTTATGGAATTTAATTAGTTTCTGGTATGCATTTTCGAAATTTAAAAAACAAAAAACTTGGATGTTTTGATTATCTGGGTTATAGGTCCACCACACTTCCACTACTTGATTTATATATCTATGAGCCAGGTCAAATGTGGCTCTTTTTTTCACTCTGGAGTGATCTTTACTCCACTCCCTTCTTAAAAGCTAGGTGAGAGTAAGAGTGAAGTTCATTTCTGCCAAGCAAAGTTCACTTTTGTGGAGTGAAGTTATCCCTATTAGCAAATAAAATGCTGCCTTTCCTTAATGAACTATTAATAACATTTACCTTAAAAGGGTTTAGTTCAACCAATTATCAATTAAAGTTGCCCTCTTCATTTTTGACATATATTAAACTTGACGATCAAGAACATTGCCTAGAAGTCCCATAACAAAGTCTAGAAACCTTGCTTTTCTATCCATAGTTTCTTGCATAACTATTGAATAATGCATTTTTACTCTAGTATACCAATTCTTTGGATCCATATTCAATGGAAGCTCAATTAGAATATCAATGCAATCCATAACTCCAAGGTAATTTAGGAAACCTTTCAACTCTTGAAAGTTATGAATCTATAGGCCAAGTAATTTGATCCATGGAATTATTGATCAATGGAATTGTAAGTTTCTGAATTTCAATTGAAAAACAGGGAATAAGATAATTAATTGGAAAAAAATGTGTACTTTTGTTCATGGATTATTTCCTTTTATATTTGAACCTTTATAGATTATTTTTCGAACCAAACTAGACCACCAAATATAAATCTTACCATATAGTGTGTTTTTTCTAGTTAACGAACAAAATTGCTCAAAACCCTTTTGATACAAAATATAAGCTTTTAAATTTAAATTTCCCAAGAGGTAATGCGCAAACCCAAAGACATTTAACTTTAAATATCCTAACACCCTTAATTGATTAGAAAAAGGAGTCCCTTTCCCTTTATATTTAAACCCTTATAAATCTATTCTCTTTGGTTGTTTATAGGAACTTTTTCAAATATTTATATGCAGTAGATGATGCTATCCCAAAATTATTGCCAATAGTTTGTTAATGATCACCTTTTGCCAACCTCTTCAAAGAAATTACAAATTGTTTAAACACCAGAATATGCCTTCCTAGAATGTTATCAAGACTGGTTGGAAGTAAAGTCTTTAAATCATCCCCTAATGATCCCCGTAGAGATACAAAATACTTCTTGGAATTACAAGATTAATTTTCAAAACCTCTAACTCCATTTGGTATTACTAATAAAGAGATTTAGGCTTGATATAGAAATTTCCTATTTTCTGTCCTACTAATTCTTTTCTATTGATCATATGAGATGTAAAGAGTGCTAAAGCAAGATTATCAAGAATAAGAATGTCAATGACATCTTGCAATAAAACATAAAAATGCCTAGACCTTTGCATCATGTCTTTAATAAATTCTTGCTCTTTTACTAGAAAGAAAGCAACTAGAGTTACACTTACTTCCACAATTACAATGACAATTTACAATCTAACCATAAGGAACTTTCTTTTGCCAATACTTGCCATTGCACTACTTGGTGGCTTTGTTATCTTTTTAGGGCTTATTCCCTAATTAGTTATGATCTCACTTCTTATTTTGCATAGGTGGCATTGTTTTAAAAATGATGTTAAACATGTGATGTGACTTAAAAAAAAATAGAGTGAAATTATTGCATGTGAGTAGACAAGAAAAGTCATGCCCTGATGCCCCATCCATAGCCCATTTGCATCCATTCCATAGCAAATAAGATTTCAGCCTTAATGGGCTATAATGCCTCATAGATGGCCCATTTGCAGTCATTCTATAAACAAAAAGGTTTTAATGAATCTTCTATAACTAAGAAAGTTGGATCAATTTTTTTCTGGCCAATTCAAGACCACCATTAAACTAATTTGTCTTCAATTGTATTTGGTTGTTTTTGATTTGCTTCAGTTGACTTTACTTATTCTTACTAAGTTATTTAGAGAGAAGTTTATCTTAACTATTTATTTAGAAAAATTAACTTATAGCTTTACTAGTATTTCTTATCCTTATTTGATAGTATATGTCCTTTACCTTAACTACTACCAATTTCATGAGTACTGCATATTCTTATGACTATTCATATGTTTCACAACTATATTAAAAAGTTAGAATTTAAGTTTTTCTAAAATAGAGGTGAATCCTTGGAAAATGGAAAAAGTTCAATTTACTTTTATTTTTGCAAATACATACATTAATTGAATTCATATTTACTTTTTATTTTTATTTCCACTAATTTATGGCAATGAATATGTGATTGCATATAGATGCATCTTTTTTTTACACATCTATATTTATTATTAACATAAAAGTATTATGTAAGTAATCACATTTTGATTGCTATAATAAAAGATTGTATGCATTATAATATTTGGATAGAACATGCCAAATATTATTTACTCTCTTTTAGCTGATTCAATTCAATCCACAATCCATAAAATTTAGCATGTACAAAAATGTAGCCAAATAGAGAAAGTCCTTTAACAAGTATAGAGAATGAAATAAAACTTAAATATACCTTACAACTTGAAAAAAACCATTAAAGATGAAAAAAGAACCATAATTACTCTAAAAGAGTGAGCAACTACAATAAATTTTATTCTACTCTAAATTGATGATTGATGATGAATAAACTGAAATTTTACATTCATATACATCCCATTTAAGTTCAACATGAAAAATATAAATGAAAAAGGCCTTTTAGCATTTTCACTCAACTTTAAATTACCTGTATAAACATGACACCAACACCATTATAGAGGTGAAACATCTGAATATTGCAGAAAAAACAAATGATTTTATTTTATCTATTAAACAATTAGAAGATATAGGATATGTATATATAAAAATTGAATAGTTTAATTATTCTAGTAGACTCAATCATATCTACTTATAAATGTACACTATTACTTATCATATTGATCAACTTTTAAATGTGTATATTTTGTAGCAAATTATACTTTAAAGTGTAAAATTTAAAGAGTGTAAATTCTTATATTTAAAAAACCTAAAACAAACTGCAACTTTATCTATATATATATATATATATATATATATATATATATATATATATATATATATATATATATATATATAAAACTTATATATAATTATAATTAGGTACTTAATTGGTGTTTTAAGTTGAAATATATAATAAATATAATTGTAATTTTATGGCATTCATAAAAAAAGAAACTAATTTTTACATTATATCACATTAATGTAACATTTAAAAGCTAATGTTAAATAACAGTGATTAATATGGATAGAAAGTTCAAGCACTTAGAAGTATATCTTAACTTTGAATAATGGTCATATTTTTCTATTTTCAAATATTTGTTTCAGATTTACTTTTCACTTTGAGACTCTACTAAAACATATAGACTTTAAAGTGTAATATACATTCAATTTTAATGATTTTTTATAAATATACTTATTATACATATATATAATATGTATAATAGATATACTTAATATTATTACAAAAACTTTAATACAATAATACTATATGAATTGATTGCTTGATGTAATACATTATTTTTAACTCTTCATTAACAGTATTTATCACTACAAGATTATAGGTAAAACTTATAAGAAATTTATGGTTTTATAATAACACTATATTTCAATACGAAACTTTATTTTTCATTTAAATTTTCTTTCAAAATATCCAATAACAAATCACCATTCTATGAATGGCAAAACACTTTTTAAATGGTATGAAACATCAAAATTGAGATATGTTTAGAAGTATATAAATAATAAGATTAATGTAATTTTAAAATTAATTAAATATATTATATTAAAATAGAAAGAATAATTATTAATATAAATTATTATATTTAAATTATTATTATTTTAACAACTTAAAATTGTAAGTGTTTGGAATATGGAAAGGAAATACAGAAAATGTGCATCTCAATTAGCTTATATATAGGAGTGAGTGGTCCAAATTGAAACCAATTCAATAACTACCAAAATCCCACTACACTAATATTAATATATGGCATTATAACCATACACTTGGACCTCACATCATCCCCTCCTCTTGGAATGATGGAAGACCATCCGGGTTCTCGTGTAAATGGGCCAGGATCTAGAGGAACGTCAAGAGGAGGCATCAGTGGATCTGTAAGTGGTATTAATTGTTCCTAATCTTTTTGTATGAAGCATTTCAACTGTTGCATATGCACAATTTCTAGAGGATCGACCTGCTAGATGTCATGCCGAACCTTATAAACTTGTGATCAACTTGCCGCAACACCCGATATAGTCCTTTCAATTAAGCAAGGAGCCCCTTATATAAACCACGTACCGTAAGATGGGGAAAACGGATTAATACTAAGTCATCCATTTTATACTCCGCATGTGGTCGATGATGGGAGTTGTAGCACCGTCATTGTCCCATTTGTATGTGGCATAAGTATTCGGCAGACTTTGCTTGGACAAATGGAAGAATGCTCATGAAATACTGATCCCACGACCTAGCATCGGTAGCATGTGGTAATCGGGAATGTAAACTCAGCTTCATTGGTAATATTGGATCATGACTATATAGAAGTTTATATAGTGAAGCACCAACAGAACTCTGCACCCCTGTGATATATGCATACCAAAGAGATGGGAAATATCCATCCCAATTCGAATGCTTTAAGTTCACATACTTCGCGATCATTCTTTTGAATGTCCAAATGAGCCGTTCTACCAAACCATCTGACTGTGGATGATAAGCATTTGTGAAAGTGTGGCGTATCCCCAACCGAGACATCAAAACATGAAATGCCTCAACCATAAGTGCAGAACCATTATCTGAAAGAATTTGCTCCAGACAAGAATGTTGAAACATCACTCAATTGAGAAAGAAGTATCCAACAATAGTTGCAAAGGCACTTGCAAAAGCACCAACTTCCACCCAATGAGTTAAGTAGTTAAAAGCAATAATAACATATTCATTGCCAACAATCGATCGTGGAAAAAGTCCTATAAGATCAAACGCTACCAACTAAAATGGATGGGAAACTACAATTGACTCCAACCATCCTTCTGCGATATGAGGGGGAGTATTCCTATCTTAGCACCAAACGCAACTACGCACATACTAGATAACATCAAGTCGTATCTCCAGCTAATAGAAAGACCTATGTAGCTTCTCAGTCACACGATGATGTCCTATATGCCCGCCTAGAATAGGGGAATTAAGGCATAGAGAAACCATGGAATAAAGACGGAAGGCATCACCAGTCATAAAGAATCATCAGAATCCATCCCCACAAAATAAAGAAGGCCATCTTCAAAGCGATTCTAAGAATGTAAATGCTAGAATGGCAAGTCATTAGCAAGTGATGCAGGATTCTCAAACCCATCTCAAAGCTTTCAAATCCATAGCTCAATCTTTTGAGCCTCGTGAACTTCCTCAAGAAAAGGTAGATTTTGCTTTGCATCTTATGGATATTGAACGTCAAATACAGCAACTACCGACGGCACAAAATCCTCGTCTAGAAAATCTACAGACGCTAGAATAATAGGTTCATAAAAAATATGAGAAGAAAGTGGAGAAGGAAGAGAAGCTCAAGAAAGAGCATTAGCATCAGCCATAGAACTCCCAGGGCGATGAACAACATCAAAATTATATATATGAAGCTTCAAAACCCACTGAGAAGTATGACCAACCAAGTTCTTTTGCTTTAATAATGAAGTAACGGCAACATGATCATCTTTAAGTAATGTCTAAGAACCATGTAGATATGCATGAAATTTCTCAAAACCCCAAACTGCTGCTAAACATTCCTTCTCTGTCATGGAGTAGTTCACCTCCGCTGGTTATAATGTATGGTTGATATACGCAATGGGATGGCACTGACCAGGAACACTCAAGCTTTCTTGCATCGACACACCTCCAAGACCAATATTTGAAGCATCCATGTGTAAAATAAAAGGTCGAGTGTAGTCAAGATATGCCAAAACTGGAAGAGTCATCAACAGCTCTTTGAGATCCACAAATGCCCACTCACAATCTAGAGACCAGATGAAAAATGATGTTGATGACTTTAGCAACGCTTGCAACAGTGTAGTGCGATCAGAAAGATGATCCACAAAACGACCGAGATACTGCATCTTGCCTAAGAAGTGTTGCACATCATTCACACACTTTGGAGTAGAAAACTTTAGAATAGTCACAAGTTTGTCAGGATCAACTTACAAACTTTCACGAAAAATATGGTACCTAAGATAAGTCGTATCCTTGGACCCAAACATGCACTTCAACCACTTCAGCTTTAAACCAACGTCCCATAAAGCTCTATTTCATTAAAGTGGGATTTATTCAATAAAATGGGACTAGGTACAAATTTTCAAGTATTTGAAAATGACGTGAAATTATATGTTTTTTGTCCAGGGGCTAGACATATCTGGGACGAATCTAATTGTGAAGGTGTAGCAAGAGGCATTGCTAGTCTGGAGAAGTCATTTAACTCATTTGACCCTTAGTGTATTTTCATGAAACTAAATAACATTCATATTATTAAGGAATTTCTTTAGTACCTTTTTTTTACGACATAGAGGCTTGCATTTCTTTCAAAGGTGATTTAGTAAAAGGCCTGAGGGCACATGCCATTCTATTTCTCAAACCGGTATTAAGATATACTAGTGCAACGGGCCACATGCCATCACGCCTCCTCTGATTCAGATTCGGATTGTTCACTTTGAAATAAAATACATTAGAAACTTAGTAAAGGAATATTAATGAATCTCACCTTGAACCCGGGTTATGAATGCTCTTGCTGCATCTATTGCATGGTCTGGCAAGGTGATGGTGGCACTCTGCTTCCGCATCCAACCATGCACAACATTATCCACCGATATGCTCATGCTGGGATCCCTTGGATTCAGCACCCATATCTTTTCTAGGCAATCCTTCGTATATCCGGAACTTGGCTTGAACCACTCCACAGTTACATTGAAGGAGTTAGTTTCCGTGTCCTCCTCTGCATCAGTGATGCAACGCCCCACCCATATCATTTGTTTTTTAATACTGGGTCTGACAAGCACGACCATTCCTTTGCAGACCTGTACTGGATTGAATGCTGAATCTGGCTTCTTGTTCCTCAGCCCACAATAGTGATCCTCAACATCGTTATCTGTCACTGCATTTCCAGAGGACATTGTTCCGCTACTATCTGGTGCTCTGGGTTCTGGCCAAAAGGACTCTTCCAATTCTTCATATACAACCGGCCCATTTTGGATAGCAGATATAATCTTCTCCCAGTATTCGAGCAAAGGCTTGCACCTCTTAAAATAGGATTCTCCACCAAACACCAACCCCCTCTTCCAGAAGGCAATATGCTGTCTAATCCCGGCCACTATACTTTCCTGGTCTTTGAGTCCATCCGGGTGCATCGGCCGTGGGGAACCCTGAGGAATCATAGGTTCCCCAGTTATGGGATCTCTCTTGAAGAGTTCAATGCCGTCCACTGGCAGCCACAGTGTGTCCCATTCTCTCATCTTGTACCTTATCACTAGAGCACTGTCACGCATGTTGAAATGAAACTGAAGAGGCTTGGAGTGGCCAATCAGCGTTTCGGATCCATCCCTGATGTAGCCTCTTACAAACCCCTTAAAGTCTGGAACCTTTGTCACAAGTGCAGCTTCAACAGTGCATTTGATGCAATTTTGGAATTCATCGTAGAGTTGTGGGAGGGTGAGGACATTGGATCGCCGGAGGGACTTTGCCAGGTGACTGAACATAGCATCGACGTCTTCATGAGTGTGCCCAACCATGAGAAAGCCAAGTGTAACCGTTTCAAATATGCCTTTGGCAACAAGCATCGCCAAGTACGCGAAGACGTACATGTTTTTGTTCTCACTACCAGCATTGTCTGTTTGGAGCAGAAGATGGGGTGGAAGGCCACATCGGCCGCAAGAACTTCCTTGAGATTCTGCTTTGTTTGGATGAGGCTGTGCATTCACCGGGTGACCAGCCTCGTCGGAATGGCATGAGGCCTCACGTGATAACCCTACAATCTGACGGCCAACATATTCACTAGGATGGCATAGGGCCCCATGCAATACTGCAAGCCTTTGCTCCTCTTCCAGCTGAACCCTGTATGGGGTTCGATCGACAAAGGCCTTATGCAAGGGTTGGCCGTTCAGCTCAGTCTGCGCACTTTGCAAAGACCTTAAGTGTTTTGCTAGGGACGCAATCATCATGTTTGCACCCCCGCCACCCCATAGAGGTACAAAGAAGTTCCCATAGTTCTGGGCACCATGCCCATGAGCGATTATGCCAAACAGAGACACAGGCAGCTGCATGGATGAAGAGATTGCCTTGGGGGCAGGATTGAGTCGAGGTAAGCACGTCTTTTTCTGGTCCATTTTGTCGTGGATGATGCAGAGGTAAGAGTCAGGTCTCTCCATGGAGAGAATCTTGTTATAATAATATGCAGTCCTGCAGCTTCTCTGCTCGATGTTGTGGTCGAGCCGCCTTCTAACCAATGTCTCTCACTCTTGCGCTGCAAGAATTCTTCGACAAAGCCATTTTGATAGCAGTGCACTCGTCACACTTTGAAAAGTTGGAGTACTTTCCTATACTCACATCCCTGAACCTGTTGCTCCACAATCTACTAAATCTAGATTGGCTCAGCTTCCTGTAGCCATTACTCTAGAGTTCCCGATTCACATATTTCAATATAGCCCCCTTGGTATACATGGAAGGGAGAACTCGTTGGGTGTCTCGTGTTCCATCTTCCAAGAGGCGGGTTTTATGTGGTTGCTACTCGCTACATGTCTCGACAAACCTCTTGAAGATTGCCTCTCCATATACAACATGACCCTTGGTTTTGTGCGTACCGTTGTTCCCATGGACTGCCTGTTGAACCCTTTGTTCCTCAAACTCAATTTTGATTCTGTAGAATGTGCTTCGAGGGACTCCATAAATGATTCTCCATGCCTTCATGCAGACCAAACCCCTCTGGAAGACCATGCCCCCCACCTGATATTCTGAAGCATCAACAGATGACCGTAATGCCTCATACACAAAATTGCGAGCTGCCTTCCAGGACAATGTCTTGTATCTTGCTCTCTCCTCTTCAATAGCATCCCAATCAGCATGTTGACAGCACCTCCTCTTGCAACAAGCAACTGTCGAGACCATTCGAACCTCCATCGCCATTTTCTGCCTTTTCGGTTCGTTGCTCAGATCCCTTTGGCTGCGCTTTAGGAAGGTGTACTTTCTTTTCCCATGAAGAGATGTTCTGTCATCAGTTGTAGTGGTGTTTGATTGTGAATTCTTCACATTCTCAAACACTAAATGCCTCAATTTCCACCGCACAATGCTTTCAATAATCAGACTGTTTTCTTCTATGTCAACAGCCTCTAAAATCGCAACTCCAATATCATCCCAGCCCAATTCTTGATTAGCAACCGCATCTCTTGGATCGACAACTGTGGCTAAGCCCTCAGCTACCACCTCCCCCTCGGGGTTGTTTAGAAACACCTTTGCCTGAATCCATGTAGCACGGTTCTTAAGATCCACGGAGGGAACATGTGTCGCACTTGCGCTGTCCCCAACATCTGCTTTCTTCTGCAGATTTTTCAAGGCAACAACAACATTTACCCCGACGACCATCTCTCCTCATTCAATAGCGACCACATTCCCATCGAAGACAGTCTCTACTGATACAGTAGCATTGCCTTCCCCAAGCCTTTGACAGTGTATAACAAAGTTCCGATCCATAGACACAAGGGTCCCTTTTGCAACTCTCTTCCCACCATTCAAAATGTAAACCTTTTCCCCAACCTTGAAGGCCATTCTGAAAGTGCAGAAAAGAAGTTAAGACCATACAAAAAATGATTGGAAAATGGCCTAAATCATAACATACCAAATAGCATGAGGCCACATGCCATTATTCAAACATGCTATTGACACCTACGTGAAATTTCGCATTCACAAAATTGGCATGAGGCCTCATGCCATCTTGATATACACACAGCTGCAGGCAAGTAATAACATACATGACAATACGCTAGCCATGAAATTGCAAGAGCCCAAGATGTCATGTGGCCTCATGCCATTTCTAAATGTGGTCCTAAACCATTCCATGGTGAATATACCAGGAAGCACAAGTGCCGAATATCAAGAGGAAGCGGTAGCCACACCAAAGACAGTGCCGCTCGCAACACCGCAACTGCTTGTAGCGCCGCTCGCACAAACTGCCACTCGCATAAACTGCCGCTCGCAATGGCGCTCGCAATGCCGCAACCGCTTGTAGACGCATAAACCACAGCTCACAACACCGCTTACACAAGCAGCGCTCACTGCGCTCAGCGGAACCAAGAACACGGCGCACAAAAATGATAGACTTAGGAATGAGTTCGAGAATTCAAAAATAACACACGCTTGAACGTCACATCAAATCCTCTGACAAACCAGATCTTATGATTCCTCTGACAAATTTCAAACTAAGTAGCTTCTAGACTTTGCTGTCGGAGGTTGAACTTTGTCACATCATGTCCTTGCCTCGATCCAGCTGTGCCATGTCAGTGATTCGAACTTTGCCATGCCATGTCAGCGATCCGCGCCAAGATTATTCGCCGTGTAAAGGAATAATTATGCTGTGTGTGTATGTCCATTTATGGCAATATAAGGCCACACGCCATTCAAAGAATAATGCTAGTCGAGCATTTTTTGGTGCATTTTTGGGTTCAAAATTGCATAAGCCCACATGCTATAAAGTTTACCTGTACCAAAAATAGAAACAACTTTATTTACTTGGGAATTTAAGTGGTTGAGGCATTTTTAAACTTACAAACACATGCCCTACACATTCCTTTGGTTGCTTAAAATTCAAAAATATTATAAACCTTTCTTTTTGCATTTTCAATGTTTTCAATTATGGTTTTTGATTTTCGCAGGACCAGCCTAGTAATCTATTTGCATCCCGTCATGTTTATAGCTAGCTTTCATTTGTCCCCTTCGCTAGCCTGAGATACATCTGCTCGGCATCTGCCTCTTACAACATTTGCCCAGAAAGGGCATCTTTCTTCACGCAGCATTTGCCACATGTTTAGGGTTAGGGTTTAGGGTTTAGCAATTCAGTAGCTTGATAAACATGCAAATACAGAACTTGATGCAAAATCCTTTGATATGTCACAATGCCCCTAGGACCATAAACACATTTCAATAGAGAGGGTCCTTTCATTTCATAACTCCTTACGTAGATCTTGGTGAAACCAGAGTTAGTGAAGTTGGTTTCTTATGATCCCACATCTGATTGTGATGTCCCTTTGCAGTGTCGATGGAAAGGTCAATGCACAACAAACTGTAGAATCTTGGAGCAAAATAACGGTCGGATCTATGGCAAATGCCCCTGAAACATTGTAAGGCTTGTGTGGTCTCATGTGGTGTCCGATCAAGATGCTTCTTTGCAGGGTCATCAAGAAGGACATTGTATACCATTCTGTAAAATCTAGTTGCGATCTAACGGTTGGATCTCCAGAAAACTCAAAACAATCTTGCGCGTGTTAGAATATTCTAGGAATATACTCCTATGTGCCCCTGAAAATGGCATGCGGCCCCACGCCATTCAAGAGATAACGCCAGATGACGCCGAGCATTTTTTGGTGCATTTTTTGGGATCAAAATTGCATGAGCCCACACGCTTGAACGTCACATCAAATCCTCTGACAATTTATTTAGCTAAACATCTGGCATTTTTGGAAATACAAGATGCTTTGGAATATCCAATCATGCATGGTATAAATATAGCGAGGGTATTAAATGATATCCCAATCATGATCTTTCTTTTGGATTTCGCATGCATGCAGTCCGAGGAATGATGACGTTGCGGATTTCTTTTGGATTTCACGCATGCACGCGGCGATCCAGAAATTAATGGTGGCGCCCAAGTCCAAGGAATGATGACGTGGCAGGATTACCAACCGTCGTGACATTTCGCGCGTGTGAGGTTAGGTTTTGCATTTTGCTTCGTACTCGCGCTCGCACACTCGCGCTCGCATCGCGCTCCCACTTCTCTACAGGTTTCTCGTGTGCATCGGCGTCCACTCGCACTTGCATCACACTCGCGCTCGCATCGCGCTCGTGTGCATCGGCGTCCACTTCAAGACACACCCAGTTTGTAACTTCGCCGCCAACTCCGCCGCCCACTCCACGCAGCCCACTTGGCGTCCCGGGAGATTTCAACGCCACTCTCCAACTGTAAGTGGCAGAGTAGCCTTGCTGCTACGATCCGCTGCACACACAGTGCACATTCGCTAGCGAGTCCGGTTGTCACGCCTCCATTCGGCTTCAAATGGTAAGTCTTTTAGGCCAAGTAGAAAATGGCATGAGGCCACATGCCATTCAGTAGCAACATTGGCATGCACCGATTGGGCTCTCGAGTGCAGTCCGGTTATAGATGGCGTGTAGCCTCATGCCATCTTAGGATGCAGCCTCAAGACATCTGATGCAGTGGTGAATGGCGTGTGGCCTCACGTTATTTCCAGCTGCTAGCTTTTCATCTGTCAGCTCTAATTGTTGTGCATTTCTGAACAGGCGAGGAATTGCATTCTTCTTCCAGCCACTGTCAATGTGGATGCAGAGAAGGGGGAGGAGCTCACCAGTTGGACTTTCGGGATGGAAGGCGAGGATCTGAGGCTGTACAACACAGATGGTGGGAGAAAAGAATGCATGGGGATCCTCATCCAAGTGACAGACACTCCATGCAGTTCCATGCAAGAATATGGATTGGCACTTGTGGTAGAGACAGCGTCTGCCTTCAAGATCCACCTTGCACATCCTAGCGGCTTCCCGGAGGGGGGTAGCAGCTATGACGAATTCCTAGAGGGAGCTAGGGAGAGGTTGTCCAGGAGGCCCACAATTTCAAAGATGCTGCGGGTCTATGAAGATCACATGGAATCCACGGACCTCACCTACGGCAATGTTCAAAAACTATATTCCAACATTGAGCCGTTGAGAGTGCCTCCAGTTCGCGAAGCGAAGGGGAAGGGGGTCGATCTGGAAACTACCCCGAAGCAGAAAAGGGTGGTCAAGCTCAAGCCGACGTCCGACTCTCCTCCAAAAAAGAAGCTACTCGGTGATGCCATTGCCTCGGGTTCGAACACTACACCCACCAAAAAGAAGAGCCGCAAAGAGCAGAAAGAGCAAGAAGAGGCAACAAAAATCGTCGCAGATAATAGTACTTGTTACTATTCCAACAAAGTATATACAATCGACGTGAGCTGTATCGACATCCAAAGCAAATACAACCACAAGCTAGTATCTGATGAGTGGGTGGAGAAACTGAAGCAGAAGATGCTGGCAAGTCCAGTAACACCCGACATCGCAGATGTGATCCCCTACTACCGAACAATGAAGGGCGAGACGAGGTTTCCAGACTTGATCAATAGGAAGGTGTTGGACGATCAGAACATCCGGTTCTATGCCGTCTCCGGGCAGCATTCTAGCTTGGCGATGCAAGAGATAGTTGTGGATATTATGGTGGGCGAGGAGGTGAAGAAAGTCTTCAAGACAAGAGTTGTCCACCTGATAAATGGCAACTCACCCCTCCGATCTATCATATACATCTCCCACGCGCAGAATGTCAAGCAAGAAACGTGCTACAAATCGGGTCTACACGAGACATTGGCACGAACACGGAAGCTCTGGGTTCAACTGAAGAAGCCACAAAAACCAGGACAAGGACGTGCACTAGCAACTAGCGCCTTGCAGGTAAGCCTCGTTGCATGTGGCATAGCATGTGGCCTCACGCCATTTCCATTGTAGGAATTCTTGAGTCTTCTCTCGAAAACACTGGGGGTCAATGACACACTCAGCATCCATAACATTCTACTCGCGACAAAAGTTGTTTTTGACAAATGGGTAGATGTGCTGAGGAGGTACCATGACGGGGAGTTACTAAACTCAATGGGTGTGGAGGACGGCAAGAAGCCCAATGATTTGAAGCTCAACGCTTTGCGTTTCTCGCGGTCTCTAGACGACGACGACCTTCTGACAGTGGCTAATGCTCTTCTACGTGGTGAGGTAGTCTTCAACAAGACCAAAATGACTCCCGGCCATATTGTGACATACGAGGACTTATGCATGACTCTGAGAGCTTGTGCGCTATTGAAGGATTGGATCTTCGAGCAAGTGGCCATGGAGAGGGTGAGCATCGACACCACGCAAGAGATGATGGAAGCGCTGGATTT
This sequence comes from Selaginella moellendorffii, assembly GCF_000143415.4. Lineage (NCBI taxonomy): Eukaryota > Viridiplantae > Streptophyta > Lycopodiopsida > Selaginellales > Selaginellaceae > Selaginella > Selaginella moellendorffii. Next base: position 1,968,510 of record NW_003314267.1, read on the forward strand.
GTCAAATGAAGACATCGACGAGTACGTGAAGGGGGCCCCCAAGTTCATCGATCTGCTGCGGGATGCCACGAAAAGTAAAGCTGAGAAGTTGGATCAGTATCCAAATTTCATTAAGAGTGATGTCGACCGCCGGCTTCAGAAACAGCTCAACCCCGCAGCAGAGGCCTATCGAGAACCTTACCGGGTATACTTGAATTCGGATGAGGATCAAAGGTGGAGGAGCATCGTTTCCTGCGGAGATGAGCAGGTCAAGAACATCTTTTGTGTGATGGACTTCACAAACGAGGAGATCACTCATGCAGACGAAGTCAGCTCCATCATTGACTTAATGGTGGGACTTGCGGAGGTGGAATCTTCAGTCCACTATATGAACTACGACTCCGAATCCTATCACAGGTTCTGGAAGGCCTTGAACGAGGTGAAGGCTCGGTTGAAAGGCAAGGAGATGCGGGAGATCCATGGGATAATGGCTAAGAAGAAGATACCGACGAATGTCCGCATCTTCACACTCGCCCTTGTTATTGGTCTTGCAGCAGAGTGGGACTGGAGTGACTTCCCAGCTTCGCTCGACAAGGCCGATCGAATTGATCTGAAGGAGGTCAATTTACCCGTGCCTGAGGAACTGAAGACGGCTATGGAGCTTTCGAATCCAAAGAAAGCTCTAGGTGCAGCATGGGAAATGCTCAGCTGGGTCTTCAATGCAATAGCAGGTGGGTCACCTGCTTCCGACTCCAAGGGCAAATGCGTTGTCGAGTACAACTGCGGCGGACTATTCTTTCGAGCCGCACTACTCAAGGGTGTCCCGTGTGTTGCGGTGACAAACTCCATTGAAGAGGTGACTTCAATGGAGCATATAATTACAGTTGCCAAAGAAAAACAGTATCTTCTCTGCGAACCTGGTGAGTACGCACTTTAAGTTTAAATGTTATCTCACAAGCTCTGTATGCAGGAGCGTGGCCACCCCCAGATGCTGAAACGGCGTTAACAGCTACTGTTGAAGATACCCATGTTAGGCCGAGCTCACAACCTGCACAAGGTAAGGTCACGTGAGGCCTCACGCCATTTTGATTATAGATCGTTGTGAATATTCAGACACGAGGACTGAAAAGCGCACTGAAGGTGCGTCGAAGAAGGACAAACAGACAAGCAATAGGAAAAAAGGAGGTACAAATTATATTTGCAATGGCGTGTGGTCTCATGCCATTCCTTGCAAGAGACACTTCTTCAAAGGCAAAACAGGCAAGCACCAGCCAAGCTCAAACTGACAGTGGTCATAAAAAGCGAAAGCACGTTGGACAGTCGTCGGGATCAGAGGCGTTTGATTCGAAAAGGAAGAAGGGCAACGAAAAGATGATAGGTAATGCCTCGCGGTTATGGCGTGTGTGCTCATGCCATTCATTGCAGATCAAGGGCTGAGTGAAAGCAGGCAGTCACCACCTCCTGACTCAGATTCCTATGGCGGACTCCCCTTCCCCAATCTCAATGGAGAGGTACAATGGATGAGGGATGCTTTTCAAGTCAGGGCCACGTTTTTCTCATTTCATCGTCTTCGAAGGGTGCAAGAACGTGCAGAAACCATGTTAAGACAGTCAGGTGAGGATACGGTCCTAGGTCACGCACTAAAACAGGCTATGGATGTCTTGTATTTTGAGATGGAGACTCGGCCAGATGATTTTCCCAAGATGGTCCTGGAAGAACAAGCCATCCAGCTTGAGCAGCCTATGGAAGAAATGCAGGAGGGGGATGAGGAGCCAGAGAAAGATAATGAGCAGGAAGAGCAGAAGGACGAAGAGGAGGACAAAGAAGAGGAGGACGAAAAAGAGGAGGACGAAGAGGACTTGGATGGTCCTCACAATGGTGACGATCACAATAACGACGATGGCCAGCCTGAGGTGGCCAAAGAGCAGCGGAGGAAGGTCATACAAGACAAACCATCAGGTAAATAATAGTACATCCATTCCTAACCTTTTACCATTTCTAACATTGTCCATGTAGGTCGCAGAGCAAATGGTAAGTAGAGATTATTCAGTTGAATTTACAAACTCTAGCCTTTAGTGTCGAGGAAGGATAGTGCCAAGCAAGGGTCGAAACGTATGTCCAATCCTTTAGAATCAGCAGTGCGCCCAAGTGATATTAGTCCTAGTTCCTCAATAGCAGTTGATGGTAAATACAGTATAGTCAATTCAATGTGCTAATGAGTTTGTTTTTAGTAGCACGGGAGGATACCATCTCAATCGAAGGGAGATATTTGGACATGCATATGGATCCGCCAGTGGACTCTACTTGCCTACAAGAGTCATCAAAGCTGGTGGAGGCTACTATCCATATCAACACCAAGCAAGCTGACCACGCTCCACTTGATGCTGCCCATACCACTGAGTCAATCTTGTCCACGTATCCAACTGACGGTGACCAGGTGCCATTGGACCCGCATGAGGCCGCCCCAGCCACTGAGCCGGTCGTATCCCCATTTCCAACAGACTCAACGTGTGCCCAATCGTCTGACTACGCGCCGTTGGAACCTCCCTACACCGCCCCGTCCACTTTGCCAACGGAGGCACCAGCTGAAATGGCGTGTGATCACACGCCATCGGAACCACCCCATGCCACTGTTGAGCCAGTTGTACCAGAGTCTACAGCTGAAATGGCATCTGCCCACACGCCATCGGATGCGATTGACCCCACATTGCAGAGGAGAGTATTTCCGCCCTTCACGTTTCCTCGACCAAAACCCTCTCAACGACCATCGGGAGCACCATTCGCTAATATTGTAGATGGTAAAATTGATTTGTACCATTTTTTATGCTGACGCATTTCATTTCAGAGTCACGGCGAAGGTACTGTATCGTTTTTGATCTGAACGGTGTCCTTTTCTCCCATGAGCGTGGCTCGTCCTCGAATGTCACTGCACCCTCCAAAGCCTGCGGTCGCAAGTTGGTCAAAAGAGACAGATTCACATTAATCACACGGGAGAAACTGTGGGATCTAATAATGACCATGCGACACTTAAAACAGAGGGCCGGGTTCAATTTGCAATTGGGAGTTTGGACATCCATGATGCCCCACAATGCATTAACGTTGCTACAGATGATGCACGATCAGACGCGAGTAATATTACCATTTGACTTTCTCCTAATGCAAGAGGATTGCTTGACTATGGTCCATGTGAGGGGTAGCAAGCCCATCTTCGTCAAGCCAGAGGCTGTAGTAATGAACCGGACTGCTAGGTCAAGTGAAATCCTCATCATCGATGACTCGCCAATTAAAACTGCAGCGAACACGCACACATATGCAGTGCACCCCATCTCTTGCAGTATAGAAACTAGGGAGAAGAAACCATATGTTTTGGGGGACCTTGCAAAACAGCTTGGAGCGATGGTGATAGAGAACCGGCCAGTCCAGGAGGTGGCTGCAGAAATCAACCAAATGGCAGATGGAACGGTATATCAGAAGCCATTTGATTGGACAGACACTAGTCATCATTTATGGCATGTATATTGTCTAGCCAAGCACTATCCACATCTCCATAATCTGCTCAACCGGATGGGTTCTTCGACCACTAAACATGAGCGTGGACGTATTAGAGAAGAGATGGCATTACTATTGGGTTTAAATCCTGATAGTGTGGAGAGTGATGAAATTCCAAGATTATTGTATAGGCGTTAGAGGCAAAAAATAACAATCTGAGATGGCATGTATTTATTTAAAAATGTAACTTATTATGGCATGGGGTTCCATGCCATTGTATTAATATTAAAAGACAATTCTTTGAGAGGATTTGCATTATACTAGAAGTGTTACAGCATGTTATTGGAAGTCTACGAAGTTGTTTTATTAATAAGGGGAAAGTAAAGATTGAATGGGGACTTGGGCTCCACCTAGACTCGGAGCAACTGAGCCAATATTAAAAGGATGAAAAGAAATTGAACGACGATGACAAGGAGAAGAGAGAGGTGAAGCAGTGGCAGGGGGAGGAGAAGTGATTGAGTAGACATTTCCTTGTTTAAAATAAAATGGTATGTGCCTCAATGCAGTTGAATTTTGTTATATTTATATACTATATAAAGGTTTGGAAACCTTATTTTACAAGTGGGATAATGACAATTCCCACTTTAACGAAATAGAGCTTCATAGCCAATTTAACATTTTACAAACATCACGAATATGCTCTTCCTATGTCCCCTTTGAGTGGATCAAAACATCATCAATGAAGTCAACAATCACATCTGGTATATCACAAAGAACCTCATTTGTCATCCGCTGGAAAGTTGTTAAAGTATTCTTCAAACCAAATGGCATCACCAAGAACTCGTACAAACCAAACAGTGTACAAAAAGTATTCTTAGAAATATCTTTTTCAGCCATTGATACTTGCCAGTACTTAGAAGCAAGATCTAGCTTGGTGGACCAATGACTTCGCCACAGACAATCCAAAAGATCAGCAGTGTGAGGAAGAGGGTACACATCCGGGATCATCACTTCATTTAATGGACGATAGTCAATGCAGAAATGAATACTCTCATCAGGCTTCGTCACAAGATGAAGTTCATATGCCCAAGGACTCCACAACTTTCGAATAACACCCTTCTTCAATATCTCCTTGATGTTTTCACGTAAAATCTTGATCTCTTTGGGTGACCAATGACGAACAGGAACCTTGATTGGATGAGCATCCCTAGTTGGAATCGGATGATGGGTGGCAATCTTGGCCCCGGACAATAGGTTAAATTCAAAAAGATTAGAATACTCCTTCATGAGCCGGTTAATTGCTATAGCACAAAGATTGTCGAAGGGATCAGAAAAGGAAAGAGCAGAACAAGACAGAAACATAGGAGGAAATAATGGGGGGACAAAAGTAATGGAAGCAAAGGTAAAAGCAGAGGGACAAAGAAGTACGGAAATGACAGGAATGGATGAAATATAAAGAAGTATGAGAGAAGGGGGAAAAGCCTCAAAGTCACACTTGGCATGATTGCATTGCAACCAATCCATACCAAGGATGAGGTCAAAAGTTTGACTCGGCACCACCTGCAATGACTGCAACCCAAGCTTGAGATCACCCACACACACCACTAAGTCCACCTCATCCCATGCACATGCGTACAACCGTTGCCATAAAGAATGAAAACTAGCTCTGCCGCATGATGCAAATGTAGACAGTAACATGTGGCAACAGGTCGAGCAATAAAAGATAAACTTAAATCTGTATCAACTAACATGGATAGGATAAAAGGAGACCTCTTATTATAAAAATGAGCTTGGAAAGTAAACACTGGATGAACTAATGCCGAGTGAACCTCTTGATGATACTCTGAAAGAAAAATAGAGGAGTCACTAACTTATTCATGCAAGGTCCCTCTGTTACTTGTGTGACTCCTCGTTTTCCAGATGCACCTCGGTGTCTAGACCTTCCAGTGCAATAACACCAACAGGACGTTGTTGACGCCAAAGTCTTCACCCAGGAAATGGAGGTCGCCAATCCGGAAAATGCTGACAACACCGATAAATATGACCAACTTCATCACACGCCCAGTAGTGAACATCACGGCTATGACCACATCCTCGCCTTTGTCTTGAACTCGAGCAACAGTAGCATCAACCTCCATTGGAACAAGATCATCGCCCACAAACGAATGCCAAATTGCATCACTAACTCAGATGGCCCTTGATGAAGACGATATAATTATTGAAAGGCATCATCACAATCATCAGCATGTCTAAATGCGCATTTGAAGACGTCCGGGAGAACACTCCAATCCCTACAAATGGTTGCACTCAAACCATTGTACCATTACAGCACCATCCCTTAGAGACATGTGGGAAACTCATGTAAACGTTGAGCATCATCCCAAGAATGATATGTGGCATTCACCATGAAGTGATCGAACCAATGGTACACATCATCCCCAGGATTCCCACGAAATAACTTTGGCCAAACAGGAGGATTGGCACCAAGAGCTGAAGGAGTTGTACCACGTGCCATGAATGCTGCCATCAACTGAGTTTGGTTGTTCAGTTGCAAAGTGCATGGCATCAAGCAATTGCACCAACTGCTGCTCTAGAGTTAGAGGAGGAGACTGTTGCTCTACCATGAAGATGAATGAAAAGAAAAGAGCAAAAGAAAGGAAATGAAAGAAAACTAGAAGGAAAAGGAGATCTAGAGAATGGAAAAGCTAAATCTAAACTAGAATCCTGAAAGGAAAGAACAAAAGAAAGGAAATGCCCCTCATCTCCACCAATGTGAGTGATTGGAATATGGAAAGGGAATACAAAAAATGTGCATCTCAATTAGCCCAAAAACCGTAGCTTATATATAAGAGCGAATGGTTCAGATTAAAACCAATTCGACAACTGCCAAAATCCCACTATGCTAATAATACTTTATTTCGTTAAAGTGGAATTTATTCAGTAAAGTGGGATATTAATTAGCATGTGTCCACATGCCATTTCCTAGTACTTAATTAATATTTATTAATATTTCTATCAGTTTTTTAATTTATTTTTTATATTTCACAATATTATAACACAAAATCATATGAAAAATTTTTAATTTATAAATTATAAAGCTAAAACTTCAATTTTTTATTGTTGTTATAAAAATAGCATGTGGCCACACACCATAGGTGGGATAATGAAATGTTCCACTTTAACGAAATAAAGCATAATATTAGTATACGGCATCGTAACTGTACACTTGGACTTTATAAAATGAATTTATTTTTTTATTTATTAATTTTAAAATTATATTTAATATGCCATACTGCATATCAAATTAAACTATGATATACAACAAAATTCCCATCATCTTGTAAAGCTAGAATTAAATTTATAATATTTATCACTTGACTATAAAGAAAATTTATTTATTTTATATAAAACTAAATTACCATCAGTTTGAAGTATTAATATACATCCATTTTCTCCAAGATTACCAGTATTTAATTTCTAATATTCTTGTGAGCTTGGGACATAAAATAATTGTAACTCACAATTTTTAAATAAATTTAGTTAAAAAATTTATTTCATGAGAGTTTTATTATACCTAGCACACTCAAACTCTCTTCCATTATCATGTGATCGAAAAGTTGCATATGTCTTTCTATTAATTGGAAATGTGTATTATCCAGTATATGCATAATTATTTTTGGTGCTAAGCTTGTAATACTCCCCCTTATGCTGCATAATTATTTTTGGTGAATACTCACCCTTATGCTACAAAAGGACATTTGAAGTCAATTATAGTTTTCCATTTATTTGAATTGGTGGCATTTGATTTAATGGAGCCTTTTTTACAATCAATTGTTGGTAATAAATATGTCATTATTGCTTCTAATTACTTAATTTGCTAGGTGGAAGTTGGTGCTCTTGCTAATGCATCTATAATTATTGTTGAATATTTCCTCCTCAATCAAATGGTGTTTTAACATTTCTATCTGGAATGAATTCTTTCAAACAATGGTTCCATATTTATAATTGAGGCATTTTATATTTTAACATTTTGGTTGGGGATATGTTAAAATTTCACAAGTGTTTATCATCCATAATCAAATGGTTTAGTAGAACAGCTTGTTTGGACTATTAAAGATATGATCGTGAAGTATATGAATTTTCAATATTTGGATTGAGATGGTTATTTGTCATCTCTTTAGTATGTATATGTCACAAATGTGCAAAATTCTATTGATGCTTCACTATATAAACTTTTATTGATACTACTAACGGAGTTGAGTTTACCTTCACAACTACTACGAGATGTTGATGTTAAGTTTTAAGATTAATATTTAACAAGCACTTCCACTTATTCAAACAAAATCTTCCAAGCAACTAGGCCATGTATAAATGGGACAACAATGGCATTACAACTTTAATCATTATCCATCTATGGAGTACAAAGTGGATGACTTGGCATTAATTTGTTTTCCCAACCTTATAGTATGTGGTTCTCCTTGCTTAATGAAAGGGACCATATCAAATGTTGCAGTAAGTTAGATCACAAGTTTATAAAGTTTGGCATAACGTCCAACAAGTAAATTCTCTAGAAATTATGCATGTGTAACAATTGAAACACTTCGTACAAAGGGATTAAAAACAATTAACACCACCTATAAATCCATCAATGCCTCCTCTTGAAATTCTTCTAGATCCTAGCTTATCCATGAAAAAACCCTAACTAACTATCTTCCAGCATTCCAAGAAGAAAGGATGATATAAAGTCAAGTGTATAATTATAATGCTATATATTAATATTAACATAATAAGATTTTGATAACTGTCAAATTGATTACACTCACAATTAAGCAAACCATGGAACAATCGAGACCAACCATGATTTGGAGCTTCCAACAGCATAGGGACAAGAAGCATCATTGCTTGGGCAGGCTCTTGAGAAATCCCAACCTCTAGATCTGCAACTACCAGATATGGAGTCCCGTGAGCTCTCTCCCTCCCAAAACTCTGGAAACGCTAGAGCTTCTCGTGGAAGCAGTGTGTGCGAATTGCTATCGCTGGGGTGGGACGAAAGTTGTGTACGTTTGTCCTCCACACAAAACGGCTATAGAGGCCACGGAGGTGGACGAGAAGAGCTTCCAGGATTCTACTCATGGTTTTGGAGCTGATATATGAGGCCAAGTTCTTGAGAAGATCGTTTGGATATAGGGCGGGAAGAGGTGCTCGTGAGTGCCTGCGATTCATCCACAGTAACTTTGGTGATGTCTCGTGGACTGTGAAAGGAGATCTCTCCAAGCTCTTCGATTATCCACAGGCCGAGCTCTTCAACCGGGTTCTACGCAATGTGATCCAGGACGACAAAGTTGGCGAGCTGATCATCAAGGGGATGAAGACACGTGCTCCTCTGGTCGTGCCTCAGTTTAAGAGATTGAATCCGACAAAAAGAAAGTTCCTGGAGTTTGAGCCGAGAAGGACTCCGTTGTGGCTGGAGGTGGTTCTGGGATTTGCTCCGGCAGAGGCTCAAAGAACTCCCGACTGGGGATGCAACAAGCTCGGTCCGTTTCTGGCCAACGTTTATCTAAGCGAGCTCGACTCCTGGAAGGAAAAGCAGGCCGAGCTGTTCCGTCGGCCTCACGATCCGTCCGTCGGTTTAAACTTTAGCACCGACGAGCAGGAGAAGCCAAACAATGCTAGGAAAATGGAGTACGTCCGCTTTGGAGCTCACTTCCTTATCTCGGTCAGAGGCATAAGAGACGACGTTTTGAGCTTCGAGGAGAAGTGTAGAGTCTTCTGCAAGCAAAAGTATCATCGCGAGCCGGATTTTGGAGCACCTGAGGCGATCTCAACGCCGACGCTGTTCCTCGGCCACCATTTTTTCCAGACCAAGAAGTTGAAAACGAAATGGGAGCCGTCCTCAAACAAGAGAGGAACGGTTTCGAAAGTGGAGAAGATCGTCTTCTGCGTGGACGGCGCTGCGGAGCACGCCGTCCAGAGCTTGAAGCGAGTAGGCGTTCTCGACGACAAAGACAACACGTTTCCATGCATGCGGCTCTTTCACGAGGACCAGGTTCACAACAATGCTCGTCAACAAGATCTTGCGAGCGCTGGCCGACTTGTACCAGCACTCGACAAACCGAGCGGAGATGTGCGAGCTACTTGTTTCGATTGTCGCTGGCGAAGATGTATGCTGCGAAGCACAAGCTCCGGACGCAGATCCAGGTGGCCAAGTCCGCGTCCTTGGATCTTTGCAAGCCACTCAAGGATCCTCAAAAGGCCGGAGGAGAACCACAGACGGAGGCGGTGCGCATACCAGAAATTAATTAAATCCCATATTTCCTCCATAATTTACATAGTAATCTTTGTCAACACTGGACGACAAAAGAGCTCTCCAAGAAAGAATCGCTCGCTCCCTGGAGGAACGTAAGCTCGTCTTGCAGATGCTTAAGAGCAGTAGCATGTTGGTCAGGAGGACAATCGCTGCAAGTTCCCAGCAGATATCCAAAATCAAAACCGCTGCCCCGCTTCGAAAAATCGGAACCAGCACTGACAAATCTCCCCTGAGAAGCCTGCTTTGCACACACGGAAGCCACTTCCAGGAGCACATGTGAATCAACCCCGTCTTTGAGCTTCACAACCATGAAGACTTTGGGGCCGTCTCCCACTTGAGAGGCATCGTTGGTCTCCCAGTCGAGCACGAAGTAGTCGTCGCATATTTGCCTGCCCATCTCCACAACTTTGAGATGCTCGGGATGTGGCAAGTAGTGCGCAAGAGCTTCTTTCCCGGAGAACCTGGCGTAGAGGGCGTGAGTAAATGAAAACGTACCGCTGATCTCCGCAATCCTGGCAGCTCTGAAGTAGAGAATGCCATCCAGGCTCTTGAGACTGTTGAGCGCGTGTAGCAATTCTTCTTCTTGAGAATTTGATAACTCCTTCTTCAGCCTTAGGAGGACCAAGTGCTCCACAAAAGCCATAGCTGCGGTTGTGGAAAAGGAAAAACTTTGTTTCTGAGAATGGATAAAAAAAAACAAGGCACTTACCAGCGACATGAAGCTTCCGCGAGTAGACAAACTTAGTCAATTCATCATCTACCGTTCTTCGTCATATCTCTGAAAGTTTCAAAGAGTCACGTCTTGGATGAGAAACATCCGCGCAAGTTCTAGTCATCGACCAGCTAGTTCCAAGTTCCTTGGCCAGCACAACTAGTCCATCCTGGAGTCCCTCTGGACGGAGCAGCCTGGCTACACTTCTCAGAGTTTTCTCTTGTAGCGGCTTCCAGTCGTGAGCTATGGCTTCTGGAACGCTGTAAACAAGCGCCAGTCCGCATTTTCGAAATTAGAAAAACAGAAAACTAAATGGTATCAGAGGGAGGTTTCGATCCTCCGACCTGTGCTGCGCCACTCTGATTCCTTGATTTAAATATTTAAGAGTCTAAAACAGGGTTTAATATTAAATAGTTTAATACATTTTGAATTAAAACAATATTTTTAAAGCTGTTGAATTTGCATGAAAACTTTACTTTGCTCTTTGGCTGCCACGAATGAAGCAGGGCTTTACAGTGCAAGCTTTGAGAATGAGAAGCATCGCGTTGCAGAGCTCGTAAGAAACACTAGAGATGTAGCCACTGCAAGTCGAGTTCACTGGAGCATACACAAGAGCAGGCTCTCCAAAAACAAGTATATCTCCAACCTGCTCGTCCAAATGTATGGCAAACTTGGCAGCCTTGGCGAAGCACTTCAAGTGTTCGATTCAATCGCACAACCCAATCTTTTCTCCTGGAGCATTGTTGTGGTGGCATTTGTCCAGAATGGCGAATTGGAGAAATCATGGACGCTTCTCGAAAAAATGCCCGAGACCAACGTAATTGCTGTCACAGCCATTTTGACAGCTTATGCTAAGCAGGGAAACTTACACGAGGCCAAGGTGATATTTGACAATGCCCCGGAGAGGAATCTAGTCACTTGGAATACTATGCTCCAGGCATATTCGCGGACAGGGCATCTGAAAGAATGTAGAAAGATCTTCCAGGACATGCCAGCCAGAGATTCCGTGTCATGGAATATGCTAATCACAGCCGCTGTAAACAACGGCAGTGTGGAATATGCGCGGGAATGTTTTCAACTGGCTCCCGACAGAGACGTGGTACTCTGGACAACCTTGCTGGCGGCATATGCCGAGATAGGGAATCTGGAAGAAGCAAAGGGGTTGTTCGACCGGATGCCGTCCACGGATGTGGTGACGTGGACGGCCATGATCATCGCCTACGCTCATAGCGGCCACCTTGAGGGGGCTAGAGCCGTGTTTGATAGAATGCCTGAAAGAAATGTCGTGTCCTGGACGAGCATGGTGGCGATTCTCGGCAAAACTGGCATGGTGGGCGATGCTAAAATCATCTTTGATTCCATGCCCGAGCAAAATGAGGTTTCGATCACGGCGATGATCGCTGCATACGCGAAACATGGCCAAGTAGAAGCCGGAATGGCACTGATAGATCGAATTCCAACCTTAAACACAGAGATTTGTACGACGATGATCCAAGCTCATGCCCAAGTCGGAGATTTAGACCGTGCAAAGAGAATGTTTGATTCGATGAGGGATCACGACGTAATCGCGTATAACACAATGATCAGTGCATATGTCGATTCTTTCAAAGTAGAGCACGCAAAGTGTTTGTTCGACAAGATGCCTGTGCAGAATCTTGTGACATGGAATGCTATGCTTGCGGCATATGCCTTGAATGGGCATCTTGATCAAGCAAAAGAGTTGCTGCTTTCAATGCCGGACAAAGATGTGGTGACATGGACAACGGTGATCATAGCATACGTGGCTGCTGGAGACCTGGACACGTCACAGATATTGTTTGACAACATGGTCGAGCGGACGTCGGTGTCTTGGGCTGTTATTCTTGCAGCATATGCCCAGAGTGGGCATCTTTGCAAAGCAAGAGGAATCTTCGACGGGGTACCCTGTTTAAATGCTGTGATATGGACGTCAATGGTGGCAGCGCATGCGCACTTTGGACTTGGGAGCCAAGCCGTTGATCTCTTCCAACGCTTGAACCTTGAAGGGCTGGATTCCTGCCAAGTGTTGCTCACTCACATTTTGAACGCTTGCAGCCACTTGGGTCTTGTTGAGGAAGGCCGGAAATTCTTTAGATTTATGGTTTCTGAGCGAGAACTATCTCCAACCAAGGAGCACTTTCGAGCGATGGTGGATATCCTGGGAAGAGCCGGGCAGCTCAAAGGTGCCGAGGAGATTATTGTCAACATGCCCTTTGTTCCTGACGTTGGTGACTGGGAATCGTTGTTGGGCTCTTGCAAGATGCATAGAGAAGTTGTCTTGGCAGCTCGAGCAGCAGAGATGGTGTCTCGGTTGGATCGGAAAAACACTACTAGTTACCTGTTAATGTCAAACTTAGTTACCTGCTAATGTTAAACTTGCCAAATGCTCAAAGAACTTACGTTGTTTTGAGCGTTTGTTCAAACCCGTTAATCGATAGTAAGTGTCGGTAAGTAGTATGTGTCGTTTAAACGTTGGAACTCTCTGGTGGTAATGGAGGATTATCCTCCAAGACTTTGTTGCGTGGGGATGATGGTTGCTGAGTTAGCTGCGAGTAAGTTCCCTGAGCTGTACGAGTACGAGTTAAGATCGGTCATGTTGGAAGGCAGGAGAGAACTTACAATCGGGAGCTCCAAAAACAGATGGAAAATGTTGCCCATAGCACAATGTAGCACTTGTCATTCCTGTTGTCAAAGAAAAAAAACTATTCAATGATCGTAACTTGTGTAAGCCAAGGTACCTATCAAAGCGGCAACGCACACGTCCTCCCAGTGGTGTTTGTAGTCTTCCAGGCGAGAAATGGAAACGTAGGCTGCGACGGCAAGCGGCGCAAATGGAATTAAAAACTTCCACATTTGTCCTTCTCGACGGTGATCAAACAGCTGAAGCTTTCCAGCAAAATAGAGAGACAGGTAGCCCAGTCCTGCGAAACACCCTGCCAGAGAAGTCAAATAAACTAGAATATACACAATAAAGAAGTCGCTTACACGAGGCATGGCCACTTGGAAAGCTTTTGTGTCCATCTCTGATCACAGCCTCGTCACCAGTGCAGAGAACTTCGCCAATTGCTGTATAGATCTGAATCGAGAAAACAATCACAAAGGTGTCATTGGAAAAGAAACTGCTACATACCTCGACTCCATCCGGAAAGCATCGCCAGAAGAAATCCGGTCGAGGCCGACCAACAGACACCTTGATCGCATTTGTCACAACACCAGCAATAGCGAGTGAGAAAGCCAGCCCTGGATCGTAGCATTGAGAAAACAAGTGTAAGAAGAGAGAGAAGAAAAACCAAGAAAAACTTACCCAGTAGAGCATGGTGAAGATCGCGAGGATCTCTTTTGTAAGCGTGGAAACATAGAAAAATGAGAGCAGGAACTGCCAGGGAGATCACCTGATCAAAAGAGACTACCAAAACTTCCATCACTACACCAAAGCGTTCGCAAGAGAAAAAAGTGCTTTACCGGAACGTAAACAAAGGAAACCGTGCTGGATTTCATGGGATATCGCAGATCGTCCAGCATGTACTTCCCCACAAATCTCTGGAAAGGATGGAGGACATGGAGCCCATAGAATGCCCCGCCAAGGAACACGACCACAATCCAGTCGAGAATGTGGCGCCTTGCAAGCTCCAAGAACGATGCTCTGCAAGAAATCCTCGGACTAGGAGTGTCCAAGAGCGGCATCTCTAGCCTCTGCATTTGCCCCGAACTGCAAGAAATTGCTGGAAATTCCAGGGACAATAGCTTCTCTCCCGAAGAACCCTAAATTGGAAGTCATCGACGGCCAAGTTACACGCTGGCACCAGTCAGCCTCGTCAGCTATGGCGATTAGGGTTTTAACGTCTCTCCTGCGCCATCGCTCGTCCGCCGCCGCCCTGGTAAGCTTCTCTCCGCAACATCTCGCCAAAATCTCTCCCGGAATCGCACGGCGCCGCCATTTTGTTGCGCTGCGCGGATCATCATCGATCGAGAGGGAACCTGGATCATTCTCGCGCTCCAGGTACTTCTACTCGACATTGAGCGAGAAGAATCACAACAAGGAGCTGGATGATATCAATTCCAAGTTCGCCGAGGCCAGGGAAGAGATTGAGCTGGCCTCGGAGTCGAAAGAGACGGTGTATTTCAACGAGGAGGCCGAGACCGCTAGAGTGGCGGTGCAGGCGGTGCTTGACAAGTACCAAGCGCTCCTCGCCAAATTGAGCCCGGAAGAAAAAGGTGGCGTCCAGAGAGCCATGGGGATGAAGATGGAGCAGCTCAAGGCCGAGCTTGCCCAGCTCAAGGAGTGAGACCCAAACAAAACAACAAGACAAGAGATTGCTGAGTACTCCGTTTCTTCTTTTTTTTGCATGGCTTTGTGCCTTCTGTCTCAATCTACTCAAAGGATAACAGTGGCTGTGGGATTAGATATTCATTCATTCGGATACTGTTTACTATGCCTGGCATGAGGTGCACCAGTAAGTGTTTATGGAGTAGTAAAATATTCATTCATTTTCGTATACGGTTTACAAAGTCTTGCCCAAATATTTAAAAACATCTATTTATCTATGTGCACTAGTACGTGTTCTGAGAATTAAATATTCATTCATTCATATACTGTTTACAAAGTCTTGCCCAAATAAGTGTTGCATTGAATCTGTTTATCTATGTGCACTAGTAGTAAGTGTTTTGAAGTGGCTGTCGAATTAGATATCCATTCATTCATATACTGTTTACAAAGTCTTGCCCAACTTGGGGTGTCTTGCACAAACTTTAAAAACATCTATCTATCTATTTGTTTATCTTGTAATGCGTCTACCTCTATAAAGCATGAGACCGAAATATTTCGAAATGCTGCACTTCTATAAAGTATGAGACCGAAATATTTAGAAATGCTGCACCAATAAGTGTTGCACCTTTGCTCGCCCCAATGGCATCTGCATCTTGAGCCACGTCTTCAGAGACTAAAGCGTCCATTGCCTGGTTGCCATTGTCAATCCTGGTCTCCAGTGCTCCTCACCTCATCTCCTTGGTCCGTGTTGCCCTTCCTCGGCGCCACCTGATATAAGCAAATCAGCTCTTTTATCTTACGCATACAAACAAGTTCGATTATAAATTGAGCTCCTTTTCACAGTCAGGTGGGAGGCCTTGCTTGACAGTGACGTGGCATGGCTTTGACTGCTACTTGGGTGGCTGGGATTTTGAGCCCGAATATCCCGTGAGTATGCCCATTTTGTTTATAAACAGGCTTTTGTGTCAAATGGTACCTCGACTGCTTCCTTGATTGGTATGTTTTGGCGGCTTCGCTGCTTTCTTGGGCTTGATGAATTCCCTGTGGTTTTTCTCTTTCCAGGCCTCTTGATCCATCGAAGCGATGAAGGCCTGGTACATGGACAGCTCTTGCGAGGATCAGAGGCTTCCTCACCATCTGGATCCTCCGCAATATGTGAGCGAGGAGCATCTCTCAGGTATGGCGGCAGAAATTCTTCTCCTCTTTTCTTGGTTGTGGTGATTGATCCGAAGGTCCTGCAGAATTGGGGGTTTTGCATTGGGTGATGAATGCCGACGAGTACGAGACGGATCCCCAGCTCAAGAAGCTCCGCGAGGAGCGTGGCTACGATTACGAAGTAGACATATTTTGCTATCTTTTCTTTTCTCTCTAAGTTCTATAATCTCTCTCCACGCGCAGGATTTCATCACTGTCAGCCCCGACAAGCTGCCGAATTACGAGCACAAAATCAAGACCTTCTACGAGGAGCACATCCACACTGACGAAGAAATTCGCTACTGTCTGGACGGAAGTGGTACTAGAATCGCGATTTCTCTTGAGAGCTTTACTTCTTTCATTCTTTCTTGTGGCAGGCTACTTTGATGTGCGAGACTCCGATGATCGCTGGATCCGGATCTGGGTCGAAAAGGGCGACATGATCGTCTTGCCTGCCGGTAGTTACCATCGCTTCACAAACGACGAGACAAACTACATCAAGGTTTTCTTTGATCTTCTTTTCACTTCCATTTGCTCAAAGTTTTTTTACTTGGTAGGCGATGAGGCTTTTCGTTGGAGCTCCCATTTGGACACCTTATAACCGACCTCAAGATGATCATCCCATCAGGTAGAATCTCTCTCTCTCTCTCTCTCTCTCTTTTCTTTTGTTCTTCCAGAGCTTCACTCTTCTCAAATCTACACTTTCAGGCAGCAATACGTCTCTGAAATTCGCAGGAAATCGTCAGGAGCAGGAATAGAGGCGCACTAGAAACCAGATTTGTTTGAGAGTTTAGAAGCACTTCACTCGCATGAGATAGCTAGCTAGCTATTCACAGTCCTGTCTAGCAAAATTTGTATCAAGTTACCTGGTTACCACTGACCGAGCGCTTGGCCCATTTTGATCCTCTGGCCCTTCTCGACTGTGAAGTTAAAGCCCTGGTAAGGATTGTCGAGGACCTTGAAAAGATCTTCCACTTCCCCTGGAGCCTCAAACACCATCACCACAGTTGATCCAAGGTTGAACGTGGCTACCTGAAACATAAAGAGGCTCTCAAGAGGATCTCCACAAAAATAATGACTTGCCTCGTCACCCTTTCTTATGCAGTAGCCACAGTTTTCTTTGATTGACGACTCTGCCTTGGTCGTGTTTGTCTTCAAATCTGGCTCGAACTTTAGCTGTTGTCAAGCAAAAGATTTAGTCAAGAGAAGCTATATAGAACTTGATACACACGAATCATATCTTACCTCAATCGAGCCACAGTTCGTTGCTCCGACTAAAGCCATGGACATGAGTCCCTCCTGCCATTCCCCTTCCAGCACAATCTGGACGAAAGAGACGTGATCAGACTCATATCTGCTGCACAGTACTGCAACTTACTCGCTCATTGACAACATAGAGATTCTTAATTGTCCTGGCGGCACGCGCATTGACAGGATACAGATCTCCTGGACAATTGGAAATGGAGAAAAGCACTTTAAAATGCACCCAGCTTGAAAGGCATTCAAACTTGTACCTGAGAAGTGACGCCGATTCTCTATGCACCAGTTGGAAGGAGAATGCACGCGGTGATAATCTCCAGGGCCCAGATACAAAACGCAATAGAAAAGTGCGCGAGGGGGCCTGGAAAGATAAAGGCATCCAAACATCACACAAAAAACGAAGGTACCTTACCTTACCTCACTTCCTTGGGCCGCTTGTCAGTGCCTGGTGAGCGCCAGAATGTAAATATACTTCGGGACGATTTCTTTTCTTCTGGTGCCGCTGCAGTCTTTATCGGATTCGGTTCAAAGCCAAGGAGAGCAGACAGCGAGTACGTAAATCCTTTCACTTGCTCTACCTTCGCTCCCGGTTGCGCAACACGGCCATACCTCGTGACTATGCCATCCACAGGGCTCAGCTGTGCATTATGAGAATTCAGCTATCAGCAGGAAAACAATAAGACAAGATAGACTTACCATACAGTTTTCTCGAGTGTCGATCGGCCGTGCTCCTGCTTTCAGTCCTCTGGCAAAAAACTCGCGAAGCGAGGAGTACTCCTCCAGAGACAGAGGTACCTCGTCCAGGTCTGAACAACACATTTAAGTTAAGTTTTTCGCAAGTCTTGTACATATACCTGTGTGAAACGCTCGAGCCCAGCCCTTGTACACATAAGGTCGTGACCACGTAGGCAAGTTCTAAGAGAAGAAAAAAATAAGAAACATAAACAATGCATGAAACCTGACTCACAATAGACGAGATCGATCCCCAGACACGAGAGATGAAGCGCAGTGGCAACAGTCGTAGAAACGAGGCCTGGAAAACAAGAAAGAAAATGTAGGAACCTTAGACCTTTCCAAAAACCCGGAAACTCTTCTAGTGTACCTTGGTGTCTGGGGAAAACTCTGGCTCGATTCCCTTTTGTATCGCAAGCTCCATCTAGAAACAAAGTAAACCATCCATCAGCATTGTCACATCACAGGCTACCATCGAAAAAAATCCACCTGTTTCTCCTCGTAAATTCTCTTTCCTTGCAGCACTGCGACCATCGCCAGTGTCGCGACTGTAGCGCCGGGAAGAAAAGACCTAGCTGCGCCATGCAAGAAAGAAGCATTCGGATGCGGAATAGGATCGATCGAGCTCTCACCTTTGCCCGCTGCTGATCCCGCTGGCTGCCGCTCCCGCACCACAGATTCTTCCTCGGCGGCCGCGGCAGCGGTGGCGCCGGATGCCGAAGAGCTGAATCGCGCGCGCGATCGCGCCCTCCATCGCAATATTTTGGAGAGGAGCGCCATGCAAGAAGAGCTTGCCCTACTCAGCTTCTACTAAAATTCCTTATATATTCTCTAGAAAATCTTTGGTTGGAGATTTCGTGGAGCTCAAGATACGTCCAGAAAGAACCCCAAGTAAACTCGATCGAGAGCTCCCAAAACTTTTTTACCGATCGATCGATCTTGCTAGAGTGGAGATTTTCACAGCAAAAAAACTATGGGATTTCAAGCTCGATTCCTTGTAGGGGGTTTAGGGTTTAAAGCTTGGTGTGATGCTGCGGAGACGCCTCTCTTCGCTCTTTCGACGGGCAAATGTGGCCTTTTTCTCGCAATCTTCGCCGGGCTCGGGTTTGATCGATCTGTGCCTCGGTTTGTGCAATGGATTTGATTTTCTTTTTCCTCGCAGGCTCGCTCGATGTTGCTGAAAATCTCAATAGCAGGTAAGCCGCGTTGGCATTTCATGTCTATCCATCGTGTTATAAGCTTCTTCCTCGTTGTTCTATCTCTTCTTGGCATCGTATGTAGTGTAATTCTAGAGAAGTTCTTGCCATTTTGCGTTAACACAAATCTTCGTTTTTCAAGCTTTGATTCTTTCTAGCCGAATGGTAGCATGATCTTTTTCTTTTTCTTTCTCTTTTCTAGGATCGTCATACCAAACAAGCAACGAAAGAGAGTCAAGCCAGGGGTGATCTCACGAGAGTTGGCTCTACCGAAAAACACAAAGAGGCCTATGTACGCGCGAGAAACTGTGCGAGGAACTCCAGAGCAGCCACTCGAGCCTCAGGTGCACGATGAGCACGACCGAAAATCCATGAGAACTTCGTGCCGGTTGGCTGCTCAGGTCTTGGAATACGCTGGAACTCTTGTCAAGGTAACATTCACCGCTAGATTTCTCTCAGAAAGAAAAAGGAAGTCTGATTGTTTTCCTTCAAAAGCCAGGGGTCACGACCGATTACATTGACAGGCAAGCTCACAAGTTGATCATGAACTCCGGAGCGTATCCCTCTCCGCTCAGATATGCGCGATTTCCAAAGAGCATTTGCACTTCAGTAAACGATGTTATATGTCATGGAATCCCGGATTCCCGTCCGTTGGAGGCAAGATCTCTTTTTCTCTTTCTGTTTTCTTCTTCGCAGATCAAGCTTCTCTTACTCCAGCTGCTGCTTTAGGATGGCGATATCATAAACATCGATGTCACGGTGTACAGAAGCGTAAGGTTTCCACTTCTAGTTTTTCCAGGATTGTTAGCTTTGATTGATTTCCTTGTTGCAGGGATTTCACGGCGACACATCGAAGACGTTTCTTTGTGGCAATGTCGACGACGAGCTCAAACAGCTGGTGGATGTAAGCTCTTTCCATTTTTACTTTTCCAAATCGATATTATTTGTGTTTCTTCTGATCTTTTCTAGGTAACTCGAGAGTGTTTAACCATGGCGATTTCTATCTGTGGCCCTGGAGTTGACTACAGACTCATTGGAGAAACAATCAAGTAAATAAAAGTGTTATCTTTGTTGCCTCACAGGATCTTTTTATTCTTCTTCCTAGTGAAATTGCCGATCGCTACAACTATGGCATCGTTCGAGACTTTCTCGGTCATGGTATTGGCAGATACTTCCATTCCGCTCCAGCGATCATACCTTACCGTAAGCGTTTTCTTCTTTCGCAGCTCCAAAGTTTCTTAAGTTTCATCCTTCCAGGCAATAGAATTCCTGGAAAAATGCAAGTGGGAGAAACATTCACTATAGGCAAGACAAGAAAGAAGGAAAAAAACTCTCTCGTTTAATAGCTCTCACGTCTATGCTCTGATCTCGCAGAACCCATTTTAACGACTGGAGGAACGGAGTATCAGATTTGGAACGATGGTTGGACGGCAGTAACTAAGGATGGTAGCTATGCAGCACAGTTTGAGCACACTGTGCTCATCCTAGAAACTGGTGTAGAGATTCTAACACTGCCTCTCTGAGACTTGTTTTCCATAGAATTTGAATTCTTAACATTAGCATTTGGCCAAAACTACAAACTTTTAAACTTCTTTTTTAATATCTATTTTATTACTAAAAGGGAGTTTTATATAACTTTAGGATACATTTTTTAACTGCTTTTATGACTTAAATTAGGTTACTACTTTAACAATAATCACTAAAACAATGTAGCCTTATAAGAAAATGCTGAATTTAATTTTAATCTATATCCAAACATGGTTAAATATGTTAAAACTTTAGAGATGATGTTTTTGGTTTGCATAAGCAAACTTGTAAACGGACTGGGATGGTAGTGAATATACCAAGAATATGTTTGAATATTTTAGGATATTCTACCATCTAATGGTTGTTAATTTTGTATTTATAATTTTAAACATGTTTATAATGTATAAACTTTCTTAAACCCTATCTAGTATATTCTTTTTTATTACATCATCTATATATTCAATAAGATTAATCTTGTATTTATCAATTACAAACATTCTTATAATTGTTAACTTTATTCGATCAATTGGATTAAAAAATAAGAATAACACTACTATTAAACAAACAAAACATTGCTACATGCAATGCATAGCAAATTTTTATATAAATTTAGTTATTTAATTAATTAATTTTACAAATAATAAAGAGAATAATGCCTTAGAATTATTTTGTTATTATTGAGTATAAAGAAAAAATAAGGTAAAACGTTTTTCCTCTTTTATGACTTTTAAAAACAATAAGTGCCAATATTTTTCTACTTCTTTACTAATATTTAAATGATATTAATACATTTATATTACAATGTTAAATTTAAATGACTATTAACAAATTCATAAACTATAATTACATTTATAATTAAAGTGCACTCTTCAAAAGTAAATAAAAGTATTGAAATTTATAAATAAAATTATACGTTTCATAAATTTAATAAAAAATAGTTTCTAATTTTTAAAATTTAATTTCAGCATCGTCATTACCCTTGTGAAATATTTTTTGAAATTCTATTTTTTATCTAAAATATATATAATATTAATAATGCTAAAAGTTTTACAAATTGTTTCTTTAAGATGTTTACAGCAAAGTATGTTATTAATATTTTTATTATTATTATTACATTAATTTTTATTAAAGTGTTTATATATATACTATCCAAATTAAAATTATAATATTTTTCTTAAAGAATGTATAACTAATTGAAATAACTGTTATAAATTGTATTAATATCAATTAAATGATCTTTCCTTGTAAACCTTTCTTATACAGATGGTGTTTGTTATGAGTTTAGCATTATAGAGAGAGCCTTTTTAATAAATAATATATAATTGATGACGGATTAGTTTATCACAAAGTATTTTTTCTTGTATTTATATGTAAAATAATTTTTTTTTCTTTTGTTGTAATAAATGCAAAAGTTTTCTTTTTGGTTTTTTTTACCCATAAATGCAACCTTTCCCCCTTATCTAAAGGGCGTGCGTTTAAAGAATGTGCAACAAATATATTAACGAATGAAATTAAATATCTGATTTCTACCAAATAGTGTCAAATCAGAATTCACTAATGCAACCAAAAACATGTTTTGAGTCACTCTTGGACAGTAAATGTTTTTTTTGTTTTTGTTTTTTAGTTTTAATCTTTTCTTTTTCAAGAATGCTATCTTAAATAACATCCCAACTATAATCAACTGTCATCATCTCTCTTTTACTGCCTTTCAAATGAGTTCAAATTACATTTAGTTTTCGTTTTCTTAATACTCACCATTATAGTGAATTAATTAAATTTTCTATTCATAACAAAATTATTTATCTCAAGAAAGTATTTTTAAAACAATCATGAATAATAAACTTATTTTAGATAATGTTTTAATTTTTTTGTCCCTTATGAGAAAATAAAATCTTTAATAACCTTTATTGAAAATTAAAACTACACACTTATTAATCTTTGTTTTAAATTGAGGATTTGAAAAAAAACATTGTAATCATGAAAGAAAAATAATAAAATCACAAAATGTTTAAAATATAAAAATCAGGCTTACCAAATTTTTAAAAAATGTTTAATAAAAATTTGAAATATTTTAAAATTATATATACATTTACATATCTTTTTAATACTTTACAACCGCGCAGAGGAGGGATCCAGCCGTGCGATTGGATCGTATCGGACGGTTCCGCGACTAGAAAACGCCATTATCGCCAATCTCGCCATGGGAGTGACCAAGGAGGGCGTGGAGGAAACGCTCAAGGCCAAGCTCACCCCGACCCATCTGGTAAGCCCAAGTTCTTACTAGTTCTCGCCTCCTGATCCTCGCGGCTGGTTCTCACTTTTCAATTTCTCGCGATTTTCCTTCCAGGTCGTCATCGATACATCCGGAGGGTAAGCGCGCGGCGATGATCTGTGAGAGAATTCTCTGGCCTTCCCTAATGTTTCTCTTGGATTGTAGATGTGGGGCTAGCTTCGACATCGAGATCGCGTCTTCGAATTTCGAGGGCAAGAGGCTGCTGGAGCGCCATCGCCTAGTGAACGCGGCGCTGGCTGAGGAGCTCAAAGACATCCACGCCCTCTCCATCCGCAAGGCCTTGACGCCCAAGCAATGGGAAGAACAGCACCCAGCGCCTGAGAATCTGGCCACGGCGTGAGCGCTCTTCTATGAATTACTTTCTTTCTTTTCAGCACAAAAAACCCCCGCGAAGAATTCGCTCGCTTTAAAGAATCTCATCTACCATATATTTTAGGGTTTTCTGTGCGAGAGCGATGGCGGCCTCGCGGCGTGGCCAGAAGAGGAAGCGATCGGGCAATTCGCGAGGTATAGCTTCCTCCCAGTTCTCCTCTCGCGATGAAGGCGCCGATTACAAGCACTGCGGGTTCCTCCTCACCGCCGTGGAATCCGATCCTCTCCTCCATGATCAGAGCAGCATTCCCCCGGATTGCTGCTCCAACAGCGGTGAAGATTTCGGCGAGCTAGTCCAGTGCCGCGATGGCGTCCAGGAGGCGCCAGACGAATGTAGGTTTTCCAGCCTCGTGGGAGCCGAGTGTGAATTAACTGGCCAGGGCGCCAACGCTACCATTGCGATTGACGCCTTTCACGCGATTCCAGCCGCAATCGCGGAAGAATCCGTGCTGATCGATCCCGCCACTCCGGATTCCACGTCGCGGAGCTCGGAAAAGTGTCGCAGCAGCTCAGGGAAGCGGCGGGGCAGCTCTAGCGTCACGATTCCAAGCATTGTCTCGCAGCTCCAGAGAGTGGCTTCCATGAACGGCTTGAAATTCCGGGGCCGCGTTGTCAAGGTTGTCCAGAAAGGGGCCGTGGTTCGTGCGGTGGTACTCATCGATGTGTTCTTTCCTTTGCGGCATTTTATCACGCTTAGCAGCTGGAAGGGTGGCAGTGCCAGTGCTTTCGCCATGGGCCACTTGAGGTAAGCATAGGTCTTGGTGTTTCTTAGCATCGTTCTTAGCTCTAAGAAGTTTTATAGTTTTGGCGATCCATTCTAAAAGAAAAAACTTTACGTTTTTCTTGCAGCTGCGATTGGAGCCGGAGGAAAGAGCTTGAAGCTTCAAGTTCTTCGATCGATGACCGAGACGTGTGGAACCTTTCGGAATGCCATGTTGTTGGCTGCTCTCTACACTCCAGTGTGTCCACTTCCGTCAAGAACACGAGGTTTAGTCTTCACGAGATTTTTAACTCGCTCTCGGCCGGCGATGCAGGCAGGAGATTCGTAGGCACCAGCTTAGTCTGTGCTGGTGATGAAGATCGTCGGTGCAGTGGCTTGTGGGATCTCCCCGACGAGATCCTCACGTCCGTCTTTAGCAGGCTCCTTCCCAGGGATTTACTGAGCATTGCAGCGGTTTGCCGGCACACCCGCGAACTGACGAGGTTTATCGTCCCTTGTATGAACCTTCGACTGTTTCCACACCAGAATGCGGCGGTCCAGTGGATGCTCCACCGCGAGACGAATCCACAACGTTTCAGGAACCCGATACATAAGGATTTACAGACGGAAGATGGATTCCACCTCTTTTTGAACAGCGTTACCGGGGAGATTTCTATCGAGATGCCGGAGCTCAGCGACTTCCGTGGGGGCCTGTTTTGCGACGAGCCGGGACTGGGAAAAACCATCACAGCTTTGTCACTTGTACTGAAGAGCCAGGGGATCTTTCCATCTCCTCCACCGGGTGCTGAAGTTTGCTGGTCTTCTAGTCTGTCGGGCGAGAAGATCGGATACTACGAAGCAACCTCAGGGACGCAGAGAATGTCGTTACTGAAGCGATGCATGGCTATGAAGGGACGTAGATATCAGCTCGGAGCGGAAACTCCAAGCGAGTTTGGCAAGCGGAAGGCAGCGGCTGACGACTCTATACTAGAGCCTTTGCGCATCAGGAGGAAGCTTTTGGACAGCTATGGTGACGGTAGCGAAGAAGCTGGTGTTGCGGATATCGGGGCAGCAGCAGCAGCATCACAGCAGCCAGAAGTAGCTGATGATGTGTGGGTGCAATGCGACGGCTGTAAGAAATGGCGTAAACTGGCACACGGTTGTGGCTCTCCTCAGGATGGTTCGGCCTGGTTTTGTAAGATGAACAGGAACCCTCAGTATCAGAGCTGCTCAGCGCCGGAAGAATCATGGGACGGGAAAGACAGTATTTCTCACTTGGAAGGCTTTCACAGGAAAGGCAGCGAGGCTGGCCTGGAGCGGAACGTGTCGTTTTTCTTTTCGATCCTGAAGGACCGTGCGGCGTTACTGAACTCCGAGGCCAAGAAGGCATTGAACTGGCTAGCAGATTTGCGTTCTTTGGAGCTTACAAAGATGGCAAGCTCGGGTATCCCAGTTCCGCAGCACTTGAGAATGGTCTCGGTCACAGGACGGACGGAGCACGAGTACGAAGAGTTCTTCCTGGCCTTCGGCCTCGTCCCAAAGCAGGACAAGAAGAAGGTGCCGAAATGGCAGTATCCGGAGGGACTCACGGGCTTTCACCTCGACACGTTAGCTCTCAAGTGTGCTCTATCAAAGCCCGTGGAAGAAGTCACTCGGGTATACCTCTCAAAGGCAACCTTGATCGTGGTTCCGTCAAACTTGGTGGAGCACTGGAAGACTCAGATACAGAGGCACACGAGTGACAAGCAGCTGCGAGTTTATGCCTGCCTCGACTCGAAAAACGCTCCTACGTCGCACAGCCTTGCGTGGGATTACGACATTGTCATCACGACGTTCAACCGGCTCAGCATTGAATGGAACAGCAGGGAGAGCAGCCTGCTGATGCAAATACACTGGTTTCGGATTATTCTGGACGAGGGGCATACGCTCGGAGCTAGTTTCTCACTCACCAACAAGCTTCAGATGGCCGTCAATATGCGGGCTTCATGTCGGTGGGTTCTCACAGGAACTCCTACACCGGATACTCCATACAGTCAGCTCGTCAACCTTCATCCTATGCTGAGGTTCCTCCATGACGAGCTCTATGGTAGCCAGATCAAGCTTTGGGATGCTGCAGTTTTGCGTCCCTTTGAAGCACACTTGGAGGAAGGCAGGCTCCGTCTGGTGGACTTCCTCCGGAGGTGTATGATCAGTGCAAGGAAGGCCGACTTAAGCTCCATTCCTCCGTGCGTCCGGAAGGTCAAGCTGGTGGAATTTACAGACAACCATGCTGCCAGCTACAACGAGCTCGTGGAGACGGTCCGGAGAAATCTTCTCATGGCAGACTGGAATGATCCCGACCACGTCGAGTCTCTCTTGAATCCGAAGCAGTGGAAGCTCAAGAATACTACGTTGAGAAACGTCCGGCTGTCTTGCTGCGTTGCGGGCCACATCAAAGTCCGGAATGCTAATCAAGATATCCAAGAAACGATGGAGATGCTTGTTCAGGACGGCATGGATCCAACCTCGGACCAGTATGGATTCATAAAGGGCTCTCTTCTGCTTGGAGGAAACTGCTTCAGGTACTAAAGTTTTATCTTTTTCCTTTTAACTGATTCCATTACTTCGTTTGCAGGTGTGGAGAATGGTGTAGACTTCCGATCTTAACACCTTGTCTTCACTTCTTGTGCTTGTCGTGCGTATCGTTGGATTGTGAACGGTGCATTTTACCGGAATGTGGAAAACCGTACCAAATGCAGACACCGAAAGCTCGTCCAGAGAATCCAAATCCGAAATGGCCAGTTCCACAAGATCTTATCGAGCTACAACCATCCTATATCCAAGTAAGCGAATGGTCACTCAAAGGTAGCTGGCTCACGGTTTTTGGTTGTGCAGGAAGACTGGCATTCTGAATGGCAAGCAACGTCAAGCAGTAAAGTCTCTTATCTTGTTGAAAGGCTGAGAGGCCTGCAACAGGAAAACGGGAAACTGCCTGAAAAGGCCATCGTGTTTTCCCAGTTTTTGGAGCATATAAGTGCAATTGAAATGCAGGTAAAGAGCTGTCGCGAGTTTGGCTTACGATCTTACTTTCGTGTTCTTCGCAGCTCACCAAAGGAGGGATAGAGCATGCAGGAATGTACAGTCCCATGCCTGCTGCAAGCAAGGTAGAAAGCCTTTCTTTTTCTCACGTTTGCTTATTGTGAAGCTGGATGCTATCAGATGAAATCCTTGAGAACGTTCCAAGAGAACCCCAAATGCGTCGTCCTTTTGATGGATAGCAGCTCTGCTCTTGGACTGGACTTAAGTTTCGTCACCCATGTTTTTCTCATGGAACCCATATGGGATCGCAGGTTCTTTCAATCAGCCTTTAGTAGGATTCATTCTTTTTGCTTTTATGTTCTAAAGTTTTGAGTGCCTGGCAGTATCGAGGAACAAGTTGTGAGCCGTGCTCATCGAATGGGAGCCACTCGGCCAGTGCTTGTGGAAACCTTGGCAATGGCTGGGACGATCGAGGAGCAAATGCTGGGCTTCTTACAGGCATGCTACGTGAAAGCTCTCGAGGATTTGCTTGTGCTAATTGTACTCGTTTGTTTCAGCGCTGCTCGGATCCAAGTCGAGGGCACCATGATCCTGCGGAGCTGCAATATCTCACCCGTTTAGCTTTCGTCAGGAAACATGGCAGCCACTAACGCATAGGAAAATTGATTTTTATTACACCATTTCTTTGTCCACAACTGAGGATAAAAAATATAAATAAAATATTTAACGTTTAAATGGCCACAAAAGGGCTCATCATTGGATTTATCGCATCTCCCATTTTTTCAGGGATGTAAATAAAATATTCTTGTATTGTCCAACTATTGTATAATCTCCCATTATTAAGAAACAGAAGATGGAATCATCAATAGATAAAATAAGGGAGCATTTCTAAAATACCCTTAAAATGTGTTTCTTTTCTATAAAGGACAAAGTGAATATTATTTTAAAATATTGGTTTTATTATTTCACAGGTTGGTCTGTTAACCTTAAAAAATAATTTTTACTCTTAAGAAGGGTCTTATTTTCTTTCAGTTGTACAACATTGTTTTCTTGGGACCACACAATATACATAGAGCATTCTTTATATTCATTTGATACATTAGTTAAGCTGACTATGCAAAAACAGTTGCAACCTTTTTTTATATAATTCTAAAAATAATCCATTTTTTAATCTAAATGGCTAATTCACAACAATTTTCTAGCTAATTACTAATTACATGGCTATAATTGTATTAGCCCCATAATTTTATCAGTCAAAACAGATTATAACATTGAAATTCCATCTTCTCCTAGAGGTTCTTTAAATTCATACTAGAAATACCAGCAAATGCTAAGATGCATATCAATATACAAATATGAGTTACAAAGGTCATTAAAAAGACCTCTTTGTATATTATAGAGATCTTGTATAAGCTGTATACTTTAATGTAAAACTAAAAAGAGTCTGGAAACACGAGATGTCCTTGGGGTATGGTGTTTTGAATTTTATTTTCTATCTTGAATGGGATTTCTATGTTTAATAGCTTAAGTGTGATGCGTGGGTTGTAAGGTCTTCTCTCCTTTGATTGGCCACAACACAATCTAACAATCTAAAACTATTGATAAAGCATTTTTTAGAATAACGTGTCATAGTGATATATTCCTTAAGAGAATAAGAATTACAACATTTTTAGGTAAGAGTTTGTATGGTGGAAGACTAGAAGGTGTAATAGAATTAAAAAATTCAACTAAATTTTTTTCTGGATGTTCAATATCAACATAATCACACCATAAGTGCATATATCACTTTGCAATTAAGAGACTACAATATCATTGATTGGGATATATCAATTAAGTGGGGCAAATATTACTTTGTTAACTGCACTATAAGGATTTGAAATATGAAGCAATGATGGGTAAAAAAAATGATAATAGAGGCTATATAATAAGACTGTAAAGTTGGTAAATTAAATAGTTATTACCACCAATTTAAAGCACCAAATGATTTATTTTCAGTAAGTCTTATATTTATTTTAAAGTTAGTTTTCTTAAATTTTGGTATAATCTAATTAGTTTTACAAAATATAAAATAAATTTATACTTTAACAATTAGTAGTGTTTGTCCAAAGTCTCCCTCTAAAAGGTAATTTAGAATTTTAAAGATAGTTTAATATTTGATCAATAGCAAAAAAAAATGTATAGATCTTGTAAATATGATAATTTTATTCCTTTTAATTATACATGATACTATGGTTTTCATTATAAAATGATTATATTTTGTTAATAGTTTAACATTTGTTAAACAAATTTTAATTTAACATGTTGCCATATGGTAATTTTATAATCCATCTTGGTCATTGGAATTTAAATCAATTTTTACTGACACAAATCTATAGATATTTAACTATTATTTAAAGTAATTTCGTAATTTAATTGTATTAACTTTGGCAATATATACCACAGCTTTCGTTTGAAATAAATACATGTAGATACAGAATGATTATTCAGTGAATGAACAGGCTATAAATTTTTACACCCTCTGTTCTTTTCCCACTCTTTGGTTGGATGATAATTTAACAAGCGGAGTTCTTCTTCGGCCCTTGCAAGCTTCGTTCTATTGCTGTTCTGTACAGTGAAAAGCTCGAGGAATGTCAAAAGCCAGTCTCTACACATGAAAACTTACAAGATTCCTTTGCAGCCTCTGCATTTGTTCCCTGCAAACTTTAACCTCCATTTCGAGATTGTGCCTGTGACTGTCTGGATCCACCAATTGCTGCTGCTGTATCACTTGCTGGTGTCGAGTTCTTACCGCTTGCGGTTGCCAGATTTGAAGAGCAGTCGAGGCTTGCCTGCACTGACATAAGTGGTCTTTCTTTCTCAATCCAAAGCCATTACCTTGCATTGTCTGCTCTGATTAGTTCTCTACTTGCTAATGCCACTCTCCTCTTCTCAAGCACAAAATCTCGTGCCAAAGTCTTGTACTCCCTCTGGAGCAGCAAGATCTGGCTCTGGATCCTCAGCATACGCCGGTTATAATCGTTCTGTCTGGAGAGTTTGATCCTTCCATACCTGGAGAAGAAAAAATGAAAATTTTCTCAAGAGCTAGGCTAGGAGAAGCTCACCTTGTTGCAAATCGCCTCTTCCACGCCACCGCTGTCTCTCCTTCTGTCATGCTACTGCTGCTGCCCAGCTCCTGGTCCCAAAGCAGCCTCCAAATGCAATCCAATTCACTCACGCGTCGCAGCGCCCGGCACGCCATCGAGATCAAACACACATCCCTGTAATCCAGCCGCGATCGCTCCACGGCGCCAAGGATCACTCGCTGCCAGAGCTCGTCTGGAAGATCCATAATCGAAGAGCCCTAACATTTCAAAGGGTTAAAAAAGTGCCAAGGGGAAAAAGATCTTTAGGGTTTAAAGAAAATTAACGCGGAATTTTCTTAGGGTTTTGGGATATTGGAGGGTGGTGGAGCAGCGATTATTTTGTGCGGAATTCAAGGAAGAGTGGCTGACGTCCAATCCACCTACAGGGCGGGCAAAGAAGGATCTTGAGGAGGAGCTGGAAATTGCTGGCAATCTCAAGGTTGCTGTTCAGACTGGGGAGAGCACTTACCGCTTTCGAACCAACACAGTCGGGCAGCCTGACCTGTTTGTCAAGGGCGCAATAGATCGGCCTCTCATCGTTGGAATTGTCGACTTCCATCATGCTGTAGAAGAAGCTGTAAGGTCTGGCTTGGGTTTCCTTGTTCGTGAACTCATCCATGTTACAGGAGGCTTTTTACGTACATGATGATCACCGGTGCTTGTTTTGGTGTGGTCGTGGATGCTGGATCCATCCAGTATGCCAAGATGAGTCAAAGAGACACGCTCCAACTTTACCTGTTCGCTCCGGTCGGCACTCGGTTTTCTGCTTCAGCTGGCAAGAGACGAACCTGAACCTCCACAGCAGTCGATTGGTGATTACGCGCTAAGCTTATCCAAGCTCACGCCCAGGGATTCTCGAGTGGTGGAAAGCTTCAAGTCCAGCACAGGTCATGTCATTCAATCGTTCAAGACATGGTGAATCTCAGCTTTGAAGACTTGGAGGATGTCTCTTGCAAGTGGCAGAGAGACGCTAAGTCATCTGTCGTCTCCGCCAAGTACAAGCAGCAGCCGGTGGTTCTCAAGGTGCGGGACTTGACTACTCCCTGGCTTCTGGGCGTGGAGACGTACCTCCTTAAGAGGTGGACGCGTACAAGACGCTCCACACACTGCAGGCACGCTCCACGCCTAGTCTCGTGGGACTTCTTGTGTGGGACAATGTTCGCCTGAGACCCCTGGCGTGAATCCTGGCAAGAGCCTCATAGGCAGGAGCAAGTGCTGCTTGTATGTCTCGCACGCTAAACATCAAGTAGCTACTCAGAGGCCAACCTTCGTCGCTGGACGGGGACTTGACGCCTCTCAAGATCCTCCTCAGAAGAGGAAGCAGCAGCAGCCAGTTTCTTGGGTTAAGATCATTGGCTTCTCCTCTGCTTCCTACGTCCATGTTGCTGAAGGGGGGAGATGGCTAAGCTTCATCAATGTTTCGAGGAGGTCTTCGAGTTCGTTCAGGCGGGAGGAGGGCATGGCAGTGGATCGCTTCCGCCTTTCTTTGCAGAAAAGCTCGTCGATTGTCCACAATTTCCCAAGATTCGAGATCTTCTCAACGCGTACGTGAATGTTCCAATCGTAGGTACATGTGTGCTTGGTTTTCAGGTTGGGTGTCAACCTGCAAGGAGATGACGACGAGTCGTTATCCAAGACGGAGCATCTGAAGCGTCTGATTTGTAAGCTCACGTCTCTCCTGCCGTGTTCATGCTTTTTGATCCGTGTTTTCAGGTTGTCTCACGACTTCAAAGAGTACACATGCTGCTCGATGCGTTGACGGCTCTGGTCGACAACCCGAAACTCCTTGAAGAGGAGCTTCGCTTCGATGGGCTCATGAGGTTCCTCGCAGATGAAGAAAAGAAACATATGAAAGGCGGCAGCGTACTTGCATAATGCATGATCCAGTCTAGCAAAAGCGCGTATCAATCAAGTTCCTCACTGTTCTAACAGATGTTTTTTTATTCTTCACCTTTTGTTGTTTGCAATGGCCACCGCTGCTGCTGGCGCTGCTGCTACCACGCCCACCTGCGGCTGCACTGCGGGGTGTGCTTGTGGGAATCCATGCCCATAGATCTTGATTGATCGACAAATCCTTGGATCACGGATGTGCAGCAATGGGTGCTGCTGGACGAAGGTTGTTTTCCTATCGATTAAATGCTGGTTTGGCAACTCCTTTGATCCTGTGCTAGTGGCCACGACGGAGTTTTCTGCGAATGCGGTGAGAACTGCAAGTGTGAGACATGCACCTGTGGCCTCAGGCGAGCCCTTCTGCAAGTGCGGCCGGACGTGCAGTTGCGAGACTTTGCTCTTGCCCCAAGCCAGTGCAAGGTTGATGGACTCAAGAGAGATTTTTTTGCAATTTTTTGCCGAACAATATTTTGCAAGTTTTGCTTTGAGAAATAAATCCTTGACCATAGTTTTATAATTTCAATGCTTTAGATCCTCGATCTTTTGATGAAGAACTGGAACAACGCTCGCTTGTTGTCATCCAGCTTTCTATACTTCTAAAATCTCTTCCAACGAGGAGATCTTCCATTACCATCATCACGTCCGAAAATCAAAACTCTCCAAAACTGAAAAAGAGAGACATTTTCTCTTCTCTATGGCCTGTGACTATTGGCAAAGAAACGGCAAAGAAGCTGGTCCGGAGTGCTCACCAAGAGGAAGCCATGTTTTCTTGTGAGGCTAAGCGTTTTTTAAAAATCACTCCATAGTAACATTGTGTGTCCTTTTATCCTTAACGTTTGGAACCAAGTTTTTTTCATTCCAGCAATCCATAAACCAACACTTTTGATTCCTCCTCCCAAGGTATTTCCACTTCTATTGTTCGTTGCCTATGTGGTCGGCCACTGGGCAGTCTATCTGGACGTTGTTTCGGGCCTGGATATGGAATTGACTCCTCCCATCCCTCCATTCCTGGAACTATCCACAACTCATTTTCCTGTCGACTATCCAAGTATTGGAAGATTTCAGGCTCCATGCCTGGAAATAGCAATTTGTTGACATCTTCCCAAATGTAAGGATGCTCCTTTGGGTGTTGATCAACTCTGTAGATACTAAATCTCACCTCCTCCACCTTGTCAAACACGCCTGCCAGCCACAAAATCCTCAAAGAGCACAACATTTGCAAGGTGTCTTCATCCATGCCAGTCTCCCAGCGCTGGATTTCAAAGTTGTAGCCCTTCCAGTTGGTCTCCATGGTGATGGCAAGAGCGCGTTCGTTTTTGTGGTAGTGTATCCGTCCCCACAGTGCTACAAACTTTTCAACTATCAAATCTTGAGCTTCAGCCGGGAGGCTTGAGAGATGCTCAATAAACATTTTTTCGCTCTCCATTGAAATTAATAAAACCTAAACCTTTTGAGCATTTAAATAGCGTAAAGGCTTAGCAAAAGGTGACATAACTAATATCCCTTTTTACATTGTTAAGTAAGTAAGCTAATGTTTGATTTTTGTAGTAATAATATACATGCGATGGAAGAAGACATCGATCCCAATTTCAAAATTTGTTGCTCGGAGCCATAAGGCTTCAGGAACTTCCCTCCACTGTGCAGCCTCAGCATCATTAGGTGACACGTACAAGTTTATGCCAAAGAAGTCATTTCAGAGCCAAGTTAAAAGATGTTCCAAAAACTGCATTTCAAACAAGGATGGGTTACTACAAGTTTTTAGTGAGGCCATTTAATTTGACAAAACCTCTTGAGCTTGGGTTCCAGAAGGAACCAGACGTGGCATGGAACGATCTGGTTGAGGATCATGATGGAGCCCATGAGAGATCCGGATGTGATACCATCGCCATCTTGCTCGGCTGCTGCTGCAAGAATGAGAGTAACGCGTCGCTCTTATTTTGGTGTTGGCGTGAAGATGAAGCCACAACGAAGCTAGCTCCCGCGTATTTTCTTGTAGAGAAAATCTCGTGACTGCGACGCTCACGACGCTCAAAGAACTGTGTCATCCAAGGGGTGGGAGACGGAGCTCTCGATCCCCGAGTACGTCCGCAACAACACCCAAACAGGATCCACTAGCAAGCCGAATCGCAACCTCACCAGGGGCGAGCCATTAGAGGACAAGTGCAAAGGCGTCACATTCTCCTGGGTCTTCAACGTCATGGAGCCCTCCACCAGTGGACGCTTCAGCTATTTCGATCGAAGCGGAGGAACACACCGAGAGTACGTTGTCCAACCAAGTTCACAGGAGGCACAAGTATATACTCTTGCCGGAGTACATGAGGGAAGTCATCAAGCTCGGCGAGAGTTTGAAGCGACAGAACCAAGACCGGCAGCTCTACACCAACATAACTCGGACGACTGGGGTTACATGGACGCCACGAGCCTGGCGCTGGATCCCGAGCTCAAAAACAAGATCATCTAGGACCTGGAGTCGTTCATGGCTAGCAAGAAGTTCTTTAGCAGGGTAGGGAGAGCTTGGAAGCGTATCTCTTGTATGGGCCTCCGGGGACGGGGAAGTCGTCACTCATCGCGGCCATAGCGAACTACACGCAGTACGATGACTACGATATGGAGCTGACTGAGGTAAAGAGAAATGCCCGACTTGAGGAAGCTGCTCATGGGGATTTCCAACAAGGCGATCATCGTGATCGAGGACATCGACTGCTCTCTGGAGCTCAAGAAGAGGGGGAAGCCAGCGCCATAGGAAGAAACCAAGAAGAGAGATAGAGAGCCCGAGAAAAAAGTTAAGAAAAGAGCAGCAGGTCATCCCCGACAGAAAGTGATTGAGGCACTGCAGGATCGAAAGGAGCAGGCTGCAAAGAAAGAGGGAGAAAGAGGAAAGAAGTATAACACAATTGCTGTCCTTTTCTTACTATGCATCACTACAAAGATAAAAAAAACGCACTTAGATCCGAAAAGAGCGATAGTCTGCTGCGACACAAAAGCCGCAAGGTCGCTTGTTGGCATTTTTGAGAGCTCAAAAATCAATGCAAGTGTGGTCAGATAAGTCTTAAGAGCCCTAACATTTCAAAAGGTTAAAAGTGAAAAAGGTTTTAGGGTTTAAAGACACCACCATGGCTGTGGAGGATTACGCTGCTAGTCTCGACTCGATCCAGGCAGCTAGGAATCGCATCCAGGGCCAAATCCGCGTGACTCAGGTGATTACGTCGTCGTCGCTCGATGCGCTCGCCGGGAGGAGCTTGTTCTTCAAATGCGAGCTATTCCAACGCGGGTAAAATCCTTTCTTTCGCTTTTCCAGTGTAGAGTTCTCCTCTTGGTTCTTCCTCCAGTGGCGCATTTAAGATCAGAGGCGCCTCCAATGCGATCTTCTCTCTCTCGGACGATCAAGCCGAGAGAGGAGTCGTGACGCACAGCAGGTAAGAAGATCGAGCTTCCATTCCTTGTCGATGTTCTTTTAGTTTTTGTTCTTGAGTGTTTCTAGATCGTTGCAGTGGCAACCACGCGGCGGCGCTTGCTCTTGCGGCCAAGCTACGAGGAATTCCAGCGCACATCGTCGTGCCTCGAAATGCTCCAAAGTGTAAAGTCGAGAATGTGGAGCGCTATGGAGGGAAGATCTCGTGGTGCGATCCAAGCGTTGAGTCGAGAGAGGCCGTGTGTGCCTCCGTGAAGAGCAAAACCAATGCGGTTCTCGTCCATCCTTTCAACGATCCACAAGTTATCAGGTGTGAGTTTGACAATCTTCTTTCTCGCTGATGTTCTTGGAGTTTTCTTTTCCAGTGGTCAAGGCACTGTTGCTCTCGAGTTTCTTGAGCAAGTTCCGCAGCTCGATGTGATCATCGCTCCGATAAGTGGTAATGAACCTTGTTTTTTCTTCTTTGAGCCAGCTTAAATTTTCCATCTTTCGTTTGAAGGTGGTGGCTTGATATCTGGTATTTCCATCGCTGCAAAAGCGATCAAGCCCGAGATTAAAATTATCGCCGCCGAGCCAACCGGTGCTGATGATGCCGCGCGTTCCAAAGCAGCCAATTCAGTGCAGACGAACAAACAGACTTGCACCATAGCAGATGGACTGCGAGCATCGCTTGGATCTCTCACTTGGTATTTCAGTTACGTGATATCTTTCCAGGTCTAAAAATGCTTCCTTTAGGCCCATCGTTCGTGATTTTGTGGATGAAGTCGTGACCGTCGACGACTCCGCAATCATCGAAGCAATGAAGATGTGCTACGAGAGGCTCAAAGTTGTAGTGGAGCCGAGCGGGGCCATCGGTCTAGCGGTGGTTTTGTCTGATAAGTTCCGCTCGAATCCGGCTGTCAAGCATTGCACCAACGTTGGGATCGTTCTTTCCGGTGGGAACTGTGATCTCACAGGACTTTGGGAGTCCCTTCCCAACTAGACCAAGTTCTCTATTCCAATGTAAGGCTTTTCAATGTTTTCTTTTCATTCCTGACGTGTTCCTCTTTCTCTTCCACTTTAAGTATGGCGTTGCGTTGAATCTTGGGCAACCAGGAATAGGAAGAGTACAAGTCACGTATGACAACGATGAATTGGTAAGCACTCAGTGGTGTTTTCTGTCTGAAACTCTTTTACCCCACCTAACTTAGCTTTCGTGCTGTGACTTCAGAATTTCCATCATGTCATCCACGACCTTGCGTATTTGCTCGCGCGAGTGCAGCGGAGCAGGATAAACAACATTGCAGTGGAGGCAGCCGTCCCGGATGGAATCAAACAGTGCAAGCGAGGGTCCAACTCCGTGCACGGAAGCACAGCCGACGTAGTCCTCCAGACCAAGCGTGTGTTTCGTCTCCTCCTCCGACTCGTCAGCTATGACATCCTGGAAGACAACCATGAGAGACGTCCTCAAGGTCCCGGAAGGCGTGAGGTTCGGGTGCTGCAAGGCCTGGAACATGAGATAGTTGATATCTCCCATGTCGGTGAAGTGCTTGCGGTTCTTTATGGCGTTGGAAAAAGAGTCGGAGCATCGCCTAGACAGGTCCCAGAAGCCCGTGTCTTGGTTCACGTGATGCGTGTTCAAGATGGCCGAATGGTAGAATCCTGGATGGATGGAGCAAAGCAGGCTTTTAGAAAGGAAAACGAAGTCACGGGAACAGGAAGTTTTGGTTTGACAACGTACCAGCAGTGGATCGTGAGAGCGAGTCAATGTGGTTGCGGCAGTCGACGAGGCCGATGATCGCAAAGTGCTCGGATCTATTGCCGAGTTGCTTGTAGATTGTGGTGGCCCTGAGTCCAGCAGCGACGAGAGCTCCAAACAGGTTGGTTTTCTCGAGAACGCAGCGCTACAAGCACAGAAAAACGATCTAGGAGTGAGAACAAGATGGAAAGAAGAAAGAGGCTGGGAAGAAATTATTGCCAGGAACAAACGAGAAGACCGTAGCTTGGAAGAAATGATAGAGCCAAAAAAAGCTTCGCAACTGAAGAGAAGAACACCCGAGCAAGCAACCAAAACTATGAAAAACGATTCAGGAGTGAAAACAAGATCGAAAAGGAAAGAAGCTCGGAAGTAACTATTTCCAGGAAGAAAACATCAACATCGTGGAGACGCGAATTATCTGAGACAAGTGAGAGTTTCGCAGAGGCAGCAAGAAGATCGTAGCTTCGAAGTCAAGGAAGGAATGATAGAACATGAAAGCATGGAACAAGAAGATAATCTCTTGGAAGTCAAGGATAAATCCGAGAAAACTACGCAACTCAAGAGAAGAACACCAGCAAGAAAAACTATGAACCAAGAAGGGAATTCAACTTCGCAACTCCAAGAGAACACCCAAGCAAAAAATACTATGGAACAAAGAAGATCACAGCTGGGAAGAACTCGAAAAGGATGGAAGAAGATCATACCTTTGTGAGGCTTTTGGTGTGCTCCAAGCTGAGAGAAGCTCGGACGAGCTCCGTTCTCCTGGGCTCTTCAACGTTGTCAAAAGGAAGCAGTGCATGGCGCAGTGATCCCAGCGAGTAGCCCAGCAAATCCACGCCGTGAGCCCAAAAGGGCTTGTTCGCCTGGCCCCTGGGAATCGCGTCCTCGATCGAGACAAGCTCCTCCACTCCATCGCCATCTTTTCCTTCTTGCTCGTCATCACCCCTCAGGCGATGGAGGAATTCGGACATGATCACCGCGGCCGCGGCTCTATCGCACGCCGCGGTGTGGACTCTGATGACAAAGAGAGATTTCTCGCCCAGGCGGTGGAGGCGAGCGAAGAACACCGGCACTGGCGCGTCGCGATCCGTCCAGGGATTGGAATTCATCTCGGATTCGATCGTCTGGAGCAGCCAATCTTCGGGATCGTCGTCGCCATGCGCTAGCTCCTGGATCGCTACAGTGGCATTGGCATTCACCTGGAAGGCGGGCTTGTCGGGCTCGATCCACACCAGCTGCGAGAGGAGGCGCGGATGCCTGGCCAGGACGGCGTCGAGCGCGCATTGGAAGACGCCCACATTCACGGATCGGCAGAACAAGAGGCCGAGGACTGTGATTCCCGTGCCGCTTTCCACCGCGCGGCACCAATTGTGCTCCGTGGCGCCCAGGATTCGATTGAAAGGACCTTCCTCCAGCCGAGGCGGTCGTGAGGAGCTCTCCTCGTCCGCCATAGCTAAAGTCGGGAAGATTAAACCTAATATTATAAAGTAGAACGTATGGTTTGCCTAAATGTTAGCTTCTTACCTTTAACATATAATAGTAAGGAAATTTGTACCAATTTAGGGCTTGTACCATCCAAACCCCAAAAACAATGGAAGGTGAGTAAGAAGACTAAAATATATTCCTTTTGATTTGGGTGCATAAAATTTTCACTACAAGACAAAGGATTTTGATCTGATTTTTAGAGATCTGTTTGAGAAGGAGGTGGCAGGGAAGGTTAAAGCGGTGTTCAAAAAGTGTTTTTGGAATCCTTAGTGGTGTGAGTGCATAAGCTTAGATTTTAATAAGGATTGGAGAGATTTATGGTTGGTTGTGGAAACACTTGAAAGAGCTCTAGAAGATGCTATTGTGATCCTCACACAAAGAAAATGTTTTTTTAAATATGTAAGTAATGTTAAATTTTTAGCTGAATATTATCGGCTATAATCTTACATTTATTTTTTAATCAAAGATAATGTTAAAAAATGCAATATCAAGATTGTTTTTTGGATATAATTAAGACCACCCATACCATAGTCTCGTCTTCTAAAAATTAAGTTATCCATCCATGAGTGCTTATCCCATAACCACACTTTAGCATCTTTAAAATGCTTAAATATATAAAGAACACCCTTCCCTAATATCCCTTCTTTGATCTTTATTAAATTCTTTTCTGTCCATAGTTGTGCTCACAAACACTGCCATTGATTTAAGGCTTGAAGGCTTGACCACTATATTCCATTGACCTTTGGAACTTTTTTGACACATGATTATATCTTTAGTCACTACACAAGAGGATTGCTCTTTTTCTTTTTTATAGTCCAGGACTTTAGAACAATATTTCAAAACACTATGGCCCAACTTGAGTTTTGTGGATACTCTCCCCACCTTTTGCCTCTAGGTGCCTAACCATGTGGCTAGAGCGAGGTTCTGATAAGTTATACTAGATATCCAAGCAGGTAGTGTGACCCACACTTGGATTGGGAGCATTGACCATTCGATCTCCCGAGGGAGCTATACTTGACTCTTGAATATTTCACTAGATTATCTTATATATTCATCCATATTCACTTTAGCCTTAAACTCCTCAGTAGTTATATCATCAACCATCATATGGATATACCCTTCCTTAGTCACATTAGCCTTTCTTGGCCAAATTGGTTCCATTGGAGTCATCCCTCTACTATCCTAGGGTTCAAATATAGAGGGAAAGAGCCCATGAATAAGAGTGAATAAGGGAGTATTCTTATTCCCTTATAAGAATAAGGGAAAGACCCCCTTTTTCAATTGGCTAAGGGTTTTGAGATATTTGAGGTTAAGTGTCCTTGGGTTTGAATAGTATTGGGTTAGGTGACCTCCTAAGAAGTCTAAACTCATGAGCTTATAGTTTGGGAAATGATTGCTTTGGGCTTTCACCTCTGGACTTGGATTCGGACTCAAATTTGGACTTAACTTTAATCTCAATCTTGGTCTTGGTCTTGGATTCCTTCTCAGACTCTATCTTAGATTTTTGCTCTGACTCTATCTCTGACTCTTTATCAGATTCCATCTTGGACTCCTTCTCAGACTTTGTCTTGGACTCCATATCGGATTCCTACTCGGACTCCATCTCAAACTCCATCTCAGATTCCTACTTGAACTTTATCTCAAACTCCCCTTCTCAAACTCTATATTGGACTCAGCCCTAACACTTCCATATATCACGACACTTGCCATGTGTTAGTCCTTCTTGTGCCCTTTTCTAAAGACTTATTCACCAATTGCTTTGCACTCATTCCACAAACACTTTATTCGGAATTCCATTCCTACCCTCAACTTTTTAAGTTATAACTTTTGGTTTAAACATGTTATGCTTGTTGGACTTTTGCTTCAATGACTACCATATAGCATACCTTCAACTCCACTTTTGGGCTTAGGGATTTGTGTCTCACAATTGATTGCAAGCAATTAAAGGGAATAACTCAAGAGACGATCTATAAGAGTTCAAATATAAAAGAAAAAGGCCCATTGTAAGTGACTAAATTTTTTATTTTACTTTAGTCACTTTTGACCACTTAAAGGAGTTTCACTTATAACCTTTATAATTTTTATTCTAGACTTGGAAATTTACTAGCCTCTGTAAGTGACAAATTTTTCTATTCTACTTTATTCGCTTAACCGCACCTCTAACCACTTGGAGGAGTCTCATTCACAACCTCTATAAGTCCCATTCAGGACTTAGGGCTTGCTAGCCCCAAAAATGGCATCCATGCCACTCAACCTTTACACTTGGTCCAAGTGCTCCACGTGTCCGATCCCATGATCGACACCCCAAGGTACCACTGACATATGAGCCCGTTACGCTAGGCCACGCTCATTCACCTTGGTCACATTGGTGGTCTAACACCACCTGCATTACAATCCTGTCTCTCCAAGATTGGGCCATCCGTCCATGAGTGATCATCCCAGATCCACTCCTTAACATCCTTAGGATGCCCACAGACATGGGGAATAGCCTTCCCCAATATCCCTTTTCCGGTCCCCACCAAATCCCTTTTTGCTCATGGCCGCATTCGCCAACACCGCCACTGGATCGAGGCCCACAGGCCTGACCACTAAGTCCCACGGTCCTCTAGGACTTCTTTGCCACATGACTGTATCCTTGGTCTCTACTCCAAAGGATTACTCCTCTTCCTTTCCACAGTCTGGGACTTTGGGACAACATTTCGGAACACCGTGGCCCTATGCGGGCCTCATGGGTACTCTCCCCGCCTTCCGCCTTTAGGTGCTCTAGCTATGGGCTTAAAGCGAGGTTCCATTGAGCCACGTTAGGTATCCAAGTAGGTAGTGCCACCCACACTTGGACTGGGAGCATTGGCCAGTTGATCTCCCTGGGGAACTAGAGCCGGCTCTTGAACACTTCACCAAGCTACCCTGCTTGTCGGTCCGTGTTCACTCTAGTTTTAGACTTCCCAGTGGGCAGCTCATCATCTAACACTGGGTACAGCCTTCCTGGGCCAAACTGGCCTTTCTTGGCCAAACTGGCTCCACTGCAATCCTCCCCCTACTATACTTTTGGAGCTCACCAAACCCCCCAGGGTCTGGGAGATGAACGCTTTGGGCTTTCACCCACTCAGACTCGAACTCGGACTCGGATTTGGACTCGGACTCAGACTCGGACTTAGACTCGGGCTCAGGCTCGGTCCCGGTCTCGACCTCGGACTCCCTCTCGGGTCCTTCTCGGACTCCATCTCGGACTCCATCTCGGTCCATCTCAGACTCCATCTCGGGTCCATCTCGGGTCCATCTCAGACTCTTTCTTGGACACTTCCACGTGTCATGTTTTGGTCCTCTTGTGTCCCCTTTTCTAGAGACTCACTCATGGCTTGCCCCGTGCTTGTTCCTCGAGCCCTTTGTTGGGAGTTCCACTCCCACTCTTGACCTTTTCAAGTTGGAGCTTTTAGTCCAAACGTGTTATGCTTGTTTGGGTTTCACTTCAGCCACTACCACGTGGCGCCCTTTCGGCTTCACTTTGGGGCCTAGGGATTTTGTGTCTCACAACTCCACCACCCATAGATGAAGTTCGATGTCCTCATCGAACGGTAAACCCTTTTATAAAGTAACACCCACAGGTATTACCATTTCCATCCTTGGCACCAAGCCAATATTTGTCTATGGTTTGACCCCGAAGGCTCACCATGCCTTGTCCATCCTCTAAGGAGTATAGTCTTTCCAACGTAGAGACTCACTCGACCACCTAGGGTGGTTTGCTCCCTTTTATTGGTTCAGTTCTCGCTAAACCCGTTAGAGACACTCTCTTTAACTCAATTCCACTACTCATTCTTGAGTAGTCTTAGATTCCATTGACATAACCTTTGCACTTTGGAACTTTTAATTTTGACTTCTCCGAGTCAATTTCCTAGGTGTCTCCGACACCTTACGTTGCACATAGTGCAACTCCACTTCCTTATCCTAGGAAGTTCTTTACTTGAGGGTACCATCATCCTCTCTTCGATATCGTGCCACCTTTGGGCACTAAGTTCCAGTTATCATAATTGGTGCTAGGGCTGCCCACGGCCCTATTATTTGGCTACCTTACCGCTCCCCCCTTTGGAGCATCCACTTTCTCCAAATCGAAGCGATTGGGAATCCATCCTTGGGGAAACATTGCCTTTCCCACAATCCGTTAGCACCCAACACATTAGTGTTCTCAACCCAACTTTGCCATTTGGATTCTTTCCCATGATTCTTATGGCTCTTTCCTTAGCCATTAATCTTTTGCTCCTATCCTTGATTATTGCACCCAACAACATAGAATCCTTACCTCCATTTTCAATGTTTCCTTTCAGTTCCATAACAAGCACTTTGCTTTGCCAAGTCTAGAGGGTGTTCACCCCTAATATGTCTCTTTAATATTTTCTGCCATGGGCTCTATCCACAGCCTAACTTTTGAGACCCTCCCTTGGATCTCTTATAGAGACTACTTTTCTCGGACTTATTATGCCATATCATTGACATAGCTCATTTCCCTTAGATGTTCTTCCCACTTAGTCACCTTGACCAAACCACACCATTATCAATAGTTCAAATCAACACTTTGAACTAGGAATCGTATTCCTTAACCCAAACAAAGACCTTGTCCTTGTTTAGCTATAAGATCACTTAGTGATCTCATCTTGACCCCTTAATAGGTCTACCAATAGGAACTAGGTCTTCCAGACCCTTCTAAGTTGTTGACTATGACCTTAGGGGCATCCCCCACACTTGGCGGTGCACCCAAGCCAGCCCTTCCAGCTAAGGATCCATAGCAACTGAGACTAGGTGTCCCCATCTCATTCACCACGTCCTTGGTGCCCTTTGCACCAAAGTGTTCAAGTTAGATATGCCAAGCTTTCACTCTAAGCAATCTAACCGTGCATCACGACTCCAAGGCATCCCCTGTTTGGCGGTGTGCCCAAGCCAATTTCCTCATTGAGAGTCCATGACCACCAAAATATGAGTGTCCTCATATTCCAAACCATCACCACGCCCTAATGATTTGGGACTCAAACCCAAGCACTAGAGGGTCGGGACTCGAACCCAACCTTCATATATGCATCTACGGAAGGCATCATCCAAGATGCCTGGCATGACTCCCCATGTTGGTGCATCAACTTATAGTCAAAGCGCGCTATAGATCACAGCTTAGGAACCTAGTTCCTCCGCACTGCCAAGTCCTCTTGCTTGACAAATATGTGATCATGCATGGACTCTTCCATGCTCGGTCCCATGGGTTACCCCTTTTGAAGTTAGCACCCTCAACTAGGGGATTTGTCCCCTTGAATTGCCAATCTCACTTAGCAAGTCATCCGGCCACCGTAATATAGTTCATGCATAAGCGTGAAAGTCCTTAACCACCGACTTTCGTTCAAAGCCCTCTCTTTGAACACTCGGGAACCACTTCCCCAACCTTGATAGCCTCGCCCCATGGCCAACTTCAAGACTACGCTTCTGCTGCACCACTCTAATTTCGCACGCTCTAGGAACCATTTACGCTTGGCTTTCTAGGTACTAAGCTACCTAGAATCGTCTTCAGAAACTTTTGAAGGAACTATTTCCCTTAGCTTGTTAAGGCCTCTCTTTTCGCAAGCTTTTTAGTTGCTATATAGTCTAACATGGACAATTCCATATTTTAGACTCTCCATGACATCACGGTTGCTAGCAACAAAACACTTGAGCCCCCACTTGGTTTTCCACTCCCAATTGGCATAACCACCCTTGGTTATACCTTTCGATTCCTATGGTTTGGTTCTATCCCTTTACTACTTGTTTTTGGCTTCACACCTTTCCTTCGGTCATTTTCCTTAAGACTAGGAGGATAGCTTTGCACTTTCCATCATGCCTTAGCAAGTATTCTTAGGGATGAACTGACCCGATAACCTAGGGAGTGGTTCCTCAATCTAGGTATGCTCACTTTATAATCCCACACACCGGGATTAATATTATTGCTTATTGGCCCTTATATGCCCATCACTAGCCTTGCCAAAATTCCATTTTTTGGCTTTGTCCAATTCAGGTAGACAGTTTTCTCCCGTCTTCGCAACCTTGGACATTTGGATAGCACCTTCTATCCATTATTCG
Organism: Selaginella moellendorffii; assembly: GCF_000143415.4. NCBI lineage: Eukaryota > Viridiplantae > Streptophyta > Lycopodiopsida > Selaginellales > Selaginellaceae > Selaginella > Selaginella moellendorffii. The sequence goes on from NW_003314267.1 coordinate 2,013,314, forward strand.
CTAGGGACTTAGTCCCTTGGGCCTTATCTATTGCTCTCGTGACATCAAACACCACCTCTTGGTGTTCTAGAGTGTTTGGATGTCCCAAATGATGGCCTCTTTGACAATGAGCATTCCCTTTTACGACATTGACTTACTATTTCGCAACATAAGCAATTTATCCCCCATAAGGGTATATCTAACTTTCTTATGCTATTAAGAAGTTTTTACCTTCTATCAGTTTAACCAATTATCTTGCACCTTTTGCTTATTTGCCTAATAGTTGTCAAGTCCTACAACTCATTGCTGGTGCTTCCACACCTCCATCATTGTTTTGGTCACCACTGTCAGGAATCCCCCAATTCTTGCCACATTCCTGACTCTCGCCGGATTCCTGACCTGCAGACCACATTCCTGATTCTCAAGACACTTCCCTATTCCTGACTCTCGAGACACTTCCCTATTCCTAACTCTCGAGACACTTCCTTATTCGAGACTTTCTGATTCCCTGTACGATTCCTAAGTCTCGAGCCACATTCCTGATATTGATGTGGTGCCTCCTCGACCTCAGCTATATTTAGGCCGTCCACGATCCAAGAGTGGTGGAGCTTCATCAACCTATAGTATATATAGGTTAGCCTTGTTCCATTTCTCCACAATCTGAATCAACGCCAATCTAAGGCCTTTTCTTTGTTTCCACTAGCTTTTCTCTTTGTCTTTTGCATTTTCCAATCTTGATCTTGTTGGGGGTCTTGATAGTTTGATTCAGATTGTGTTTTTTGCTTTTGGTTTAGCTCGTTTTGATTGTTTGATTGCCTTTGTCTTTTTTCCTTTTTTTTTTTTTCTTTCTTTCTTTTTGCCGATGGAGTCTCCAAGCCATCCTGATTTCTTTGCCGAAGTCCTTGCAAAAATCCAGTCTGAGAATACTGAGCTGAAGGCGACCCTTCTTCGCATGCAGCAGGAGCTTGCTTCACTTTCGGCTCAAGGATCTAGCAAAGTTCCTGAACCGAAGGTGAGTTTCCCGGCGAAATTTTCAGGCAAGCGTTCGGAGCTTCGCGGATTTCTGAACCAAATGGAGCTGATCTTTGCACTTCAACATCGGCGGTACCCCACTCCCGAGTCTCAAATCAGCGTGATTGGGACGTTGCTCGAAGATGCAGCTTTGTCATGGTTTTCTCCTCTTTTGGAGAAGAGCATGAAAGGGGTCGTGGTTCCAGAGCTGATGGATCTTCAATTGTTCAAAGAGAAGCTCGAAGCATGTTTTGGTGAGACAGATCGGGTTTGGGCTGCTACCACAAAGATGAGACTCGTCTTGCCTTGATCTACGCTATAGAGTTCCAACTCCTTGCCTTGGACACTCAGTGGGATGAGCGGGCTCTGATTGACCAATTTCATTTCAGCCTCAACAACGGTGTCAAGGATTTGTTGCTCACCATGGAGGATCCCAAGGACCTGTCGGACGCCATCAACAAAGCTGTTCGATGTGACAATCATCTATTTGAACGTCGTCAGGAAAGTCACCGTGCCACTGTTTTTCCGTCCTAGACTCAGGAATCCCAGCTTGAGTCTTTGGGGCATACTTCTGAACCTACTGTTTCGGTCCCGATGGATATTTCTGGTACTCCCCGACTCATTAGAGGGAAGTTGAGTCCTGCTGAGAAGCAACGTCGAATATCTCATAATCTTTGCCTCTACTGTGCTGATCCTAATCACAAAGCAGCTGTGTGTCCCAAGAAGCCTCCCCGTCTGCTCGAGTTCACTCTGCCTCAAAGTCCACCTCTGTTGTAGTCGGGAAACGACCCTGTCCAAACAGAGTAGGAGCTGTCTATTTGGACTCCCCGAATAAAAATCATTTTTCTTCTTTATCAAGCTCCTCACCACCTTTCATTAAAGCCACCATCAATTCCCGCAACTTCCGTGTCCCATGCCTCCTTTCTTTCACCGGACAATCAGGACTCAAGGCTCTGGCGCTACTGGACTCGGGTGCAACTTCCTGCTTCATGGACACGGACTTTGTTGCCCGACATCACATTCCTCTTTCTCCTACCATACAGGATCTGAGGGTTGAAGGCATTGGCGGGCATTTTGTGTCTCCATCTTCTGGACTTAGGGAAACGTTGCCCGTTCGAGTACACATCGGGTCCACTGTCACCGATATCGCCTTCAACATCATCAATAGTAAGTCCTCCTTTGTGGTGCTCGGTCTTCCTTGGTTCCAACTACATCAACCTCAGATTTGTTAGAAGGAATTACAGCTCATCTCTCCCACATCACCATCTCCCACGGCTTCCCCTGCTGTTCATCGAGTCTGAATCAGGAAAAGTTCCCTAAACTCAAATCGGGGTTCTGTTCCTGACTCTACGAAGTTTTCACCCTCTTCTTTTTCCTCTCTTCCATCTTACACTGGACAGTATCCTCGTCTCATCATTCCATTTAGTCGTACACCTCCTCCTATCTCCACAATCACTATGAAAGAACTCCTTCATGAAGAACCTATTTTCCTTTTTGCTTTGCATGTTTTTCCTGTCAGTCTTACTAAGAAGTATCATGATTTTGGGGATGTTCTTGACAAGAAAAAAGCTAGTGTACTGCCTGTTCATCGGCCTTATGACTGTCCCATTGATTTACAAGAAGGAGCATCACCTTCATGGGGGCCTATCTACGGGTTATCCCCGTCCAAGCTTAAGGCCCTCAAAGAGTACGTGGATGAGAACCTTGCCTTGGGATACATTCAGCATTCGCAATCCCCGGCTGGAGCGCTTGTCTTCTTTGTCAAGAAGAAGGATGGGAGTTTGCGGCTAGTCATCGATTACCGAGGTTTGAACAAGGTGACTGTTCGGAACCGTTATCCGTTGCCCCTGATCTCGGACCTGTTGGAACGCCTCGGCGGTGCCCGCTTCTTCACCAAGATTGACCTCCGTGGCACATACAACCTGATCCGGATCCGGCCTGGTGATGAATGGAAGACTGCATTCCGAACCCGCTATGGCCACTTCGAGTACACTGTCATGCCATTTGGCTTGACAAATGCTCCAGCAGTTTTCCAACACATGGCGAACGACGTCTTTTAGGAGTTTCTTGATCAAATGGTGATCGTCTACCTCGATGACATCCTTATCTACTCAAAAACTCAGGAGGAGCACGACGAACATGTATGCAAGGTGCTGGCGAAGCTGCGAGAACACGGCCTATACGCGAAGCTTGAGAAATGTTCCTTCGATCAATAGTCTGTGGAGTTCCTTGGGTACATTGTCACTCCTGAGGGTATCACGATGGATCCTGCCAAAGTCAAAACTATTCTTGAGTGGGAGCCTCCACAATCAATGTCGGACGTTCAGGTTTTCCTTGGCTTCGCCAACTTCTACCGCAAATTCATTGATCACTACTCTGACATTGTCCTTCCTCTCACGCATCTCACTCGCAAGGATGTTCCCTTCTCTTGGTCTGCTACTGCCCAGCACGCCTTCGACACACTCAAGGCAGCCTTCAGTTCTGCACCCGTTTTGATCCATGCTGATTCCTCACAACCTTTCTTCATCGAGGCTGACGCCTCTGACTTTGCCATCGGTGCTGTGCTGTCTCAACTCGGAGCAGATCAAGAACTTCATCCGGTCGCTTTCCATTCTCGGAAATTCCAGCCTGCGGAGATCAATTACAAAATCCACGACAAGGAGCTCCTTGCCATCGTGGATTCCTTTGGAGAGTGGTGCCGTTTCTTGGAGGGGCGGGCCATCAAACAACAATTTGGATGGATCACAAAAATCTCGAGTACTTTGCCACTTCCCGAGTTTTAAGCCGTCGTCAAGCAAGGTGGGCACAATTCTTGAGTCGGTTTGACTTTGTTATCAAGTACAGACTGGAAAGCTTCAAGGCCTTCCTGATGCTCTTTCAAGGCACTCCTATCTCAGTCTCAGGCCTGGTAATCCTGCCTTCGATCAACAGGATCAAGTTATCCTCGGTCCTGATTGGCTTCAAGTTATGGCAATTTCCCTGGCCCCTCAGGACTCCTCCTTGATGAATGCAATTAGAAACGATCTTCAATCCGATGATCTCGCTAACGAAATTTTTCCCCATCTTCAAGCTGGACACCCAGTGACTCCCGACTGCCGGTGATTTGACGAGTTTGAGTTCCTAGATGGCTTATTATACTGTGGGGAGCAGCTTTACGTTCCTGAAGGTGATGCTCAAAGGTTGGTTCTGATGGCGTGCCACAATAGCCCGACTGCTAGTCACTTTGGCATTGCGAAAACCTATGAGCTAGTTGCATGGGACTTTTGGTGGCCTCACATAGACGACTACATCAAAGCTTTTGTTACCTCCTGTGACACTTGCGCCCAAAATAAGGTACCTCGCCACCGTCCTTCAAGTTTGCTTCGTTCCCTTCCGGTCCCTTCAGGTCCTTGGGAATCCATCTCCATGGATTTTTTGAGTGATCTTCCGAGTTCTGAAGGCTTCAACAGCATTTTAGTCGTGGTGGATCGCTCCTCAAAGATGGTGCACTTCTTGCCATGTACCAAGGAGTTTTCGGGCGAGGACATGGCAAAATTGGTATTCAGGGAAATTTTCCGACTTCATGGGATTCCTACAGATGTGGTTTCGGATCGGGGGCCTCAGTTCATCTCTCATTTTTGGCAACGGTTTTTGCAGCGGCTTGGAGTGAAGGCCAACCTCTCTTTGGCATATCATCCTCAAACTGATGGGCAGTCCGAGCAAACAATTCAGACGTTGGAACAATTTTTGAGGTGCTTCATCAACTATCATCACGATAACTGATTCGATATCCTTCCCCTTGCTGAGTTCTCCTATAACAACTCTGTTCACTCCTCTTTTCGAATTTCCCCCTTCTTTGCAAACTGGCCGAAATCCTCAATTCAATCTCTCACTTCCTTCTCCATCCGAATCCTCTCATTCAAATCCCCGCTCTGAGGCATTTGTCTCCAACCTCCAGGAAATCCACAACTCCATCTCCTTCCACCTCCATTGTGCTTAGGAATCTCATAAAACATTTGCCAATGTCCATCGTCAGGATTGTCCCCCTTACAATATCAGGGATAAAGTCTGGCTCCTCAGGCAAAATATCTCTACCACCAGGCCCTGTCCAAAACTTGATTTCAAACGCCTCGGTCCTTTCCCTATCACTACCATCATTAATCTTGTCACTTATCGCCTTGCACTTCCCTCCTCATATCAAATTCACCCTGTTTTTCACTCCTCTCTCCTTGAGCCTTATATTCCCAGTCCTATTCCCAATCGGGTCATTCCTCCACCTCCACCAGTGCAGCTCGAGGATGGGTTTGAGTATGAGGTTCAGGACATCCTTGATTCCAAGATTTCACTGTCTAAACTCTATTATCTGATCGACTGGAAGGGTTACGGACCTGAAGAACGCACTTGGGAACCTGCAAACAACTTGATTCATTCTCCTGACCTTGTTTAGGACTTCCACCGCCGCTATCCTTCTCGTCCCAGTCCTCATTCTTTTTCTCCATCTCCCATCCCTCGCCGCTCATCTCATCCTTCTTGTCGTTCTCATTCACACCCTCGTTCCACTCGTTCTTGAGGAGGGGGTGCTATCAGGAATCCCCCAATTCTTGCCACATTCCTGACTCTCGCCGGATTCCTGACTTGTAGACCACATTCCTAATTCTCAAGACACTTCCCTATTCCTGACTCTCGAGACACTTCCCTATTCCCGACTCTCTGATTCCCTGTACGATTCCTAAGTCTCGAGCCACATTCCTGATATTGATGTGGTGCCTCCTTGACCTCAGCTATATTTAGGCCATCCACGATCCAAGAGTGGTGGAGCTTCATCAACCTATAGTATATATAGGTTAGCCTTGTTCCATTTCTCCACAATCTAAATTAACGCCAGTCTAAGGCCTCTTCTTTGTTTCCACTAGCTTTTCTCTTTGTCTTTTGTATTTTCCAATCTTGATCTTGTTGGGGGTCTTGACAACCACACTCTACCACATGCCTTCCAGCTTAGGCTATGCCATTCCCATTTCCGTTGAGATTCCCTTGGCAAGGGGTTCTTATGAACCCACCAACATAACCTCAAGGTATCACACCTTGGCATATTTGGTGCCTCCACACCATTGGCCCCACGAGCTTATTCTTATGACACTACTTATTAGTGTTTAGGTCTTTGCCAAGACCAATATAGTTGTTCCTCATGCTAACTATCCGTTAGCACCGCACTATAGTGTTTGCACCCAACTCTAGGCCAAAGTTGCTTTCTTCTGGGAACATTTTTCCCACAACTTTAGTATGGCACATTCTGCCATCAATGAGATACCTACTGTTCTCATACTTGGATCTTATGATTCTACCCATACCTCATAGGAGACCATACAAATCAGTCCAAATGCTTCAACCAATCCCTTAGGACCATTCCCTGACTCCACTTGAGTCATCTAGCATTTTGGACTTTCCTAATCCAACAACCTACAAGGTCTTAGTCTTCGAGGTGCCAACTCGCTGGAACACAACTTGTTGTATTCATGTCCTACTCACAAGGACAATCTTTGCAAGTGTTACTCCGACACTTGATGATTTTCTTGGGGCTAACGTTTGCCCCTTAGGACTATTTGTCCATGTGATGAAAATAGCAACTCATCTTTAAGTACACCCCCAACTCCTTGGGTTGTTCCAGCATTTATTAGAGGTAACCCCAGCTACCATTTCGAGGACTTGTGTCCTCTTCTGTATTTGACCTCCCACGGTCACCAATTTCAGTCTCAAATTTATGAGTACCAGCCTCAACTATATAAGGGTAATCTTGTGACTCCTTTATTGTTCTAGAGTCCGCATCTTTCCCGTGATCCCAACTGTAGTTGTTTACCACAACTACATCAAGCAGTTTGCTAAGTCAAACGCTTATCTGGATCACATCCTCAACTCTCTGAGGAAACCCTTTGTAGCGCACCTGAATTTGGAGCCGAACTCCAAGCCCGTTGCGCTACGAAACGAGGGTCCGGTACAATCCCACGAGCACCAGCTCCCCGTATCCAGCACCTGCACGCAAAATGGTGTCAGACGGAGTCTGGCACAATTTTGGCATACCGGTGGCCTAACGCGAGAAGGAGGGTACTCCACCGACTAGAGCAGCGTGGAGCTTGGGCTTAGACCCAAGCCGGACGCAGAACAAGGAGCGACACAGCCCAGCGGGAGCCAAACTAATGTCTCAGGTGGTCGGACATGCATTCCAACCACTATCCCTACTATACATTTGGAACCCCCCACAGCCCCCCCCCCCCCCCTTGAGGGACACACGCTTTGGGCTTTCACCCCAAGCCTCCCTTAGTACCAGGAGTTAGTCTCTGGGACAAGTCCGAAACTTACTAAATATGGAATGTCCTTAGATTGCGAATTTGGACATGGGATGAACACCATTGTGTTCAGACCGATCTCTATATTCCGTAGATATGCCAAATGAGCTAATCTAGACACCTTCCATAAATAGCATTCGGGACTGAAATGAGACCAACACAAAGGGCGTGATAGCGAGGGTGTTTGGCAGACACGGTAAGCTATCATCCGGCGATATTGAGGGACTAGTCTCAATATGCGAGGGTTCTTGCCAAGCCAGTGCAAGACAGAGCAAAAGAGAACTAACAAGCCGGGCCAAGTATGCTTGGCTAAATAGACACTTAGGAATTCCTTCCTTATGCTCATCCGGCCAAGTACAGATGCTAAGTCCAGTTTACTAACACTTGGACAAGAGGGGCCAATAAAGGGAACCAGCAGTACCGACCTCCTACCGTCATGGCAGTAAGGAAAGAGTGCCCGTAAGGACTGGTCGACAAGTATCTTTCGATACCCGAAGTCACATTCGCGACACCCTTATACTGTTCCCAAGATCCCAAAGTCGTTCCCTTACTGGCCCCTTTTCTATCCACCACATCGCGCCCAAGTTCACATATGAACTTGAGTGGAGAGCCATGTCCTCTCAACATGCTACTCCTCAAGGATAGGCCCACTCCTAGGACCTTCTGATGGCAATATCAATGGTGATATACTTGAGCACCAATAAAAGTCAGACTAAGGAACAGCTCTGATACCAAGTTGTAAGCGACAAATTTTTCCATTCTACTTTATTCACTTAACCGCACCTCCGACCACTTAGAGGAGTCTCATTCACAACCTCCATAAGTCCCATTTAGGACTTGGGGCTTGCTAGCCCCAAAAATGGCATCCATGCCACTCAACCTTTGCACTTGGTCCAAGTGCTCCACGTGTCCGATCCCATAACCGACACCCCAAGGTACCACCGACATATGAGCCCGTTACGCTAGGCCATGCTCATTCACCTTGGTCACATCGGTGGTCTAACACCACCTGCATTGTAATCCTGTCTCTCCAAGACTGGGCCATCCGTCCATGAGTGATCATCCCAGATCCACTCCTTAGCATCCTTAGGATGCCCACAGACATGGGGAATAACCTTCCCCAATATCCCTTTTCCGGTCCCCACCAAATCCCTTTCTGCTCTGGCCGCAATACTGCCACTGGATCGAGGCCCACAAGCCTGACCACTAAGTCCCACAGTCCTCTAGGACTTCCTCGCCACATGACTATATCTTGGTCTCTACTCCAGAGGATTACTCCTCTTCCTTTCCACAGTCTGGGACTTTGGGACAACATTTCGGAACACCGTAGCCCTACGCGGGCCTCATGGGTACTCTCCCCACCTTCCGCCTTTAGGTGCTCTAGCCATGGGTTTAGAGCGAGGTTCCATTGAGCCACGCCAGGTATCCAAGTAGGTAGTGCCACCCACACTTGGACTGGGAGCATCGGCCACTCGATCTCCTGGGGGAACTAGAGCTGGCTCTTGAACACTTTACCAAGCTACCCCATTTGTCGGTCCGTATTCACTCTAGTTTTAGACTTCCCAGTGGGCAGCTCATCATCTAACACTGGGTACAGCCTTCCTGGGCCAAACTGGCTCCATTGCAGTCCTCCCCCTATTATACTTTTGGAGCTCACCAAACCCCCCAGGGTCTGGGAGACGAACGCTTTGGGCTTTCACCCACTCAGACTCAAACTTGGACTCGGACTCAGACTCAGGCTTGGACTCGGACTCAGGCTCGGGCTCGGGCTCGGTCCCGGTCTCGGTCGCAACCTCGAACTCCATCTCGGGTCCTTCTTGGACTCCATCTCGGACTCCATCTCGGTTCATCTCGGACTCCATCTCGGGTCCATCTTGGACTCCATCTCGGTCCATTTCGGACTCCATCTCGGACTCCATCTCGGTCCATCTCAGACTCCTTCTTGGACTTCACTCGGTCCATCTCATACCCCATCTCGGACTCCATCTCGGGTACATCTCGGACACTTCCACATGTCATGTTTTGGTCCTCTTGTGTCCCCTTTTCTAGAGACTCACTTATGGCTCGCCCCGTGCTTGTTCCTCAAGCCCTTTGTTGGGAGTTCCACTCCCACTCTCGACCTTTTCAAGTCGGAGCTTTTAGTCCAAACGTGTTATGCTCGTTTGGCTTTCGCTTCGGCCACTACCACGTGGCGCCCTTTCGGCTCTACTTTGGGGCCTAGGGATTTTGTGTCTCACAGCCCCATCAATGGTATTTATATAAACCTTTGCACTTGGTCCAAGTGCTCCACATATTCAATCTTATGATCAACACCCCAAAGGTGCTACCAATATATCAACCTGTAACACTAAAACCATATCCATTTACCCTTGTCTCATTGGTACTCCTAAACTACCCATGCCATAGCCTTGTCTTTCAAAGACTAGGCCATTTGTCCATGAGTGATCATCCTAGAATCACTCTTTAGCATCCTTAAGATGCTAAAAAACATGGAAAATAACCTTCCTTAACATCCCTTTTTTGGTCCCCACTAAGTCCCTTTTCGTCCCAGTCGTGTTTGCCAATATTGCCATTGGATCAGGGCCCAAAGGCATAACCAATATATCTTATTGACCTCTGGGACTTCCTTGCTATATAATTGCATCTTTGGTCACTACATAAAAGGATTGTTTTTCTTCCTTTCCACAATCTAGGACTTTGGGATAATATTTTGAAACACTTTGGCCCTATATGAGCCTTATGGGTACTCTCCCCACCTTCTGCCTTTGGGTGCTTTAGCCATATGGCTAGAGCGAGGTTCTAATATGCAACACTAGGTATCTAAGTAGGTAGTACCACCCACACTTAGATTAGGAGTACCATTTGATCTAGAGCCAACTTTTGAATACTTCACCAAGTTAACTCATTTGTCCATTTGTATTCATTCTAGCCTTGGACTCCTTAATGGTTATATCATCACCTATTATGTGGGTATAGCCTTCCTTAATCATATTAACATTTCTTAGCTAAACTGTTTCCATTGGAGTCCTCCCCCTATTATACATTTAGAGCTCACCAAACCCCTTAAAGTCTGGGAGATGATCACTTTGGGCTTTTACCCTTGGACTTAGATACGGACTCGGACTTGGACTCAAACTCAGACTTGGATTTGGACTCGGTCTCAAACTTAGTCTCGGTCCCAGTTTTGGTCTCGGTTTCGATTTCTTTCTCGGCCTTGACTTTTATAGTGCATATGTGTAAGCCACAAATTTTTCTTTTCCAATTTGCCAGCTTACCTCGTTTATCCGACCAACACTACCTTGGCTTGTGCTAAGTTCCCTTGAGAAGTTCCCACCTATTGTACCAGCTCCTACTTGGTCCTCCTTGGTTTCAGCTACTCACTGCATGAGCAACGGAGTGTTAGCCTTCCGTCTACGGATTCCCAAATCCCTCCCAATCCCCCTCCCCAGGTTAGACTGGACTTAAGGTTCGGCTACACTCCCCGCAGGCACAAGCAGCCAAGCACACCAAGCCTCCAGGTTCCTAACACCCCTTGGTACAACAAGACTTGATCATGGGACCCTCTAAGTCCCAAGCCTTGGGTGCAACATTTGCTTCGGGACATCGGGGCGAAACACTGTGGCCTAGCGGCCTGGTATGGGTACCTCTACCCCCCCACTTCCATCCCGAAGGGAAGGCCCAAGCCCCTAGGAAGGGCGAGGACCAATGAGCCACAAGGTACTCAAGTGGGGCACCACTCCACATGAGCCGGGAGCACCACAATTGGTTTCCTTATTGGGAGTGGCAGCTGCTCTTGAGCACTTCCCTGGGTGGCCCCTCCAGCACCACCCAAGCCCATGCTCACTCCCACCCAAGGCCCTTCGGCCCCAGTCTCAACCTCAAGTCAGTTTGGAAGCACCACTGGAGAGTTCCTTCAAGACTGGTTCCTAGACCTCACTATCCCTACTATACTTTTGGAACCCCCTACAGCCCCCCCCCCCCCTGGGAGACGCATGCTTTGGGCTTTCACCCCTTGACCTGTATTAGTATTTATACTTAGTCTCAGATTCGATCTCGGACTCAATCTCGGACCCGACTTCGGACTCGGTCTCGGACTCGATCTCGGACCCGATCTCGGACTCGACTTCGGACTTGACCTCAGACTCGGTCTCAGACCCGATTTGGATCTCGGACTCTGTCTCGAACTTGGTCTCGAACTCGGTCTCCGATTTGGCCTCGGACTCGATCCCGGACTCTATCTCGAACTCGGTCTCAGAGTCGGTCTTGGACTCGATCTTCGACTCGGTCCCATCCGATGAACTCTTTGTCATTTCGGTCATGCTTTTGGGGATCCTTTAGCCTACGGCATCTCGGGGAGTCGGTTCCTTACAACTCCACCACCTATAAAAGAAGTTCAATGCCCACATCAAACGTCTCTTTTTATCTTACGACTTGTTGACTATGTCTCTGGGGGCATCCTCCCTGGCCAAGAGCCCATGACAACGGACTATAAGTGTCCCTATACCCCTCACCTCACCACACCCTAGTATGGGGTCAAGACTTGAACCCAGCCTTGCTTTACTAGGGGGTTGGGACTTGAACCCAACCTCCGTAGAATACCTCTACGGATTCGACATCCCCGCGGGGAGTCGGGCGTAGTGCTCTATGCCTGGTCGACCTAGCTAACCCATGCTAATTAGCTTACCTTCGGCGTGCCTTCGGGTCCCAACATATGCCACTTGCTCAACTTTGCAAATTGATATTTTAATTGAACTTTGCATAAGTACATAGAGTTCTGCCTTGCAAAAATTCCTCCACTAGATCTCGCGCGTTCACTAGGTTCTCCTCCAGTTCCCATGTTGCTTCGCAGTATGGAAATCCTTTCCACTTCACATGGAACTCTCTCACCTCGCGTCCTTGTCGCTTGCTCTTGTGCGCATTGAGGATGGCCTTGACTTCGTATTCCTCTTCCCCTTGGATAACCTCAGGTAAAGGTCTCACTTGGTCTTTGCGAAGTGGATCCTCAAAGTACAGCTTGAGTAAATTCATGTGGAACACGAGGTGCATCTTCCCCATCTCTCGAGGAAGACGGAGACGGTAAGCCACTTTAACAATTCGTGCCTCAATCTCGTAAGGCCCCGCGAACCTGCTTAAGGAACTCAAGATCAGTTCATTTCTAGGAATACATGCATTTTACCTTTGGGTCAGCTTCCGACTGATCCCACTTAGTAGCCTCAGGTTCTTAGTCTTCAGCCACACCTTCTCCCCAGCTTGGAACTCTACATCCCGACGCTTCTGGTTCGCGTATTTGGTTTGCCTTTGTTGAGCCCGTTCCAAGGAATCCCTCACTAGATTCCAAATGCTGAGTCTTTCCGCCATGAATGCCTCCACTACAGGTAACTCTCCATGGTACTCGGCCATGCCGAGCTCCATAGGACCTTCAATAGCTCGCCCATTGATGACTTCCCATGGACTCACCCCGATACTCGAATGTGGTGAGTTGTTATAACACATTTCCGCAAGTCCCAAATGACTTACCCAATCGGTCTGGTCTCCTGAGACATAGCATCGCAAATAATCCTTCAGCTGCCTATTCACCCTTTCCGTTTGTCCGTCTGTCAAGAAGTGTTAGTGCCATCAAACTTGACTTAATACCCAATATCTGTCTGTGGGTGATAGGCTGTGCTGAATTTCAACTTGGTGCGATACTGTTCTAGGAGAGTCCTCCAGAACCTACTAGTGAAGATCTTATCCCAATCTGAGATGATCTCTTCTAGCTTTCCCCACACTCGAACCACTTGTTCGAATAATAGCTTCGCCACACCTTCCGCATTCACTTCCGTTGTGGTGGGTATGAAATGTGCCATTTTCAAAAATCGATTCACCACCACGAATATCGCATCAAACCCCTTGCATGGGGGCAGTCCCATGATGAAGTCCATCGTAAGACATTTCCACGGATGATCTGGAATTGGGATGCTTTGCAACAAGCCCCCACTAGCCTTAGTCACGGCTTTGACTTGCTGACATGTTGGACATGTCTTTACATAGTTTTGGACGTCCTTAGCCATATCTAGCCAATGGTACTTCCTCTTGAGTAAGCCCATCGTCTTGGGCACTCCGCCGTGTCCCACAAGAGGTCCGTCATGACACTCTTCTAAGGCTACCTTCCTTAGTTCCCTTTCAGGAACATACACCCTCGTTCGCTTGTAATAGATGAGTCCGTTGTGTTCTGCATAGCCCATTTTCTCTTCCATTGGTAGCTCACCTCTCTAGTGAGCTTCCCGTGCCTCTAGATTCCTTAGCAACACTTCTTGTGCTAGACCATCGTTCTCATATATTGTCCGCACATCGTCCCAAAAGGTTGCTGTCACATTGGATATCGCCAACTTCAAGCTCGCTTTTCGACTCAACGCATCTGCCACAATGTTGCTCTTCCCAGGCTTGTACAGAATCTCACAATCAAACTCAGCCAAGGCATTGGCCCACCGACCCTGTTTCCCTCTTAGGTTGGGCTGTGACAAGAAGTGTTTCGTTGCCACATTGTCCGTGTAAACCTTGAAGTGTCTCCCAAGGTAGTGTCGCCACTCCTTGAGCGCCTTGACCACCGCAAACAGTTCCTTCTCGTGAGCAGGCCACTTCCTTTGAGCCTTGTCCAACTTCTTCGAGAAGAACGCTACTGTATGGTGGTCTTGCTTCAAAACTGCGCCCAACACAAAGTCCGAAACATCCGTTTCTTCCTCAAAGTCCTTACCAAAGTCTGGTAATGCCAACACAAGAGCCTTCCTCAACTTCCCTTTGAGGTGGACGAATGCCGCCTCACATTCCACTGTCCATACCATCTTCCCTTTTCTTATTTGGTCCGTTAAGGGCAGGGCTACTCTCGAATAGTGTCTGATAAACTTTCGGTAGTAGTTGCATAGCCCCAAGAATGCCCTCAACTTATGTACATTCGATGGTCGCTCTCATTCCTGGATCGCTTGGACCTTCTCCGGGTCCACCTTGAGCCCCTCTTGGCCCACCACATGCCCGAGAAACTTTACCTCTTGTTGAGCAAAGTCACATTTGCTCTCTTTAGCATACAGTTTGTGTTCCCTTAGTTTCTCAAACACCTTCGCCAAGTGTTCGGCATGCTCCTCTAGCATCTCGCTATAGATCAGGATGTCGTAGATATAGACGACCACAAAGTGATCCAGATAGAATACAAAGATATGGTTCATCAACGCTGAAAACATTGCCGGCGCATTGCACAGCCCAAAGGGCATCACCAGAAACTCAAAGCTCCCATACCTGGTTCGACAGATTGTCTTCTCGACATCTTCCTATGCTACCCTAATCTGGTAGTATCCTGACCTGAGGTCAATCCTCAAGAAGTATTTTGCCTTTCCCAACCTATTGAACAGGTCCTCAATTCCTGGCAAAGGGTACTTGTTCTTCTTTGTATACTTGTTGAGCAACCGGTAGTCTATGCATATGTGCATAGATCCATCTTTCTTTTTCACAAATAACACTGGCACCCCATACGGCGACTTGCTCAACCTGATATACCCTTTGTCCACCAACTCCTCTAGTTGGCACTTGAGCTCCTTGAGTTCTTTTTCTTTCAAACGATAGGGGGGACAAACCACCACCTCAGCACCCTTGACCAGCTCAATCTTATGTTCTGTCAGTCATGCGGGGGGCAGCCCCGCTGATAGCTCCTCCGGCATGGTATCCTGGAATTGGTCCAACACCCGTTGGATCACTAAAGGTACTTCTTTTGTTCTTGTCTTTTTGTCACTCTTCACTGAGAGTAAGCACAAAAATACTACCTTAGTTCCTTTTGTGAGTTGTTTTCTCGTGGATACCAGGTTTAAGCAAGAATCTTTGGCCTTGCTTTGCCCTACCTTTAGATCCTGGGCCTCCACCCTAGAACTTCTTCCTTGGGCATTTGCCAGTACCACAAGGTTTCTACCTTATCCATGTACGGCTACCACGAACCGATTGAACCAATCCATTCCGAAGATCACGTTAAATCCCGCCATGTCTAACATGGTGAATTCCATGTCCACCTTCCAAGTCCCTACTTCGACTCTCGCTTATCGAAGTACCTCATCGGTGCTTTGGCTACCTTGAACAAACTCTATAGTCCTTGGTTCGCCTAGCTGCTGCACCGTTAGTCCGGCTTGCCGGACTATGTCTGCAACCACAAAATTATCTGAAGCACCTGTGTCAATAAGGATCTTAACAAAGCTACCTCTGAGCTTCCCTCGGAGGGCTAGTAGATGTCGCGAACGACTCTCTACCAAAGTTGTTCGTGTAATGAGTAACTTTGAGTTAAGGACTGGATCACATACCTTAGTTTGGACTTCACCCGACTTGATGGCCATATTGGCTCTAGCCTTCTTCGGGTAGGGACATTCCCTCGAAAGGTGTCCCGCTTCACCGCAGTTGTAATATATTTTGTTTCCCATGTTGCTAAACGACTTGACCTTTTTATCCATGGGTTTGTCTCTTTTCGCTTGACTCCCCCATGTACTCGCTTGCTGGCCACCGGATTTGCCTTTCCGGAACCCCGAGGACTTATTCTTAGAGAAACTCTTCTTGAATTTCCCTCGGCTATACGTTCCCCTTGGTTTGGCCCCTTTGCTAAATGTGGATCCCAACCCCGTCGTGTTTCCCTTTCGTAGGTTATCGTTGAAATGCACCTTGATGGCCGCATCCAACGCTTCCTTGTAGTTGGTCGGGTTCCACCGCATCACCTCACCGCGAGCCCAGGTTTGCAAACCTGATATGAAGGCATGGAACACGTCCATATCCCCCATGTCCGTGAAAGTATCCTCTTTGCCATAAACCCATTCACATACTCCTGAATGGTTCCGGTCTGCTTCAGCCTGCTCAGCTCGTCTCTTAGATGCAGAGTAGCATTTGGAGGAACGTAAGTCACGCAGATCCTCGCCTTCATCATTTCCCAAGTGGCCACCGGTCCTTCGTTGGCCTCTGTCATTCTCCACCAAGACTTGGCATTATCTGCCAAGTATGGTTTTCCACATGGGACCTTCTCTGAGCTTGGTAACCGCAACGCTCGGAAGTAGTCCTCCATATCATAAAACCAATCCTCCACCACCTTATAGTCATTCACTCCCTTGAAGACCAATGGGGGCTTTGGTTTGTACTTGGGAACTACCTGAAGGACTGATTCCACTTCGGTCTGTTCAACCTTGTTTGGTTCTGCCTCAGTCCCTACTGAAGGGTCCGCACCTTCTACACTACTAACATCCGCAGTCTTTCGCTTTTTCTTCTGCTTCTCATCACGCTTTAGCTTGCGTATGAGAGTCTCTAGTAGGGCATTGGTCTGTGCCAATTGTCCTTCTAGAATGTCCAATCGAGCCTTGGACAACCGAACCTCGCCACCGGACTCCTGTTTAGAAGTTTCCTCACTGGAGTCCTCCTCATGCAAGGATTCCTCATCCATAGCCTCTTGTTCGACCGGAGGCTCCAGCTCTGGCGGAGGTTCTGTCTCTGCCTGGGTTCGCTTACGCCCTACCTTTGTCATCTCCCAGCAATCCGCCTCTATCCTTCGCTAGAACTGAGGAAAAGGCTCCGATACCAAATTGTAAGCCACAAATTTTTCCTTTCCAATTTGCCAGTTTACCTCGTCTATCCAACCAACATTGCCTTGGCTTGTGCTAAGTTCCCTCGCCAAGTTCCCGCGTATTGTACCAGCTTCTACTTGGTCCTCCTTGGTTTTAGCTACTCACTACACGAGCAACGGAGCATTAGCTTTCCATCTACGGATTCCCAAATCCCTCCCAATCCCCCTCCCCATGTTAGACGGGACTAAAGGTTCGGCTACACTCCCCGTAGGCACAAGCAACCAAGCACACCAAGCCTCCAAGTTCCTAACACCCCTTGGTACAACAAGACTTGATCATGGGACCCTTTGAGTCCCAAGCCTTGGGTGCAACACTTGCTTCGGGACATCGGGGCGAAACACCGTGGCCTAGCGGCCCGGTATGGGTACCTCTACCCCCCCACTTCCATCCCAAAGGGAAGGCCCAAGCCCCTAGGAAGGGCGAGGACCAATGAGCCACAAGGTACTCAAGTGGGGCACCACTCCACATGAGCCAAGAGCACCGTAGTCGGTTTCCCTATCGGGAGTGGGAGCTGCTCTTGAGCACTTCCCTCCGACACCACCCAAGCCCATACTCCTTCCCACCCAAGGCCCCTTGGCCCCAGTCTCAACCTCAAGTCAGTTTGGAAGCACCACTGGAGAGTTCCTTCAAGACTGGTTCCTGAACCTCACTATCCCTACTATACTTTTGGAACCCCCTTCAGCCCTGCCCCCCTGGGAGACGCACGCTTTGGGCTTTCACCCCTTGACCCGTATTAGTATTTGGACTTACTCTCAGATTCGATCTCGGACTCGATCTCGGACCCAACTTCGAACTCGGTCTCGGACCTGATCTCGAACTTGACTTCGGACTCGACCTCGGACTTGGTCTCGGACCCGATTTGGATCTCGGACTCTGTCTCGAACTCAGTCTCGAACTCGGTCTCAAACTCGGTCTCTGATTCGGCCTCGGACTCGATCTTGGACTCTATCTCGAACTTGGTTTCAGAGTCGGTCTTGGACTCGATCTTTGACTCGGTCCCATCCGATGAACTCTTTGTCATTTCGGTCATGCTTTTGGGGATACTTTAGCCTACGGCATCTCGGGGAGTCGGTTCCTTACAATATGATCATAGGATGAGATTTGGATATACTGTCACGGTGGGTCCTTGGAACCTTGGGGGATAAATGGGGATAAAATAGTCACTAAGGGTTCTCTCATCAAATAATTACCCCTTTTTCAATTAGGTTTGGTATCAGAATAAATGGCATGGGTTTGATTCCCATTGATTAGTGGCTACTTAAAAATATAATATACCCTTGAGCAAGGTATATTCTTACCCCTGAATTTGAAATTGTACATATTGGGCATCCATGAGTACGTCCTTCCTCTTGGTAAAGTATCCATAGACGAAGGTATCCACCGTAGGACTGCAATACAAGTGGATGACTAGTTGCCTCCTATGGAATAGCTAGTTTACACAATGAAAGGATTAGTAGATTTAGTGCCAAAATGGAGGTATTAGTTTCCTTTGGCTCAGTAGAGGTTAGTTAATGAGGACATTGACATATTTGGCTCAGTAAGAGTTATTAGTCAATAGTCAATAAGGACATTGACATTTCTAAAGGGGGGGTGAGTGTAGCATATATGATCATGGGATGAGATTTAGATATACTCAAGTCCATCTTAGATCAATATTGAACTTTATTTTGGACTCCATCTTAGGTCCATTTTAGGTCTATATTGGACTCCATTTTGGACTCATTCCTAACATTTCTATGTGTCACAACACTTGTCATGTGTCAATCCTTCTTCTGTCCCCTTTTAGAGACTCATTCACAAATTGTTTCATATTCATTCTTTAAGCAGTTTGTTCGAAGTTCCATTCTTACTCTTGACTTTCCAAGTAGGAGCTTTTAGTCTAAATATATTACATTTATTGGACTTTTGCTTTGACCACTACCATATGGCATCCTTTTTACTCCACTTTGGGGCTTAGGGATTTGTGTTTCACACCCATAAATAAAAGTGCACCCCTTTTAGTTGAAAGTCTTTGGATAATTATACATAGGTTTGAATAATACTGAGCAACCCAATATTGAAAGAGTGGAAGTTACAAAGACAAGTTTTATGAGTCCATATTAAAAATGGTTTTAAAGGCTAATTGAAAGAATTACATAGATACAAGGTTTCACATTTGTTATAGTTATATTTTGGATTTTAATCCCTTATTTCAGTTTAAAGTTATTGTTTTCAGAGGTTATAATTGGTTCATCAGAATTCCATATATAGATGATACTTATGGTATAGCTTTTGTTTATATTGTTATTATAGTTGACGGCAACTATATTGTAAGTTGGTGGTGTTATGGAAGTTTTACTATAGTGTGCAATAGCTTAGTAAAAGTTTCAAATGTTCTATCAAATTTACTTTAATTAGGCCTTTTCATCTTATTGAAGAAGTCTAGAGAGAGAGAGAGAGAGATAAATATGCCAATTAGTAGTGTAATATATGGATTATATAAGGTCTATTTTTCTTATATATGAGTATAGCCATACCTTTGGCCCCTCAGTAAGCACTATATAAAACTTATCTAAACTTCCTTCACTCATGAATTTTTTATCAACATCTTTACCACCTAACCCTTCATCATTTGATAAAGCTTTGAGCTCCTTAACTTGTGTCACAACCTAAAAAACAAAAAAGATATATGCATCAAATAATGCCTTCTTGGTGCTTTCCATGCCCTTTTAGAAGCCTCCCCCAAGCATCCTCATCATTGATGGCAACACTTATTCCTAACTACTCCCTACCTCCTATTATACTTGATTTCTACATAGATACTTTGAGAAGCATCTTTATCTCTAACATTTGCCTATCAAACTCCTAGATTTCCTTCACTAACAGCTTAGTCCAATGCTTTGTAATGAACATCTTCTCAATCTGGGCATCACTTACCTACTTAGCCTTTTGAGATTCCCTTGCTTGAACTGTTGAGGCTTCAAGTTACTACTCCAACTCACTAATATATGCATGTAAGCAAGCTTCATCACAAGCCTCTACCTGGTCAAGACAATTTTTCAGCCACCCATTCTCTATGAGTAACTTGGAGTTAACATCTTCTTAGTGCCTCATCTTTTCATGAGATGCTTCTGCTAGCATCCAAGTCCTATATATCCATGTCAAAGGCCAGTGTTCATCCATTCCCCATACCTGCAATCTATACTCCTCTTGGATTTGTTAAATTCTAGTTTTCACTAGCTTCTAAATAATTGCCTCATGTGTTAAAATACTAGAATGTCCTATATTCCCTCACAATTGGGAAAACCATTCATCGCCACTCAACAATCTCCCCTTATACTACTATGAGATATCTTAGTGCATTCCCAGTGGTAAAACTGGATAGACAAGGGAATCCTTATTACAAATCTTCCATGAGCATTCTTTTATAAAGATAGCCACTACCTTACATAACTTCTTCATCTCAAGGCTTTCATAGTTATTGCATAGATCCACTATAAAAATCTCCTAACACTTTGCATGAATAAAAATCTCCCCAACCTTGACCTTTTGTCTATCCCCAAAGGTAAGTGGCATATCTGGGTGAGTAGGGTTGGTATGATCATCAACTTCATAATCTATAGCCTAGTTCCAAATTTGATCCCTATGTGGGATGTAAGAAAATTGTTGTGAGATCCTCATAAAAAATCTTATATTTTGCTAATAACTTTTATAAAATCATGATCTTTCATATATGAGGATCTATTACCTAGGGTATTGCAAAATCAACAAGATCACCACGTGAGCCTCCATTCAAAAACCATTAAAGCTAAAGAACGTCAATTCCATTATATTCGTGAATAAGCCTCTATAGATGTAATAGCTTGTTCATTTCTCCATGTTAAACTCTCCTCTAGCTGCATGTGATAATTTTTCCCTCACCTTCTTGGGTGTAGGTTTGCCCTCTACTTCAAGATCTTGGATCAGAATTTCCTTTCAAACTTTCTTTACCGATTTCAAGGTCATTTAATAGTGACTCCTCCTCTTTGGTTCTCAATGCTTTTTGTTACTATAAGATTTTGGCACATAGATCTCTTCACTAACACTTAATGCCAAAAAGGTCATCTTCAGATTCTTCTAAGACTGAACACCCTTTTCCTTTCCCCACAAGAACTTAGAATCCATCAAGAATATTCCCATGCATACACTATAGGTATTTATGCCAACTAGCTTGATTATTTAAGTCTGATGGGCAATAACTTTCACAATTAATTTTGTGCCATATATCAAGGGTTGCCATGTGTTTTTCAACTTTTTTTTTCTCACTTTTCTTATCTTTTTTTTTCTTCACTCTCTTTCTTTATCATTTTTCTTATTTCTGTCATTTTTTTCCTGCTTCCTATGGTCCTAATACAACCTAAATGTCTCCATAATATCTTCCTTAAGGAAGACATATGAGTAATATCTAGCAATTTGATGCTATTCTTTATCTTTAAGGATCAAGTTTTGGTTATGTCCCTCTTTTCAGCCCATAACTTTGTATGGTCCCTTTATCATTGCCTCAAAATACACCCAAAAGCATTTTTTCTTCTTCTGCATTGATATTGGAGAGATAGATTATCTAATTTAGAGTGCAGATTGCTACTACTACAACCACTAATCAGCAGCTCCAGCCTTGATCCAGCTGCAATCTTCTATTTTTGTGAATCTTCATTTAATCACCCTAGCTCTTGTGCCTTTGTTGAGACTGTAAGCTTTGCTCAAAACTTTGGCCAGGCCAGGGCTCCCAACAGCATAGTTCAGGGTGGTCATGCCACTTTGCACCAAGCTCTGGTGGATTGCTCCAGAGATTTGACCCGAGTGCAAGTGTTGAAAACGATCCCGAGAGTGAGATATTGAGAATGATTCTGAGAGTGAGATCGAACGTTGGCCTCGCAGCGCTAGTACCTAGAGAAAACTAAGATTGTGAAGCAAGCAAGCTTCTACCATGCTCACCACACAATCTCTGAGATGGCGGAACACACTGTGAGCATCTTGATGATGGTCACCTCCCTTGGCCTCAACCTTGAACAAAAAAAGTGTAGCCCCCTAATGCCATTTGGACTTTGGAACAATAGTTTAGAACACCGTGGCCCTACGCAAGCATCATGGGTACTCTCCCCACCTTCCGCCTTTGGGTGCTCTAGCCATGGGGCTCAAGTGAGGTTTTGTTGAGCCATGCCAGGTATCTAAATAGGTAGTGTCACCTATGCTTGGACTGGGTGTATTGACAATTTGATCTCTCGAGGGAACTACAGTTGGTTTTTGAACACTTTATCAAGCTACCCCACTTGTCAATTTGTATTCACTCTAGCTTTGGACTCCTTAGTGGATATATCATCACCCAACACGTGGGCATAGCCTTACTAGGTCACATTACCCTTTTTTGGCCAAACTGGCCCCATTGGGGTCCAACCCTTACACTCTCCCTATTATACTTTTAGAACCCCCTGCACCCTAAATCCTAAATCGCTGCCTCCTTCGCCCCAGCTGTGCCACTGTCGACGGTGTTGCCATTGGTTCTGGCGGAGGTTCGCCGGCTTGTTAAGGAGGCCATGGGTGAGAAGATGTGTCCAATGGTTAAGGAGCCGTCCATGGCTGAGGAGAGCATGCTAGGTGAGGAGACACGATTGCCACTACTGCCACAACCACCATGACCGTCACCACTATCGTCACCACGACTATCACGACCATTGGCTTACTGCCATCATCCTCACCACCACCACCAGTGTAGGGGATGGGGACTTATGCTCACCACACAATCCCTGAGATGGCAAAACACACTGTGAGCACTTTGATGATGGTCACCTCCCTTGGCCTCAACCTTGAACAAAAGAAGTGTGGCCCCCTAATGCCATTTGGACTTTGGAACAACATTTCGGAACACTGTGGCCCTATGCAAGCCTCATGGGTACTCTCCCCACCTTCCGCCTTTGGGTGCTCTAGCCATGGGGCTCAAGTGAGGTTTTGTTGAGCCACACCAAGTATCTAAGTAGGCAGTGTCATCCATGCTTGGACTGGGAGTATTAACAATTTGATCTCCTAGGGGAATTATAGCTGGTTCTTGAACACTTCATCAAGCTACCCCACTTGTCAGTCTATATTTGCTCTAACTTTAGACTCCTTAATGGATATATCATCACCCAACACGTGGGCATAGCCTTCCTAGGTCACACGAACCTTTTTTGGCCAAACTGGCCCCATTGGGGTCCAACCCTTACACTCTCCCTATTATACTTTTAGAACCCCCTACACCCTAAACCCTAAACCGCTGCCTCCTCCGTCCCCAGCCCTGCCGCTGTCGACGGTGCTACTGTTGCTACCGCTAGTCCTGCCGAAAGTTCACCGGCTTGTTAAGGAGGCCATGGGTGAGAAGATGTGTCTAATGGTTGAGGAGTTGTCCATGGCTAAGAAGAGCATGCGAGGTGAAGAGACACGATTGCCACCACTTCCACAATAACCACGACCATTGCCACTGTCATCACCATGACCATCAACACTACTGCCACCGTCCTCACCACCACCACCACTGTAGGGGATGGGGACCATCACCAACATGATTAATGGATTGGTATTATCATTGTTGTTCCTGTTATGTCTAGCGCAGTAGGAACATCTATCATACTCCAAAAGATGAAAGTATGTAATTAGGTGTGTGTGTGTGAGAGAGAGAGAGATTATCTAACTTAGAGTGTAGATTGTTGCTACTACGACCACTAATCAGCAGCTCTAGCCTTGATCCAGCTGTAATCTTCTATTTTTATGAATTTTCATCTAATCACCCTAGCTCTTGTGCCTTTGTTGAGACCATAAGCTCTCGTGGATGCTCAAAACTTTGGCCAGGTCGAAGCTCCCAACAGCATAGTTCAGGGTGGTTATGCCACTTTGCACCAAGCTCTGGTGGATTGCTCTAGAGCTTCAACCTAAGCACAAGTGTTGAGAACGATCTCAAGAGTGCGATATTGAGAATGATCCTGAGAGTGAGATAGAATGTTGGCCTCACAGCGCTGGTACCTAGAGCAAGTCGAGATTGTGATGGGAGCAAGCTTCCACCATACTCACCACACAATCCTTGAGATGGCAAAACACACTGTGAGCACCTTGATGATGGTCACCTCCCTTGGCCTCAGCCTTGAACAAAAGAAGTGCAACCCCTTGATGCCATTTGGACTTTGGAACAACACTTTGGAACACCATGGCCCTACACGAGCCTCATGGGTACTCTCCCCACCTTCTACTTTTGGGTGCTCTAACCATGGGGCTCAAGTGAGGTTTTGTTGAGCCACATCAGGTATCTAAGTAGGTAGTGTCACCCATGCTTAGACTGGGAGTATTGACAATTTGATCTCCCGGGGGAATTACAGTCGGTTTTTGAACACTTCATCAAGCTACCCCGCTTCTCAGTCTGTATTCGCTCTAACTTTGGACTGCTTAATGGATATATCATCACCGAACACGTGGGCATAACCTTCCTGGGTCACACTAACCTTTCTTGGCCAAACTGGCCCCACTGGGGTCCAACCCTTACACTCTTCCTATTATACTTTTAGAACCCCTTGCACCCTAAACCCTAAACCGCTGCCTCCTCTGCTCCCGGCCCTGCTGCTGTCGACGGTGCTACTATTGCTGCCACTGGTCCTGCTGAAGGTTCGCCAGCTTGTTAAGGAGGCCATGGGTGAGAAGATGTGTCCAATAGTTGAGAAGCCGTCCATGACTGAGGAAAGCATGTTGGGTGAGGAGGCATGATTGTCACCACTGCCACAAGCACCACGATCGTCGCCACTGTCGTCACCACGACTATCGGCACCATTGCCACTGTCCTCACCACCACCACCACTGTAGGGGATGGGGACCATCACTAGCATGATCAGTGGATTGGTATCATCATTGTTGTTCCTGATATCATTGTTGTTTCATGATATTGACATGTGTAGTACTTTTTGTAACTCCAAAATTAGCACATCTAGACCTTGGACAATAGCCACCTCACTCTTCCTTGCTTCTAGGATTTGTCATATCACTTTGTGGTAGGGATCACAAAAATTCTTAGCCAAATTGTGGGAAACTAACACTCCTAGATTTTGCATGAGAAGGACCATTCCATCAAGATTCAATAGTACAACTAAAATGAACTTTTGACACGTTTAAGGTGTCATGCTAACATCGAGCTCTTTTAGAGAATGGTGAGAATACTCCACATTCATGTCCAAAAGAAGATTTTCCTTAGCAAAAAAATGTAGAAAGATTTGTCACCACCACCTCACTATTTAAGCCTTAATATGTGCCAATTGTGATCCTCTTGTGGAATCTCCCATCCAAGGAAAAATTGCTCCTTCTCATTTTCTTGATCTTGGGCATGTCCTCGTTACTTTTAAACTCCAAACATACTTACACCACCCTCTTAAGCATCTTTTCCCTTGGCATTGGCTTGAGGTACTATTATTAGTGTTTTTCCTTGGGCATGCTTTTTTTCCTTCTCAGCAATAACAACAAAACTTTACTTCTCAGATTTCACAAAAGATTCACTTGGTCATGAATTAGATCCACCATCAACCATCTTTTTGCATTCAACTCTTCAAAAAGATGCTACAATAGTATTATGTTAAAGATTATCAAAAGAAACTCAGAAGTTAATTCTTTCCCCACATGCAAGAATTGTCACACAATCTTTATAATATTAAGAAAGGTGTAATGAACAAACTTAAACCACATGACATAAAATATTTAACATATTAGCCTAGCAATACTTCCTTGATCTTTTGCCAACATAGCCTAGTTGCTCTATGCTTATTAATAGTAGCCTTATAACACAAAATATGCATGCACATGTGACCCAACATTGTAGCACATTGTAGATGCCAACATAGGATCTCCAAACATGCTCACTCCAAAGTACTCGGGAATATTAAAATAAACATAATTGTTGTTCAGATAAAAGATCCCACATCCAAATGTGAGCATGCTCCAATTTAAGTTGTAAACAACAAAACACTGTTTACTCTAGAGCACACGCCAAGAAACATTGTTAAACACAAAATCCCTCTTTCCATCACGAGTTTGTCCTTTAGAAACCCAATTAGTTAGGGTTTGTATAGGGAACGTTAACTTTTTTACTTTTTTTCAGTAAAATAAGACTTTTGAATTTTTTACCACTTTAGGGTTTATAGGGCTTATGCTCCGGGCATGGATTGGAGCTAGGTCGCGGTCGAGAGCGCTGCTCCAGCAGTGCCGACGGCTGAGCGCGCCGCCTCCTCAAATTGTGGATCCCGCCGATGGATCGCCTCCGCCTCCGCCTCCATCTCCGCCTCCTCCCGCCGTGATCGACAATGAGGAGACGAGGCGCGCCAAGCAGCGCGCGGCGGATCTCAAGGCCATCTATGAAGGTAAGATGGATTTCGAGATCGCTACCAGGGTCGCATTTGGGGAATCTAAGAATCCAAATCCCAAGGAGCTCGGGTATGTTGCTAGAGTCCTCTTTGGGAAATAAGTGTCTTCCTCTTTCTTCCAGGCTTGATTGGCACTTGTGGCAGTTCTTCGTATGCGTCGTCGTCCCGGTTTCTCGTAAGCGACCAAAGTTCTAGCTCGATTTTTCTTTGTGGCTGAGCGCTTTGATTCTCTTGTCTGGAGCAGTGATCTACATGGTGGCAATGTACGCGCGTCGAGAGATTCGAAGATTGGAGAAGGTAAGGATGGAACTTGGAGAGCTTTCTCTAACCATTTTTTTCTCTTTTCCAGGAGAGAGGGATTGAGCCACTGCCAAAGAAGACATGGGCGAATAGATACGAGATCGATCGATTGCAAAAGGAGTACCAAGCCAAACGAACAGTGAGGCGCGCGGGATTAGACGTCGAAGAGCTCAAATCTCTCAAAGGCAGGCTCGATTCGATCGATGACAAACTCGCCAAACTGGAAACGTTTTTAAATCGCCCAGCGCTTCCAGAGATACCTTCAAGTCCTCCAGCAAATCAATCAAAGTGACGAGCTTGTTTCAATCCCCACCGTCAAATTTGCCGGGCGATCTGACGGTCACGGTTTTACGTTATTAGGGTTCTTCATGGGTAGTGTTTCGTGGTTGAGGCATATTTCCAGCGCTAGGGTTTTAGGCTTGAGGATCGATCGTCGGCGTTTTTACAGCGTGATGCCGCGAGGAGAGGAATCAGCAGCTGGGGCGGAGGCATCGGCTTCGGCGGTGGAAGCATCGCCAGGTATGAGCAAGAAAGCCGCACAGAAGGCCGCGAAGAAAGCCGAGAAGGAGCTCCGCCAGGCTGCTGCGCTCGCCGCGGCTGCCGCGGAGGAGGAAGAAATTGATCCACTGGCGGACAAGTACGGGGATACGAAGCTGGAGGATTTGCAATCCAAGGCTGTGACTGGGCGGAAGTGGACCGAGATTTCGGAGCTTGGGACCGATCTGGAGGGCTCTACTGTGCTGGTTCGTGGGAGAGTTCACAGCAAGAGAGCGAAAGGGAAGATGGCATTTTTGGTGCTTCGTGAGACTATCCATACCGTGCAATGCGTGGTTTCTATGGAGAACGTCGGGAGCAAACAGTTTGTGAAGTATGCGAGCTTGCTGAGCAAAGAGTCCGTTGTGGACGTGACGGGAAATGTGTCAAATCCAAGAAATCCAGTGTCTGGGACGACACAACCGGTAAGTCTTTTTCTTTTGTCGTGAAGTCATCTTCATCGTGTTCGTGCTTTGTTCTTCACAGGTGGAAATCCAGGTGACAGAACTCCATTGTATATCTAGGTCGACCAACGAGCTCCCTCTTCTGTTGGAAGATGCCGCTCGCAGCGACCAGGATATTGAGAAAGCTGCAAAGGTGAGTCGAGTCTCTTTTCTATTGCGTGGTTTAGTTTGATTTGTTTCTCTTCAGGAAGGCATTCAATATGCACGCGTTCTACAAGACACGAGGCTGAATAACAGGGTCCTTGATCTTAGAATCCCTGCCAATCAAGCGATCTTTACCGTTCAGTCGGAAATCTCAAGCGTATGTGCTTTGTTCGTTTTGTGACGAATTGTGGCGCTGAGAAGCTTGTTATGGTTTTTTTCAGCTCTTTCACGACTTTCTACGGGCTAACAAGTTTCGCCAGATCCACACGCCAAAGCTTATCGCTGGTGCTAGCGAAGGTGGCTCTGCAGTGTTCAAGCTGCAGTACGCTAATGATCAACCTGCATGTCTGGCTCAATCACCGCAGCTGCACAAACAGATGGCAATTTGTGGTGACTTCCGTCGAGTTTTCGAGATAGGTCCTGTTTTCAGAGCCGAAAAATCTTTTACTCATCGGCACCTGTGTGAATTTATCGGGCTCGATTTTGAAATGGAGATCAAGGAACACTATTTCGAGGTAGAGTTTATTTGAACTAGACGATGGGTAACTTTTCCACTTGCAGATCATCGACCTGATTGGCAAACTCTTCATCTATGTGTTCAACGAGCTTAACAAGAACTGCAAGAAAGAGCTTGAAACGATCAACAGCCAGTATCCTTTTGAGCCATTGCAGGTTTGCTTACTTGTAAATTCAGTATAAATTGTTTCAACTGTGTACCTCTTTCAGTATCTCGACGAAACCCTGGTACTCGCATTTGCCGAGGGGATTCAGATGTTAAAGGTGATTGTTTCTATCATTGATTTTTGCAAGACCTGACGCGTGATAACAGGAAGCTGGGTTTGAGACTGATCCTCTTGGAGACCTTGACACAGAAACTGAGAGGAGACTGGGACTTCTTGTGAAGGAGAGGTGAGTAGTTTGTTTAACCCCTCTCATGCTCTTACGATTGATTCTTCTTCACAGATACAAGACTGATTTTTATATTCTTCATCGATATCCACTTGCTGTCCGGCCATTCTATACCATGCCTGCTGTCGACGATCCTAAATATTCAAACTCATTCGACGTTTTCATTCGGGGTTAGTCATCGTTGTTTCCTGTCGTTATTTGTTTGTTCTGATTGTCTTTTGTAGGCGAGGAAATCATCTCCGGTGCCCAGCGTGTTCATGACAAGGATCTTCTTCTAAAGCGGATCGAGGAGTGCAACATTGATCCAAACGCTATTGGCTTGCAGAACTACATAAATTCTTTCAGGTGAATAGCGAAAACATTAAACTTTTTGCGTGACAAATTTCCTGTTACTGGCAGCTATGGTGCACCACCTCACGGAGGCATTGGCGTCGGCTTGGAACGAGTAGCGATGCTCTTCTGCAATCTGGACAACATAAGGAAGGTCTCTTTGTTTCCTCGTGATCCTAATAGGCTGGCACCTTAGATCGAGGATAACGGTGTCCTGATAATTAGGCACCAGATTTTGCACAAGTGTTACAACCCATATTGACGCAAGGGATGAGGTTCTTCTTCTTCTTGCTGCTTCTTGTTGATCTTTCTCTTTGGAAAGACAGGAGGCCTTTCGTCCCTGAGCAGTGGTATCTTCTGTACGTTGTCGATCTTGTGAGGTACATTTTTGAACTTGGAAATGACAAATCTTTGCTTAGGCCTCGGCGGGTTCCTCCAGCAGAACCAGCGTATTATTCTCATGTCGGTGGTCTTGTTGTTCTTGACAGGGACAAAGACTGGCCTGATAACTTGGAAGTCGTGATGGTGTTGGGTATTCATCCTGATGAAATCGTTTCCATAAGCATAGCGAATGACTTCATCCATGCTGTCGCCCCTGTTTCAGGAAAAGAAGAACACGATCATATTAAGCAAAGATTGACGAAGACACCACTTTGGTTCAAACCTTTCGAGCGGTGTGCCGTAGACGTGGTCTGGATTTACTACCGATGGAAGTGGAGCAACGTTTGCCTGGTACAAAGCAAGGTTGTCATGGTGGAACTAGCAATTCGAGGTAAAGTTTACCAGTCTCTGCTTGACTTTGAGCTTGATTGGGTGCTCTCTTCGGTACATTCTCTGTTCGTCTGCCCGTGTGACTTTCCTGAGAGAAGGAAGTGGCGAAAAGAAGAAAAGTTTGAGTTTTGGAGTGTTGGATCTTACATTTTCGGAGCCTTCTTGTTCATAGCTCGCAGATCAGTGCCTTTGGCAGCGCTTGGGTCAGGGACGTTCTCTCGGAAGACCATCACTGCGAGGAACCAATACCCGAGTTAGTGTTTCCCTCATCGAGTGATCGAACAGGCCTGGACTAACTAACGTTCTTTCACTGTAGGAGAATACTCGTTGAGCACTCCATAGATGAAGTTGTCGCTGGGAAGATCCCTGGTGCATCGTTTTCCCTGGAACGAGGATTGACATGAGCAAAGCCGATGAAGAAACTTGACGCAAGATAGAGGTACCGCTCCCAGCTTCGGTTTGATGAGAATCTCATCCTTTGCAGATGAGCTCCGGACATTCCCCATTCTGGGATGATCCGACTCGTCGTAAGTCATGTTGCCTGGATTCGACATCGCGGAAGAAAGCTTGAAAGCGATCCGCCAAAGCCGACTTCTTCGACCAATCAGCTCGGCAGGCCTATCAAATTTTGAGAATGCGATAATATGCCATTGCGCGGCAACCAATTGGCGCCCACTCGTAGGCGCGTCATCCGCACCGTCCACGTGTCCAGGTGTATCGAATTCAAAGTTTGAATAAAAGAATATACCTAAAACTGACCTATCTCTGTTCAATGCTTGATATGCTATTTTGATTCTAACAATGTGGGCTGGGAGAGAGGTGTAGGGTTCTTGGATTCTTATGATCCAAGAAATGGGGAAGAGGCGGCACCGTCTCTCGCTGGGCGGCGTGATCTTCAGCGCCGGCGCCGTGGTTGCGCTCGTCGTTGTGCTGCTCGAGGTGTCGTCCGCCTCGAAGCCAAAGAAGGCGACTTCCACTCGCCAGGTGCCGATCAATTCGGGATTTCGGATCGTCCGTGAGTATCCGCACGATGCGAAGGCATTCACTCAGGTTCGATCGATCCATTTCGCTGCTGAATTTCCAGCTCAAAGAAGAATTTTTCTTTCTTTGCGATCAAAGGGGCTTTTGTACCATGGAAACAATACACTGTATGAATCCACTGGGCTGCATGGAGAGGTACGCGAAAGTTTGGTAAAGTTCGTTCTGGTTCATTTACAAGGGTTTGGTGCTAACAGTCGTCAGTACGTGAAGTTGATCTTCAAACGGGAGAGGTTTGTTTTCTTTCTTTTATCTTTTTGCAGAAAATATATGTTCCAATGTCTGTGCAGGTTAGAAGGATTTATCGTCTGCAAAGCAGGGATTTTGGAGAAGGATTGGCACTTTGGGAAAACAAGTAACCTCTTTTTAAGATTCGGTGATGGTTTTGTTAATTCTAGCAGATTTTTACAGGTTACTTGGCAAACTAACAAAGGATATATCTACGATGAGAAAACACTGAGTCTCGTAACTTTATACTGCTTCAGAGGTATATGATCACGATACTTTGCATTTCTTTCCAGCTAGGAACATTCAAGCATCCCATGACGGATGGCTGGGGATTGACGCACGACAACAAGCATATCATAGGAAGCGATGGAAGCTCCACTTTGTACTTTCTAGACCCACACAGCTTTTCAGGTTTGATGGTTTTTTCAGTGATAGATTTTGCAAGAAGAGTTGATCGCGCATTTCAGAGATAAGAAGAATCACAGTTAAGGACAATGGAGAAGCTGTGGAGCTTTTGAACGAGCTGGAGTATGTGAAAGGAGAGATCTGGGCGAATGTTTGGCAGGTACTTCGAAGCAGCGTATTCTCACTTTTCATCTTTTTCTTTTCTTTTGACTCCGCAGATGAATTCTATTGCTCGAATCTCTCCCAAGGACGGTAGAGTCGTAGGATGGATAGTTTTGGATGCACTAAGGCAAGTTGCTACCTTTTGTCGCGTTCCTGCTTAACATTTCTTATCCCGCACGCAGGAAGAATCTCATTTCTGCTGGAAACAGGGTATGAAAAGTTCCAAGTTTCTTTGTGTTTATCTCTGTTTCCTCCAGAATATAGACGTGCTAAATGGCATTGCTTGGGATGAGGAGCAAGACCGTCTCTTCGGTACGTGTTTGACACTCTTTGCACGATGCTGAATTCTTCCTTGATCGATACAGTAACTGGCAAGTGGTGGCCAAAGCTCTACGAGATCGTTCTGTCCCCGGAACTCTATTAGACACGCACAAAGTAGCACAAGCAACTGCTATGGACGGTGGTATTATCAATGTACAATTCTTTCCAATTTTATTTTTTTTCCTCTCGTTTGCTCTGCTTCACAGGAGGTCCCAAGATTGCATTTTTGTCGATCCATCCAAGTCAGAATGACGCTTCTCTCCACGACGACGCCGGGAGCACCGAACGGACAGTCTTGAGGTCCCGAAGCCATTTGACGCGCTCGTAGCTATCCCCGGGCGCGTCGGCGTCGCGCAGCATGGATCGCACCAGCGACGCCGTGACGCGCCAGGAGCAGAAGAGGAAGATCCAGCCCAGTACCACCAGCCCCCACGCGAAGAAATCCTCCGCCGCCACCAATCCATCGCCGTCCTCGTCGCCCATCATCTCCAAGACGACGCTCTCCATCTCCGCCATTTGGGATTTCTTCTCTCCCTTCCTCGTCCCATGCCAACACGTTGCCTGGACAAAATTTAGGGCACACGCGGCACACAGCATATTCTGGGACGGGAGGGATATTCTAGAATATGCTTCTGTGCCGAGGCATATTCGGGGAGGCCTTTTAAAAAGCAGTTTCTAGAATATACTTTATGGCGGGGCATATTCGTATTTTTGACTTTTTCATTTCTTTTGTTAAAGGTTTTTGTTGCTCATAGAGTCCACGCTCCTTTTTGTGCGATTTTGAATCATTGCATCGATCTTGACGAGAATGCAATGCATTTGGGTGGACGCAAGAGAAAAAGAGGCGAAGAAATTGATAGAGATTTATTGGTGGTCCAAGTTTTTTTCTGGTTTTTTTTTTTCTAGCCTTTGATAGAGCTCTTGCTACAAGGCATTTCTAGTGGCGCTTCATGGTTCCGGAATCTCCATTATTGGGGCAGGGGGGGAGGACTTTCTCAAATCGAGACTCAGCTTGGCTTTTTGACAATGGGGAAGAGCGCAAAATCTCTACACAAAATCAAAAGATTCGCACCGGATCAAAGCATCCAAGACTCTCTCCCCCTTCTTGGCATATGCGGCGAATCGCGCGGGGGACTTTTCCTCCCTCCCATTGTTCGTTATGATTGTTCCCCGGGACACAATGGGCGACCGCCACGTGTACGTCCGCCCGCGGGGCGATCGAGCTGTCAGATCCGGTGGACGGCCAGGATTCACTCTCCCGTGGATCCTCTTCTTTTTCGCGCCAGTATTTGATTGGGAAATGCACGATATGGACATTCGGGGCCACATTTTTTATTTCTTTTTCATGCATCCATCCTAGTGTTTAGAAATTAGGCGCTCTTTCGGTGGGCTCTAGGGATATTCCATGTCTCGCGTAGAAATTACTGTTCCAGCGATTGCCCACCCACAACACAACCTGTCAAGCCCTAAATTTAAAGACAAGCCTCCCAAACAAATGGGAAAGACCAGCCGGATTCCAAACGGGATATCAAATCCGGCTTTTAATACCGCTGTACTTGGGCACCATGGGCCGGCCGTACAAGTGGCCCAAACCGCGTGTGTGTGTGTTTTAGCTGCTGTGGGGTTTCCGCCCGTCCGCGTTCTTCCCAGGGAGAGAGTAAGCGATGATCAAGCTAGGGATTGCTCGTCCGCGGAGTGGCGCTGGCTGTAAATCCTTGCCAGGCGCCTCTTGTTTTGCCGGCATCGCGAGGTTTGCAGGAAATCTTGCGCGCTCGGGAAAATCCAGGTGCTAGAACACGCGGATTTCCAGTGCATGCGAGTAATGCAAGTTGTGGCGCCGGAAATTTCATGCTGGGAGGGAGGGATCGAGGAGCCAGTCCGGCGCTAGCGAGGAGCTTGGAGAGGGTTTCGTTTTTTCTTCTCGGCCGGCTTTAGATCTTTTGGGGGGGATTTTTGGATGACAGTCTCCGTGAGGATGATGAAGGTCATGAGATGGCCGCTGCGGTCGCTCATGACGAAAAAGTTCTATGTGACAATGGTGCTGCACGGGATGGACAAGCTGCTGGCGGCCGACGATTCGAAATTCGTGGTGGATGTCAAGTGGAAGGGGCCGAAACGATCGTTGGGGCCTCGTTTCCGGAGCGTGAAGAGGGAGCGAAGCGCCGAAGCTGCTGCTACCATGGACGGAGCGCTGGAGTGGGAGCAAGGATTTGACTGCGAGTGTACTCTGGCTCTTGCCAAGGAGAATGGGTTCTACCCATGGGACGTTTACCTGGTCGTGCGCAAGGTAAAGAAATCTTTGGTTTTTAATTCTCTCTCTCTCTCTCTCTCTCTTCTCTCTCGAGACTGACGATTCGAATTTTGTAGATCACTCTTAATGGGGCCAAGGCCAAGGCGTCAGTCTTTGGCTCGGGATATCTGAATCTTGGGGAGTTTGCTCCTCTAGCTGGGAGTGCACGACATAGAACGAAAGTTTCCATTTTGGGGGGCGAAAGTGAGGAAGCGATTGGTGTAAGTTTGTGCTTGTTAGGAAAAGCTTTGTCTCGTGCAGCCTAGCTGACAAGAGCTGTGCATGTCGCAGGTCACTTTGAGCTTTGAGGAAGTCCCGGAAGCTGTGGAGACCAACTTTAGGATCATGGCACCGGCGATCCCATGCATCTCGCTGTGGGAGAGGGATGACTTGGGGGATGGCGGAGATAAACCGATGCTGCGTACGAAGAAGTCGCGGGTGGAGGACGCTGCCATCGACATCAGAACAAGTGACGAGAGCTCGCAGGATTCCCCCGATCGCTTCGAATCCGATTCTGTTGACAACTTTGAGGACAGTGACGCTGTCGATGACGAGGAATTCACTTCTTTCCGCTATGGAAGAATCGCGGGGGCCAACCAGCTGATAGGAAAGAGCCACGATCAGAGGGCGTCGAATGACGAGGAAGTTTTGGTGTTCAATGGCGGGACAGCGCTAAAGCTGGCGGAGGAAACTTCATCGTCGGATTCAGACCAGGCGGCGTCTCAGTCGTCCATGAGAAGGATGTTGTCGTGGAGGAAGAGAAAGCTGAGCTTCCGATCCCCGCGGGCCAGGCGAGGCGAGCCACTTCTCAACAAGGCATACGGTGACAATGGAGGTGATGAAATCGACTGGGACCGAAGGCAAGCCGAGTCACCAGAAGAGTCTCTTGGAAGCATGGTAAGTGTGTTTCCTTTAATATCTCCTTTTTCTTTTCTATCTGTTTCACGTGCTAACATGTGAACCTTCTTCCAGCTCCGACTAAACAACGAGAAGAAGACGGCCATCGAAGGAACCTGGGATTTTGGCGAGACGTTTCAAGTAGGCAGCTGGGAAGCGAAAGAGCTGACGAGCCGAGACGGGCAGATGATGCTCTCGGCCAGCGTCTTCTTTGCGTCCATCGATCAGAGAAGCGAGAGCGCAGCCGGCGAAAGCGCGTGCACCGCTCTGGTTGCCGTTATAGCCGACTGGCTCCACAGGTTCCCGGCGTTCATGCCAAGCCGAGCCGAGTTTGATCTGCTGATACGCGAAGGCTCGGCCGAGTGGAGGAAGCTGTGCCAGGACGCCACCTACAAGGACCGCTTCCCGGATGGGCATTTTGATCTGGAGACCGTGATCGAGGCGGCGGTCCGGCCGCTGACGGTCGTCCCGGAGAAGTCGTTCGTGGGGTTCTTCCGGCCGGAAGGGCTGGGGGAGTCGAGCGAGTTCCTCGAGGGGGCCATGTCCTTCGACAACATCTGGGACGAGGTGGAGCGGTCCGGGCCGGCGGTGTACATTGTCAGCTGGAACGACCACTTCTTCGTCGTCAAAGTTGACGAGCAGAGCGTGCACATCATCGACACGCTGGGGGAGCGGCTGTTCGAGGGGTGCGATCAGGCGTACGTTCTCAAGTTCAACGAGGCAGCGCGGCTGTCCTTTGTGCCACCGGCGGAGGCAGCGGCTCCAAAACAGGAGCAAGGAAGTAGCAGCGGCAGTGGCAGCGACAGAGAGAGCGACGATGGAAAGAAAGAAGAGGCAGCAGCAGCAGCAGCAGCAGCAAAGAAGGATGATTCTCAAAAGGAGTCCGAGGAAGCAAAGCAGGAAGAACAGGCTAGCGAGGAAGCGGAGAATAGCGAGAGGAAGATGAGGGAGTTCTCCGGAAGGAACGCGTGCAAGGAGTTTGTCAAAGGCTTTCTGGCGGCGATTCCACTGGGGCAATTGCAGAGCGACGTGAAAAAGGGGCTGGTTGGAAAGGACCATCTCCACCGGCGGCTGCAAATCGAG
>NW_003314267.1:2074931-2103001 GCF_000143415.4 Selaginella moellendorffii
CTTTTATGATTGTTAGGCTATAATCATTGCTTTATTTGTATCACAAATGAAATAGCTGGCATGCATGTGAAATATACTTTGCAAGGTGGTCAATTTTACATATTATTCATTCAATGACAAATAGTTTTTTTTTGGGAGCTTGAGTGAGCCACATCATAAATTGTTGCTAGGAAAATTTGGATTTCAGCACACTCAAAGTGTAATAATAGGGTTTTATAGTCCTCACCACTTTTCAATCGTTGCAGATGCATATTATTTACTTGTCTCTAGAATTTCTGACCCATGGACAAGAGGAAGTACTACCACCTTGGCTTAAGCAACAAAGATTGTAGTGTATGGATGTGGTAACAATTTGCTAGCATTCAATGACATCTCGTATAATGGGGACCAAAACTAATTTACTTTAATAGCTAATTATCAGTAGAGAAACAGTTGGCTAGTCTAACCTTTTCAGAGGAGAGGTCTTTTTCAGTCCAAGGTCCCAGAACACATCAATGCCTCTTGGTATTATATTAAAAGAGGGATTAAGATAAATTATTAAAAGTAAGTCAAAAAAGATTATTGCTTTTATGATTGTTGGGTTATAATCATTATTTTATTTATATCACAAATGAAGCAGTTGGCATGCATGTGAAATATACTTTGCAAGGTGGTCAGTCTTAGATATGTCTTACATATATACATGTACATTTATAATCAAATCAAATAAAAAATATTTAAGACAAAGTTACAAAACATAATATGTACTAAGAGTGATTGCTTTATTTATTTCCCCATCCACTCCACCATGGGAAATACAATTAAGGAGGTACAATAGTTCTATGTAACATTTTATGTTAGAAATAAGCTAACCCCATTTTCACTTTTTATATAAGATTGATATAAACAATGGTAAAGTATAGAAATGGCTTATTTAATTTTCAAGACACTTTTGGAAGACAACAATAATGATTTAACCCTATTAGTAGCAAACAATTATTATTGTGCAAATGGAAAGTTAAATTAATTATACATCTTTTCTATATTTATTTATGCATTCATGGTTATATGTAAAGCAAGGAGAATTGCAAATTATGTGAATTATTGGGGATAAAATACTACACTTGGTTCATTTAAATTTTTTTGAATTTGTGTTATGTGATGTAGATCCATAAAACTTTGTCAACCACAAATTGGTAAATATATTTGATCCACAATATCTTTTCATAATATAAGTTGTGTATGAATTTAATTAGCAAATCTTGATTAGAACTTCATCTTTATCAACTACGAATTATTCTAAGAGAGAAATAAACAATTGGAAAGTAAAATAAAATGGATTAGAGATTCTTTGAATTGCATCAATATCTTTAATCAAATTTGAAAATGATTCATAATACACGAAGATTCCTATAAGCAACTAAAGGGAATGACTCGAGAGACGGTCCATGGGGTTCAAATATAAAGGGAAAGGGCCCATGAATAAAAGTGCACCCTCTTTTCCAATCGGTTAAGGGTCTTGGGATAATTAGAGTTAAGCGTCTTTGGGTTTGAATATTATTGGGTTGGGTGACCTCCCTGGAAGTCCAAACTCAGGAGCTTACATTTGGTATCAGAAAGGTCTCGGGTCCGACTTTGTTGGTTGGCTAAGGGGTAGGGTGTCAAGAGAGCGGGGCTCTCAGCTTCTGTTCACGAGGGCGTGAACTTGCAAAGAAGCATGGTGGATTGTAAGCAACTAAAGGGAACGACTCAAGAGACGGTCCATGGGGTTCAAATATAAAAGGAAAGGGCCTATGAATAAAAGTGCACCCCCTTTTCCAATCGGTTAATGGTCTTGGGATAGTTAGAGTTAAGCGTCTTTGGGTTTGAATAGTACTGGGTTGGGTGACCTCCCTGGAAGTCCAAACTCAGGAGCTTACATTTGGTATCAGAGAGGTCTCGGGTCTGACTTTGTTGATTGGCTAAGGGGTAGGGTGTCAAGAGAGTGGGGCTCTCAAGAGAGCTGTGGCTCTCAGCTTCTGTTCACGAGGGCGTGAACTTGCAAGGAAGCATGGTGGATTGTAAGCAACTAAAGGGAACGACTCGAGAGACGGTCCATGGGGTTTAAATATAGAGGGAAAAGGCCTATGAATAAAAGTGCACCCCCTTTTCCAATCGGTTAAGGGTCTTGGGATAGTTAGAGTTAAATGTCCTTGGGTTTGAATAGTACTGGGTTGGGTGACCTCCCTGGAAGTCCAAACTCAGGAGCTTACAATTCCCTTTTGTTTCTCTTGCAACAACACAATGTGTAGTTGGTAATTTTTCCTATATACTTGAGTAGTAAGTCATGAGAAAGCAAAAAGCTCTAAGGCACAGTATCGGGTTATTTCTTGACTTCATTCAACATGGCATTCCCTTGTTTATATGAATGATATATGAAATTGCTTTCTATTTTACTCAAGAAAAAAAAGATAATGAAGAAGAAAAGGCAAAAAGTAAGGAATCAATGTACCTCCTATTTAAAGATGAGTTCCTAGCAAACCAAATGGCTTCATGCTTAATAGTGTTGAGAAAATAACTATAGGTAAAACAAACAGTCTAAATGGCACTGAAACTAGTATGGGAGTCAAACACATGATAGAAGATTAGGAGAAACAACACAATTTACACTACTAATCTCATACTTTTTTTGAGCATTTGTAAACCACCCAAAGAAAATTGAGAGCGTAGAGCAAGTGGGAGTCTAGAGGAGCCTAAAAGGAGAGAGCAAGAGTAATCTAAACCAATTTTGCAAAAGTTTGTTTATACTTCTTGATAGATAGCTAGACTATTAAAACAAAATAAACAAAATATGAAAAATGTTTGGTGCTTTAGTTAGCCCAATTACATAAGTAGTAAACAACAAATGAATCCATATTAGCAAAAGCTTTATTTAGCTAGGTCTTGTTCCAAATAAACTTTTTTAAAAAATGCATTCAATTAAATTAAAGAAATATATAAAAGGAAAAGAGAATCTAAAGGAAATTTAACAATTTAATAACCATATATGTTGGGATTGTGAATAACATAGTTAAATTTAATGATGTTAAGTAAATTATTATATGTTTGTTGTTGATTTTCAATTTGCTACTTAAACTCACACACAATATATATTGTGAATGAATATTGTGAATCAAATATATTCACTAGCTCATGGTTGCCAAAATTTTTTGGATCTACATCACATAATACAAGAACATGATCATAGTGATGCTCAAATGCTAATGATTGATGATCACCAAAGTTTGTTGTCGAGATGGGAGTATTAGCCACTTCTCCTTGGCAAAATACAAGTCGATTGTTATTTGGACGATATTATCAGATAGATTTTAAAATATAACTCTGTGGCATGCACATAAATTCAAATGAACCAAGTGTATTATTTTATTCCTAATAGTCATATAATTTGCAATTCTCCTTGTTCTACACAACCATGAATATAAATAAATATAGAGAAGATGTATAATTAATTTAACCTCCCATTTGCACAAAAACAATTATTTGCTACTAATGGGGTTGGATCATTATTGTTGTCTTCCAAAAATGTCTTAAAATTAAATGAGCCATTTCTATACTTTACCATTATTTGTGTCAATCTTTATATAAAAAATGAAAATAAAGTTAGTTTATTTTTTACATAAAATGTTATATTTAACTGTCATACTTCCTTAGTTGTATTTCCATGATGGAGTGGATGGGGAAATAAATAAATCAACTCTTAGTGCATATTATGCTTTGTAACTTTGTCTTGAATGTTTTTTTAATTGATTTGATTATTATTAAGATAAATGTACATGTATATATGTAAGACATATGTAAGACTGATTACCTTGCAAAATATATTTCACATGCATGCCAACTATTTCATTTGTGATACAAATAAAGCAATGATTATAGCCTAGCAATCATAAAAACAATAATCTCTTTTGACTTATTTTTAATAATTTATTTTAATCCCTCTTTTAATAATTTGAAGTCAATGTAGATGAGACTAAATTATGCCTTGAAAGCCATTCAAAGTATCTATGAATGTTAGCCCATCCTTGAAAGATTTCAAGAGAAAAATGTTTGATTATAAATTTTCAATCTAGAATTGATATGAGTTGTATTATGCAATAATTAAGATAGTGTAAGATTTGCAAGATCATCCATTCTTTAAAAAATACCACTAGCATGACAAAAACAATGGTTGGATAAAAAATTATAAAACTCTTATAGCACAACCTTTAGATTTCCATAATGTCTGACAACACTTTGTATATTCCCTAGGGAATAATACATAGCCATGTGGAGTATGCTTACAAATCAAAAATAAGATAAAAATACCTTAAAGAAATCTTGTATTCGTGGCTCAATTGAAACTCCAGCTTTGTCATCTAGATCGTTCAAAGAGAGAAATAAAAAATTGAAAAGAAAAACAAAATGGATTGAAAATTCTTTAAACTGCATTAATCAAGTTTGAAAATGGCTCATAATACACAAAGATTCATTCCTTGTAACAACACAATGTGTAGTAAATAACTTATAAATTCAAGAAGAGAAAGTACAAACATGGTAACTTTTCCTATATACTTTAACAGTAGAGCCATGAGGAAACAAGAGGTTGTGAGCCATGGTGTAAGCCGAGTTGCCTTCTGCACAATTTCCATAAGGCGCTGTCACCCAGGTGCAAATTGGCCTAGCTGAGTAACACCTTGTGGCTAGTTAAAGGTTGTCTAGTACTTCACACAGTCACCAAAAGTCTTGAAGCAAAATTCCGGCAAAATTTGTAAAGTCTTTCCTGAAAAGAAAAGAAAACTAGCTTATCCTATTTATTCATAAGATACGGCATACACCTCGATTGCCTGTGGCAAGTCATAGTGATTGAGATTGGAATAAGGCTGGATCCCTTTTAGGAGCACGTAATCGATAACGCTACTCTGTAACGTTCGCGAGCAAGGATCCCTATCAGCACTGAGCGAGATTAATGAGGTGATCAAGAACACAAATCCCCCATCCAAATCCCATTCGGCCGCACACTCCAATTGCAAACACTATAATTTCCTCTCTTTAGTTAGCTAGTGTCTCAATACAGTGACGTTGAAGATTGGAATGGCTATCTGGATTGTCGATCCCATTGGCTTCAGTGTTGCTGATTCTTGAGCTGTTGAGATTCATATTTACCCTCTGTTCAAGCTGAACCATCCCACAGGACCCATGTTTTGCACTTCTGTGATCTCAATTGCAAGAAACTATTATTGTTCCAAAAAGTTTGCAACATGAGTATGAGAGCTTTCTAGGTTTTTCGGGGCTGCGTGGGATTGTGTTCTTTCTCTAGGGAACCAGCTGCCAAGGTTTGTTGTGTCTAGTTTTCTCTACAAGCTCTTGTTTTTTTCTCTTTTTCT
Organism: Selaginella moellendorffii; assembly: GCF_000143415.4. NCBI lineage: Eukaryota > Viridiplantae > Streptophyta > Lycopodiopsida > Selaginellales > Selaginellaceae > Selaginella > Selaginella moellendorffii. The sequence continues at coordinate 2,080,313 of NW_003314267.1, forward strand.
TTAGGGAATCCTAGCTGGCGGGATTGCCATCCAAGCTGCTTCTTTCTAGGTTTGTTATGTATTCCCCTGTCCAACTGTGCAAGCTTATTATTTTCTCTAGGTGAACCAGGGCGCTCTGTCTTTACTGAGTTTGCAAGGCTGTCTTTTACGTCTTTTCTCTTGCGGTGCAGGTTTGTTGTTGAGTTTTGTCTCTTAGCTCCGCTGTGAACGCTTTTTCCAGTGATGAAAACCAGATCATCTCCAGGAATTCTCTTAGGTGTGCAGTGTTTTAAACTGGATTGATTTGATCTTTTCCTGTTTTTCTTTGTTTAGGGGGTATCAATTGAGTGAAGACTACATATCCATATGTAGCAGTTAAAAAAGTAGACAGAGAGCATGGAGGATAACCAACGGACAGGTTTTGCTATGAAAGTAATGTAAGCTTTATATTTGTCTCGAGCTTTGTAATATTGTTTTTCTTTGTGTAATTTCTAGGGACGAAGGGCCTACTTTCCTCGGCCTGAGGATATGCCCGTGGAGGTAACTTTTCCCCCTTACCTAAAGGGCAACACTTGGAGGAGGCATATCAACGAAAGAAACAAATATCTAGTTTTACAAATGATGCTAAAGCAGAATTTAGTAAACCAACCAAAGGCATGTTTTAGGTCACTGAGTTTTCCTTTTGTTTCTCTTCTTTAGTTTTAGTCTTTTCTTTTTCAGGAATTCTACCTTGATAGCATTCTAATTGTAATCAACCATTTACTCTTTTTTCACTGCCTTCCAGACGAATTTGATGATGGGATTAGTTTATCACAAGGTATTATTTCTTGTGTTTACATGTAAAGTAATATTTTCTTGCTTTTGTTGTAGTAAACATGAAGCCTTTCTTGTACAAATTGTGGATATTATAAGTTTAGGATAGTAGAGAGAGACTTTTTTATAAATAATATATAGGAGTCTTAACCTACATTGCCTTTTTCCCAATGGCTATCACCTCAGCTTTGCCTCGTCTTGCTAAAGTTAGCACTGGCTCTGGGAACATGAACCACCATGGAACTCCCAAGATGGAATTGAGGAGCTCGTCACTCACGTTCTTCTATTTCACAGCCTCTGCCATATGAAGCACTGGACAACCTTTAACTCAGCTTAGGTATAACAATGGCGCACCATAGAAACTCGTCTTGAATTGAAACTCAAAAGTTCCTTAAGACTAAAGGCAAACGATTGCTGGATCTCATGCCTAGGATTGCCTTGGTAAACTTGGTTTTGAGAAAAAATTAATGCTTTCTGAGATCAAGTCATAGTTTAAGCATTAACATCAATGCTTTATTAAAGTTAACTTGCTAGAGTTTGTTTTTTTGCAAGAGGTAAAATGAAAGTCTTCAAAAACTGTGTTGGACTTCCGTTGACTTCCGTTGGCTTTGAGCTCTCAGGTCAGCTGGTGCATGTTCCCAAGTTTTCTTTTTTTTTTTTTTGTGAGACTCCTTTGATTTTGCTGCAGTGGTAAAAAACTGTCAGGTAGTGTGGTAGGCCATAATTGTTTATGTTTGAGGGATTTGCAAAAGCTTCCCACGATATTTGTTTCTCAAGGATATTATCTATCTATCGTTTATAATCTTGTGGTGCCCAACCTGGAAGCACGTGACAAATAAATGAAAGTGTTTGTGAAATTTGCTAATACGAAAGAACGAGGATTTACTTTGGCATTGATCAAATTTGCGAGAATAGTTCTTGGATGCTGCCCTTCTAGATGTCACCCGCGCATATCTGTGAGAAAGAGCTTCCACTGTTCTAAGAGAATCGTTGTCTGGTCAGCAAGACATTTACCTCCACAATTTTCTCTGAGGCTTCTGGGACCAGGATCGCTTCCACGAAAACTTCTGCGACCTGATCCACGAGCCACAAGACCTTTTAGATGCATGCTTTCCTGCTAGAGTTTCTTACCTTATTTTGACAATTATGGTTAATCACTAGGACTTATACTTACTTTCTCTTATTTTCAATCTAGAGGCATATCTCTTATTAAATGGATATCTAAAGTCTCACAAGAAAGTATTTCATTTATTCAATCATCAAGGTTAAAACCATAAGTTCCCATGATGACCCAACATCAAAAAGCATGTAAAATGTTTAGTTAGTAAGACAATAAATTTTACTTTAGTAGAGAAAATAATTCAAAGTAGTAGTTAATGCCGTCCGCAGGCAAGGATCCTTATCGGCACTGGGCAAGATTAGCTCAAATTTGTTGTCATCCCAGACAATATGAGGCGATCAAGAACACGAATCCCTCTAAACGCCCCATCCAAATCGCACTAGAAAATTCGGCCCAGCTCTCTAATTGCAAGTAGCTGGATAAAGAACGATATAATTTCCTCTCTTTAGTTAGCTAGTGTCTCTCTTGGTGAAAAGCTTAAAAGCCAAATGCCAAGGTTGACCAAGCCACGATAAGTCGAACACTTGGACTTTCTTAAGTCACTAGGAAAGACAATAGCACGTCAGAAACGCCCTCCTTATCACATTTGATCCATTCTTCTCCTGAAACGACCTCCTTATCACATCCAGAACCCTGAGAAAAGGCTGAACAGGAAGTGACTTCAGCGTCAGATGACGGCTGGTGACCGCAACTTCTTCCAGCTCCCGTTCTTCGTCGTTGATTTTAACAAAGAGAAGTTTCACGTCACGACCATCCAACACCAATGGCGGGCTTTCACCTGCATGGCTTCTGGTTAATGACTACCAAGATAGCGAACGAAACAACGAAAATGAAAAAGAAAATACTTGAGTTTCTCGGCAAAACCCGGATCTTAAACACCACGGTTGTCTTTTTCTCAAACAGAACAAATTTCAGCTCGACCTGGATAGAAGGTGGACAAAACGAAATCAGCATCCAATTAGTACGGTGCGATACCGTGTCAAAGTGATAGCCAGTGGGCTTGTAATATTTCAAAAAGCTCTCCTTGGGAGCCTCTTTGACAGCCATCTCTTCAGCTACAGGCGAAGCTCCAACACTCACTGTGGAGAATCGGCTAGACCCTGCAAAAGCATGCTACAGTTCGACATGCCTTAGTCACGAAAATGGAAAAAAACAAAAAAAACGTACCGGCAATTTCAATCGGCTTCCGCGCACGCAACCAAGTTCCTACATTTTTTGTTCGAAGATGAGAACCAAAAACAATGCTTGAAACGAATTTCGAAGACAAGGCAAACGTGGAACTGGGTTTACAGTACCGAATGAAGCTCCTTGCGTGCAAACGAGAGTAGCAAATTCAGAGGAAGTAAATTGACATGAAAAGGAAGAACCGAGAGAGAACAAACAAATCTGAAGCAAGAAGAAATAAAGCACCGGGAAAGCTCTGGTGGCTAATGACAGTCGCGAGGAGACGGCCAAGACGAAACTAAGCCCTGGTCTCTGGCAAGGCGCCATGACGGTGGCCATTTCTCCTCTAAACCCCTAAAATCCAAAGACACAACACAGGCAGCTTCATTCTTTTAGAATCTTTACTGCTCGAGATCATCAAAGCACGAATGCGCTGCGCACAAAATTGCGAAAAACCTCTCGAGCAAATATTATCGCCCACTGAGGTATCTAAGGATTAAAAGTTACTAAGGACAGAGAAGTTACTAAGGATTTAAAATTTATTACTAATCATTGATAAGACGATTTGCATTCAAGAAGAGATGGGATTATTTGGGATTATCGATCCACAGCTCATGGGCAAGCTTGACAATCTCCTCCCCGGCGTTGCAAGGAGAACCAGCATCGTATGGCGGCTGCGGATCATACTCGATCATCAGCTGCACCGCTTTGGCAATCTTCTCATTCGTGATGATCGAGGCCAAGTAGATGGCCATGTCGATCCCTGAAGAAACTCCTGCAGCGGTCACGATCTTTCCCTGCTTGATGTACCTCTGGCTCGTCACCTTGGCACCATATTCCTTAAGCTGCGGATACGCGGCCCAGTGCGTCGTGGCTTTCACGCCCTTGAGCAATCCCGCCGCGCCGAGGATCAGAGCTCCAGTGCACACTGAAGTGGTGAATGTTGTGCATTCGTGAGCCTGGAAGATCGACACAAGAACAAGCAGGGCTGGATCGATCGAAATGGATGAAGAAACGAGCAATTACCTTGCGGATGTAGTCGAGGAGTGGCTTGTGATCTAACGGCAGGAGCTTGGGAGTGCCTCCTGGAACTAGCAGAATGTCAGGATTGGGCAGATCTTCAAAGCTGGCGCTTGCTTCAATCTTGAATCTGCCTTCGTCTGCAACAACGAGGCCCGGCTTGTCGCTCACGAAGGTAACGCTCACTCCCGGGAGGCGATGGAGCGCTTCATACGGCCCAATTGCATCCAACACAGTGATGTTGTTGAAGATTGGAATGGCTACCTGGATTTTCGATCCCATTGGCTTCATGCTCAGTGTTGCTGATTCTTGAGCTGCTGAGATGGGTATTTATCCACTGCTCAAGCTGAACCAGGGGCCCATGTGTTGCACGTGTTTTCGTTCATAAACAAGGTGTAAGTATAAAACATGGGGAGAAGGGCCCCAAATGTCACTATGAACAAGTTCTAGTATTTCAGAGCCACGTCGTGCTCCTCGCTTTGGAAAAGGAAGCTTGTGTTGTTTCCCAAGCTGGCAACCATCGCAAAAGGAAAGTTTTGCAGTGGTTGTGAACTGGGAATCAAGGCCTTCGACAAGTCTGTCCGTCGTGAGCTGAGCAATGCGCCGTGTGCTCGCATGTCCGAAACGGCGATGCCACAGCTCAAGCTCGTCCAGGGTAGGAGCCATGAACGTGAGGAACTGATGAGGGCGTTCAACCACTTCAGCAGCTCGTATTGGCTCCATACAAAGCTTGTATAGACCTTTCAAATGCCAACAAATCCTAAGTCACCCGCGGGAGTGAGCAAAATGCATCCAGATTTGCCGAAACGAATGTCAAATCCAGATTCAGTGAGTTGGCCGACAGAGAGCAAGTTCGCACTTAAGTGTTGGAACAAGGTATACATCATGAATTGTGGTGCTAAAACCACTCTCAAGTTTGAGCAAGATGGTACCTCGACCAGTGACTTGGATCCATCCCCTACTGCAACTGTGGCTGGTGGATCAACATCTTGGAGCGTCTTGAACCACTGAGCGTCGTGCGTCAAGTGATCCGTCGCTCCTGAATCAAAGAAAGACGTTTCTTGATTTTTAGATGCGATATAGAGTGAACGTACTGAGCCAAAAGCTGTTGCATCAGCTTGATGAACCATCAATGCCTTAGCCTTCGTCTTCAGTCATTTCTCTGGGTATTTGAACCAACAGTTGTGTTCAGCATGATTCGTTTTCTTGCAATGTGGGCAGGGGTTGAATTTTCTGGTTGTGCTGGAAGAACTCCCCTGGAACATGACAGTTTCTTCTTGCTTGGCCGAGCTGTGGTATTGTAGGAAGAAGTCTCACTCTTTTCCATCGTTTTTCGTCGCAAGGCAGTGTTGTGTAACGCTGTCATGACTTCTCCCAGGAAATTTGACCACCGGGGACTGTGGGTTGAAGCGACTGGATGGTTGTATCGAAGGTGGAGGGGAGCAAGCTGAGGAGATGCTCATATTCCTCAGCTTCATCCATCTGTGCGCCCACAGCAACTAGTCGTCCAAGATTTGTTTGATGACAGCAACATGGTCATTGGCGGACATTGCCATGGAGTAGAGCTTCTGGCGAAGATGCATGCGATTAGCAGGTGTCTGCTGTTCATGAATTGCTGTAAGGGTTGCCCACACCTCACATGCTTTTGTGCAATGTGATACTACTCAAAAGTCTCGTGTGTGTAAGGCTTGGAAAACCTTGCCAAGGGCTTTGCAATTAATCACAGCCCATTTGTCCTGTCCTGCTCATCTTGGGAGCTGTTCAAGGTCTTTTGTGGGGCATGGTCACACCCCACAGCCTTTGTTCATCCAAATAACATTTGATGTGAATGTGTTTAAAATGTATAGTAGAGATGGTGGGTAAGTTGGGTATAATTAACTATCTTAAGGCATAGTTTAGCTCTTGCCTGTCCTTATTATGTGGTTTAAGTTTAATTTCTATACCATGCTAGCTTGTGGGGTATTGATATGTTATATAGGCCATTAATATACATAAATAATGCCAAATTTTATTTGATTCCATTTTACATGTTAATTATAGCATTAGGATGTTAAAAGCTTTAGAACTGTTTAATGTCATTCTGTGTTCTTATCCCTTTTCTCCTTAAGATGAACACTCAAGAAAATCTTTGTGTTCTAGTTCCTTTGTTCTTTAGCTATAAATTTAGTTGTTAAGCTTTATTCCTTTATTCAATGGCCTAAAGCTCTAAAACTCAAGTTTTACTCTACTATCATTAGACATATACACCATTACTTTCACTTCCAAATTCTTTGGAACCATTTATTGTTAAGACTGGAAAAATCAGTAACTGTAATAGGAGAGAGATGAGAAGGGAGGGAGGAGGAGAATTCATCACCTTTAAAGGCTACCTAACCAAGCAATCAATCTCCTTGCCCTAATTCACCTTATCTTGCTGCTGTGTGAGCATGCTGATGCATTCTATGCTACTCTCTTTATCTCCTCGTCATTCTAGATCGTACTCCTCTGATACCATGTTATGATGTTCAATTGAGATTGAATTGTTGAGCTTGAAATTCACAACATGGTATCAGAGGAGTATGATCTAAGATGACAAGGAGACCGGAGAGAGTAGCTTAGGATGCATCAGCATGCTCATGCAACACTCACAAGATGAATTAGGGCAAGGAGATTGATCACCATGTTTGTGCACAATCATGCCAAGGTCTCTGTCTGGGACAGGCTTGGGCCACACCAAGAGGGTGCAGCCCGTGCAGCCAAAAATCGGAAGCGTAATGGGCAAAATGCCAAGAAAAAGAAGGACAAAAAGCACAAGGATAATAGCTTGTGTAATATTTGCAAGAAACCACACTTGTAGTCATCTTTGTATTTTTGGCTGTGTTGCTTATGCTTTTGTCACCAAGAAGCATGGCACCAAACTTGAAGATTGCAGCGTGAAGGCTATTCTCATTGGCTATGGTGACTAGAAATGAAGGCTTACAAGCTCTACAGCCTTTCCAGTTCAAAGATCTTTCACAGTCATGATGTGATCTTTGACAAGTCTCAGACTTTATGCTACTTACAATCTTCCCACAGCAATCGAGCCCCCAGTCAAGTGTCAATAGTTTGTGACAATTGACAGTGATGGAGAAGAAGACACCTCTACTTCTAGGTTCTTGTTTATTTCTTCACAGCTACCATCGTCTCCTCTGTAGACGGAGCCGATCGGCTTTCAGTTTTCATGAAGGAAAACTGGATGAAGAACCGCTGCGAGCTGCCGTCAGTAAGAGACCCCCCACAATGATCAGGTCCACAGCATGCCAGCATCACTGCCGGAGTACTGTGGACCTGATCATCGTTTGAGCCAAATGAGCGCGATCCATGCCCAGTGTTATGGGAGATTTCTAGGTTTTTCCGGGGATCTAGGGAACCCGGCGGCCGTTCTCCCGGTTTGTTGTGTCTAGTTTTCTCTACAAGCTCTCGTTTTTCTCTCTTTTTCTTTAGGGAATCCTCACGGATTGTCCATCCAAGCTGCTGCTTTCTAGGTTTGTTGTGTTTCGGGAGGTCGAGAAGGCCGAATCTCAAGGAGACGGCCAAAGATTCCCCTGTCTAACTGTGCAAGCTTGTTTTTTTTCTCTCGTCTTTACTGAGTTTGCTGGTGCAGGTTTGTTGTTGAGTTTCGTCTCTTAGCTCCGCTGTGAACGCTTTTTCCAGTGATGAAGACCAGATCATCTCCAGGAATTCTCTCAGGTGTGCAGTGTTTTAAACTGGATGGATTTGATCTTTTCCTGTTTTTCTTTGTTTAGGGGGTATCGATCGAGTGAAGACTACATATCCATATGTAGCAGTTAAAAAAGCAGACAGAGAGCATGGAGGATATCCAATGGACAGGTTTTGCTATGAAAGAAATGTAAGCTTTATATTTGTCTCGGGCTTTGTAATATTGTTTTTCTTTGTGTAATTTCTAGGGACGAAAGGCCTATTTTCCTCGGCCTGCATAGGTAATTTTTCCCCCTTACCTAAAGAGTGTGCGTTTGGAAGAGGCACAATAGGCATATCAACAAAAGAAACCAAATATGTAGTTTCTACTAAATGGTGCTAAAGCAAAATTCAGTAAAACAATTAAAGGTATGTTTTGGGTCACTATTGGACAGTAAGTTTTCCTTTTGTTTCTTTTCTTTAATTTTAGTTTTTTATTTTTCAGGAATTCTACTTTGGATAACATCTCAATTGGATTCAACCATTTACTTTTTTTTTATTGCCTTCCGGATGAGTTTGACAACGGGTTGGCAATAGACTAGTTTATCACAAAGTATTCTTTCTTGCGTTTACATGTAAAATAATATTTTCTTGCTTTTGTTGCAGTAAATGCGAAGCCTTTCTTGTACAAATTGCAGCTATTATAAGTTTAGAATAGTAGAGAGAGTTTTTTTGATAGATAATATATAAAAGTCTCGATGCTACAATTGCTTTAATGATAGCTCACTTTGAGAGCTTGCATTGCCTTTTTTCCAATGGCTATCACCTCGGCTTCGCCTCGTCCTACTAAAGTTAGTGTTGGCTCCAGGAATGTGAACTGCCATGGAACTCCTGGGATGGAATTGAGGAGCTCATCACTCGTGTTCTTCTATTTCACAGCCTCCATCATGTGAAGCACTAGACAACCTTTAACTCAGCTCAAGTATGACAATGGCACACCATGGAAACTCATCTTGAATTGAAACTCAAAAGTTCCTTAAGACTAAAGGCAAACAACTGCTGGATCTCAGGCCCAAGATTGCCGTGGGTAAACTTGGTTTTGAATAAAAATTAATGCTTTCTGAGATCAAGTCATAGTTTAAGCATTAACATCAATGCTTTATTAAGGTTAACTTGCTAGAGTTTGTTCTTTAGCAAGAGGTAAATGAAAGTCTTCAAAAACTGCATTGGACTTCCATTGACTGACGTTGACTTTGAGCTCTCAGGTCAGCTGGTGCATGTTCCCGAGTTTTCTTTTTTTCATTTTGCTGCAGTCGAAAGCATAGAAAATCGTGGTAGGCCATAGGAGGAACGATCTAGTTGTTTATGTTTTGAGGGATTTGCAAAAGCTTCCCACAATATTTGTTGCTCAAGGATATTATCTATCCATCGTTTATAATCTTGTGGTACCCAACCTCGAAGCATGTGACAAATGACTGCAAGTGTTTGTGAAATTTGCTAACGAAAGAACGAGGATTTACTTTGGCATTGATCAAATTCGCGAGAATAGTTCCTGGATGCTGCCCTTCTGGACGTCACCCGCGCATATCTGCGAGAAAGAGCTTCCACTGTTCTAAGAGAATCCTCGTCTGATCAGCAAGACATTTACCTCCACGATTTTCTCTGAGGCTTCCGGGACCACGATCGCTTCCACGCAAACTTCCGCGACCTGATCCACGAGCCGCAAGACCTTTTAGATGCATGCTTTCCTGCTAGAGTTTCTTACCTTTGATCGACTGATACCACCTATGAAGAGCGAGTCGGCTGGCCTCATGACGAGAGCCTCATCCTGGAACAAAAAGAAACGTTATCTCTAAGAAACTTAGGAGAGAATAGCAACGCTTACAGCGGGTGCGTTCTCTCGTAGACCAGCAGGCCTTACGATAGTGTACTCAAGCCCTGAGCGTTGCAATGCAAGCTCTGCCTGCCTTTTCCTGAGGAAGCATAAAACGAGTGAGACAACATTCTTGTGAAGTTGAAGCCTGTTTCGCTTACCACCACAGAATGGGGATTATCTGGAGGAATGACGAGACTCCTATCGACGTAACCAGTATAAACCGCGAGCTAAATGTCAGTCTGGATAGACAATACTTTGCTTGCTACCTTTTTCACTTGTCCTTGGTTCTTGGCTGCCGAGATAAGGTTCACAACTCCTTCATACTCGATCTGCAAAAAATCACTCAGTGTCAAAGAGAATGTGATTAACAACTTAAGAACCTGGTAAGTCTTCATAATATCCAGCGGGAAAAACTTCGTCCCAATGGCACACACGACCGCATTACTGTAAAGCTTGCATTAGACTGGAAGATGAGAACGAGCCAAACGTACCTATCACCCAGTGCTTGCTTGAGAGTTTCGTATTTACAAATGTCGCCACGGACAGCCTGCTTGTCCAGAAAGAAGACACGATACCAGACAACGCAGTGACACCAGCAGCACAAATTTCAACTTACAGTCACGTTGCCCTGCTCGTTGAATCGATTGGCCTTATCACGACACAATGCTCGCACTTTAGCACCTCCTTTCGAGAGCTTTTCCATCACGAGCCTGAGTTTAGAGAATCAAAACTTGGTTACAAAGGCAAAAACGAAAAAAAAAGCAAGAACGGAAAAACGAACTCACGAACCTTCCAGTTCTTCCCCAGGCACCGGCCACGAAAACCTTGAGATCAGCAAACCGCCCTTGATCGTGCCGAGGTTGCTCCTTTGGTTCCGTGCCATCTTGATCTTGCTCCTTTGGTTCCGTGCCATCTTGATCGTGCCGGGGCTGCTCCTTTGATTTCTTGCCATCTTGATCGTGCCGGGGATGCTCCTTTGATTTTATGCCTTTAGACGAATCCACGGGAGCGCTGCCAGAAACTTCTTTCGAGACTGCCTCAGCCCCAGCTTCTACGTTCTCTTTCAAATCTCCTCCCAAAGAAGAGATGCCCTCGAGCCGATCTCTCTCTTCTGACTCTTCCACTCCATCGTCAGCTTCGTTCTCCTCTCTCAAATCACCTGGCAAAGAAGAGACGGCCTCGGGCTCTTCCGACTCCTCAACTCCATCCTCGCCATCATCCGACGCAGCATCCTCGTCGGAGATTTCTTCATCCAGCGCATTATCGAGCAAAGATTTCTCTTGCCGATCTTCCTCAGCCACGTTGGGAGTCGAGCTATCCAGGATGTGAGGCTGCCGGACGAGCTCTTCCTCCACCGGATCATACAGATTACGCTTATTCAGGAGCTTCATATGCCCTGCACAGACCGATGCGATCAACAACAGCCAAGACGCAAGAACAAGAGAAGAAAATTTCCACTCACGAGCTCGCCGATGCTTCGTCCGCGCCACAATCTTCTGCATATCGCGCTTGGTGGTGGTGGTCTTGTTGATCAAAGGCCGGGAGTGCCGGTATGTGTTCGTCCCGGGATGGAGGACGGATATCTTGAGCCGGGCGGACGAGATGAGTGAAGCTTGCGAGGACGATGTCTAGACGAAGCGGTGGTGATTTCTCCGTTGGCGTGGCACCAGCGGCTTGTAGAAAGTGGAAGAATTGAGATGGCTTTTGAGGAGCTGAGTGGTGAAGCTGTATACAATCTTATGGCAAATGCTTGCTCGACCTGAAAAGGTGTGATTTTTCCCAAGCAAATAGCTTGTATATCTATCAAGAAGAATGCAACAACGAGCTTACGATTGCGAACTCCTTGATCTTTCTTACGCTGCCAGGCTCTTGGAGGCGATCTCAAACACATTCTCTGACAGGCCATCGGTTTTAGCAATGCGTTCCAGTTGAGCCTACAAGGACAAAGTCACACACATTTGAGAAGAGAAGACCTGGAAAACAAACAGTGCTTAACCTTAGCCAGCGATTGTCTGCCTTCATCAAAGCGTTTCCACCTCGACAATGACGATATCATTCGCGATGCCACCTGTGAGGACGAAGTTAAGATACGAAGAAACTGTGCTTGAGTTACCTGAGGATTCATTTTGTCCAACTGCAAAGTCACCTCTGCCAGAAACTCATAGCCAGAGCCATCTTTAGCGTGAAAGTTGACAGCGGTCCGACGAAAAGGACCGATCAGAGAATACACCTGTGTAGCAAGGGATGTTTTAGCTCCTGAGAAAGGTGATCTGAAACACGGAACCTTGTTTGGGTTCTTCATATCGAAGGACGGATGATCTAGCAATCGCCTCATGTTCTTAACATTTCCAGGGATATCAGACATAGATTGTAACACCAGCCATTCGTTCACAACCTGCATGGTTTTGCTCAGTCTCCATGAAAAAAGAAGCAAAGGAAATTCTTACCAAAGTTTCGTCCTTCCACTGCTCGTAGAAGTTTGCCAAAGCTTCATCACGCACGTCCCCAGGATTCTGGCAAAGTGAAGAGAGGGCTGCAAATTGATCTGTCATGTTTGTTGCGCTTTTGTATTCCTTCAAAGCAAGCTCAGTAGTGTCCGCCTCGTCCAGAGAGCAGAGGTAGCCTGCAAATCACGCACTCAACTCTAAGAGACAACTATCAAGGAAGCGACTCACCGAGAGCGAGGTTTTTTAAGGATCTCCTGGCTTTGTTTTTGTGATCGAATGTGTAGTGCGGATCAGAACTTCGGTTTTCAGTCACCTGCATCAGAAAACGGATGTCATGGCAGAAACAAACACGATAAGTCTATACTCACAGTTTTCAGGAAATCTTGCTTCAGTTTCGACGCAAGCTCTCTTATCACAAATTTTCGGACAGTATGTACTGCATCTGGATCTGCAACCTCCATCAAGTCCATCAGTTCGCTTTCTCCAGGAAGTGTTAGTGCCTTTGCCACAAATTCCTGTAATATGTCCGTCAGCTAGAGCCTAGAAGCATGAGAAAAACATGCCTTATCTAACGAGGAATCGTTGAGAATACTGCGCATGCCTTCCACAAATGCGGATGGAACCGCGAGCTGTTCGTTTCTTTGTGCTTTCGGAATAAGATCCAGCATAAGTTTTCTTCCCATCGTCTGTCCAGCCTCCCATCTGTTAAACTCGTCGGAGTCATGCGCGAGCAAAAAGAGCAAATCGTCATCCGTCACAGTCGGCGTCACAAGGCGCACGGGAGCACTAAAGTTTCTTAGGAAAGATGGCACAGGTTTCTCAGGCAAATTGAGAAAAGTGAACTCTTGCTCTTCCTGCAAAAGTACACTGGTTAGAACACCAAAACCAAACAAGATGCACCCTCACCTTATCAACAAGAAGTACTGCTGTCTTTGCAGGTCCCCCCGCTGTGTCTTTCAATGACTTGAGTGATCCTCCATCAAACAACTCGGTCAACACCATATCTTCGCCTTTTGAATTTAGCAGACCCACAGCCAATGGTATTAACGTCGGCTCCTTCACAGGTTGCCCAGGTGTAGAAGGAATTTCTTGCCTAAGGAGAAAACGCAGGAGAAATAAAGAATAGAAAGGCCACCTCTTACTTGCACTTTACAGTATAGCTACGAGCTGCAGCATCATACGCTGTCGAAACAGTAAGAATGGGTGTTCCAGCTTGAGAATACCTGTAAGAACATGGTCAGGCAGGTGAACACTTGTGCATTAGCTTACCATCTCAAGAAAACTGAAAGATTGGCGGAATTAGCGTCTCGCATAGCAGCAAAGAAATCCTCGCAAGTTACAGCTTGTCCGTCGTGACGTTCAAAGTACAAGTCCATGCCCTGTGCAACACCGTCTGCAAAGATATAAGAATACTGAACACAAACCTTCCGAAACCCATCTTTCCCAAGCAATGTTTGGTACATGCGAACCACTTCCGCACCCTTTTTATACACCTGTAGACATAGACGTAGAATTAAGACGCCTAACAATATCGTTTTCGAACTTCTTACCGTCACTACGTAAATAGTAAGGACAGATAACAAAATGTCAGTCGCGGCAAAACTACAATTCTAAAGCTCATACCCGTATAGAAGTTGTCCATCTGCAAATAAGCTCATTTTTAGTAAGAGTTTTTGCAAATGAGGAGTACCTTTATGTAAGAATGCGGACGGACAGGGTGCGCCATGGGACCAGCGTCCTATTGCGGACAACAAGGTCAGTGTGATTTGAGGAGAAAGAAGAAAAAAACCTTTGGTACCTCTGAGAATTGTGCTGTTCTGAGAAGAGCGACATCACCGATACGTTTGACAGGTCGAGAGCCCATGTCAGAAGAAAACTCCTGTAACTTGGCATTTCAGTACACAAAGAAACCAACGCAAAAACTATACGCACCTGATCCCTGAAAACTGTAAGACCCTCCTTCAGACTCAATTGAAACCAATCACGGCATGTCACCCTGTATTACATGACTATAGCTAAAGCAGTGACAATGCGACGACGTACCTATTCCCAGTCCAATTGTGGAAGTACTGCAAAGCAAACGTAGAGGTTAGCGGTTGTAGAACCTCTAATTCAGACCAACCTCATGACCGATCACACCCAAAATTGTCGCGTAGTCAACATCTGTAGCAGTTTCAGCAGACGCCAGAACAAGTTTCGAGTTGAATATCTGATACGAATAGAAAAATTAAGTGAATACAACAGCAAAAAGGAGACTCACATTCAAGCTCTTGTTCTCCATAGCACCCCTACACCGTGCATCAGTTACCAAAAACGAACAAAAACAGCATCTTACATGTCGAAATCGGGAACAGCGACAATGTTAAACAGGTCAAGATCATACTCCAACCCATACACCTGTGCGAAGTTGAGATAAAAGAGACAGAGAGAGAAAAAAGACTTCTACTTACATCCTCATCCCACTTCATTGAAAGCTTGAGAGCATGCATAGCATGCTCTGTCTTTGGGACGTCTTGTGCAGGAGTCCAAATCCTCAGTTGAACATCCCTTCCTGAACGCGTTTTAAAAGTATCGTCTCTGGACGTGAGTTGCCCCGCTACCAAGGCAAAGAGGTAGCAAGGCTTTTTGAAAGGATCCTCCCACACAGCATAATGAAATCCATTCTGACCACAGCACGTCAGGCTCTACATAATGCCAGTGAAGAAACAATGCCAACCTCGAGGTCGCCGGAGTCTATAAGGTTGCCATTCGACAAAAGAACGGGACACTGTGCTTTGTCCGCTTCTATCCTGGTAGTAAACTTTGCCATAACGTCTGGCCGATCCTGTAATAGCTCGCCAGAATGTCAGCCAAACATTGTCACAAAAAAGACCTGGTAAAAGGTTATCTTTCTAAAACCTTCAGCTTCGCATTGTGTACAAAACATGCCGCTGGAAGACTTGTAGAGCCCCTGTTGGAGAAAAAAAAGTAACCATACTAAAAAAACTTGATCCCACTTACTTCGAGAGACAAGTTAGTCTCCGGGTGTATCTCAGAGCCAATCTCTAAATCAAAAGGCTGAACAGGAAGTGACTTCAACGTCAGATGACGGCTGGTCAGCTCAACTTCTTCCAGCTTCCGTTCTTCGCCGTTGATTTTAACAAAGAGAAGTTTCACGTCACGACCATCCAAAACCAATGGCGGGCTTTCACCTGCATGGCTTCTGGTTAATGACTACCAAGATAGCGAACGAAACAACGAAAGTGAAAAAGAAAATACTTGAGTTTCTCGGCAAAACCCGGATCTTAGACACCACGGTTGTCTTTTTCTCAGACAGAACAAATTTCAGCTCGACCTGGGTGGAAAAAACGAAATCAGCATCCAAGTAGTACGGTGCGTTACCGTGTCAAAGTGATAGCCAGTGGGCTTGTAATCCTTCAAAAAAATCTCCTTGGGAGCCTCCTTGACAGCCATCTCTTCAGCTACAGGAGAAGCTCCAACACTCACTGTGGAGAATTGGCTAGACCCTGCAAAAGCACGCTACAGTTCACGACATGTGTTAGTCCGTAAGATTCACGAAAATGAAAGAAAAAACAAGTACCGGCAATTTCAATCGGCTTCCGCGCACGCAACCAAGTTCCTTCATGATGAGAACCATAAACAATGCTTGAAACATCTACCTTGAATTTCGAAGACAAGGCAAACGCGGAACTGGATTTACAGTACCGAGTGAAGCTCCTTACCTGCAAAAGCACGTAGCAAATTAGAGGAAGTAAAATTGACATGAAAAGGAAGAACCGAGAGAGAACAAAAAGAAGAATCTGAAGCAAGAAGAAATAAAGCACCGGGAAAGCTCTGGTGGCTAATGACAGTCGCGAGGAGACGGCCAAGACGAAACTAAGCCCTGGTCTCTGGCAAGGCGCCATGACGGTGGCCATTTCTCCTCTAAAACCCCTAAAATCCAAAGACACAACACAGGCAGCTCCACTCTTTGAGAATCTCTACTGCTGGAGATCATCAAAGCACGAATGCGCTGCGCACAAAATCGCGAAAAACCTCACCCGATCGGCGCCCACGCCCAGCGCCTCGAGCAAATATTATCACTCAGCTCCTCTTTTAGGTCAACACGGCACTAAAAGTTAGCGAGGTATCTAAGGATTAAAAGTTACGAAGGACTAAAAGTTACTAAGAGAATTACCAAGGATTTAAAAGTCCTGCGACCAAGTTCTGAGGAGACTGATTTAATCTTCCTTTGCCTGACAGAAAGGATCGATCACCTCATTGATAAGACGATTTTCATTCAAGAACAGACTGAGCCTCGTCTCAAGGAACATTGTTTTGTTTTGCAGGAAAGACGAGCTTTTCTCCACTGGACAACCTTTAAATCTGCTATGGCCAGTTCGCACATAGCACCTTATGGAAATTGCTACTGAGCCTTACACCGCCCATCTCTATGCTTGTCCTGGCTCCAGTCGAACTGCTCTACTTGCAAAATAGAAGAACGTGAGTGATGAGCTCATCGATTCCATCCTGGGAGTTCCACGACAGTTCATGTTCCCAGAGCCAGTGCTAACTTTAGCAGGACGAGATGAAGCCGAGGTGATAGCCATTGGGCTGGCTCTCAAAGCAAGCTATCATCAGAGTGCTTATAACATTGGGATTCATAGGCTCTCAAAGTGAGTTATCATTAAAGTGCTTATAGCATTGTATTATCTATAAAAAAGGCTCTCTTTATTACCTTAAATTCATAATAGCTATTGCTTGGCGTGATTTGTACAAGAAAAGTTTCACATTTACTGCAACAAAAGCATGAAAATATTACTTTACATGTAAACACAACAAGGAATACTTTGTGATAAACTACTCCATCGTTGGCCCGTCATCAAATTCGTCCGGAAGGTAGTAAAAAAGAGGTGACAATTGATTGCAATTGAGATGTTATCTAAGGTAGCATTCCTAAAAAAGAAAAAACTGAAACTAAAGAAGAAAAACAAAAAGAAAACTTATCGTTTAAAAGTGACCTAAAACATGTCTTTGGTTGCGTTAATGAATTCTAGTTTGGCACAATTTGGTAGAAACCAGATATTTGATTTCATAAATTGATATGCCTACTACACCTCCTCCAAGCATGTGCCCTTTAGATAAAGGGGAAAGGTTGATATGCCTCCTCGGGCATATCCTCAGGCGGAGGAAAGTAGGCTCTTCGTCCCTAGAAATTAACAATATTACAAAGCCTGAGACAAATATAAAGTTTACATTTCTTTCATAGCAAAACCTGTCCATTGGATATCCTCCATGCTCTCTGTTTGCCTTTCTAACTGTTATATATGGATATGTAGTCTTCACTCGATCGATACCCCCTAAACACAGGAAAAGATCAAATCCATCCAGTCTAAATCACTGCACACCTGAGAGAATTCCTGGAGATGATCTGGTTTTCATCACTGGAAAAAGCGTTCACAGCGGAGCTAAGAGACGAAACTCAACATGCACTAGCAAACTCAGTAAAGACGAGAGAAAAAAAAAGCTTGCACAGTTAGACAGGGGAATGGCCGTCTCCTTGAGATTCAGCCTTCTCAACCTCCTGAAACACAACAAACCTAGAAAGAAGCAGCCTGGATGGACAATCACCAGCAAGGATTCTCTAAAGAAAAAGAGAAAAAAATGAGAGCTTGTAGAGAAAACTAGACACAACAAACCCGGAAAGAACAGCCAGCGATGGCAGCTGGATCATTTGGCTCAAACGATCCAACGGTATGGATTGCAACTCCCCAATAACCTAAAACCTGCAAACATGCGACACCCCGAGAGACCCAAAGAGCAGTCAAGCCGGTTGTCCTCCTTGTCTTCGAAGAGGACATTTGGGAGAAACTCGTAAATGAGCATTTTGTTGTGTGGGCCGTGGAGCTGGACGAGGTTGTCATGACACAAGAAAGCAATCTATTACAGAAGTCCCCATCACTCTTGTTTATTTCTTCACAGCTCTGTAGACGGAGCCGATTGGCTTTCAGTTTTCATGAAGGAAAACTGGATGAAGAACCACTAAGAGCTGCCGTCAGTAAGAGACCCCCCACAATAATCAGGTCCAAGTGATGCTGGCAGCTGGAAGACCATCTTCGCCACTATTGGAAACTTGCGTAGAGTTACTGGAGACCCTGCTTTTGAGCTTTTGCACCTTTGATTCTCCAGAAGGAAGAGCTTACCGCCACCACCGCTTAGCTTGGAGGATCGCACAAACATATCTCTTCATCGAAAAAGCCACGAACCTCCCAAATATCAATAGCTGCAATAACATTGAATCTAAAGACCAAGAGGCATTAATGTCTGCTACATTGAATGCTAGCGGACTGTTACCACATCCGTACACTGCAGTCTTTGTTGCGTAAGCCGAGGTGGTAGCACTTCCTTTTGTCCATAGTTCAGAAATTCTGGATAAAAGTAAATGATACGCACCTGCAACGATTGAGAAGAAGTTGAGAGAGTAGTGAGGACCATGATTATGCTGAAATCCAAATTTTCTGCAACAAGCTATGATGCGGGTCACCTGAGCTCCCCAGAAAAACTATTTGTCATTGGATATGTCTCTAGACAGTGCTAGTAGAGTCCGTGAGTGCCAATTCCAGAAAGAATGCATCCACAAGTACATAGCTACAATTCCCTCACCTTTATCTGTTTTGATTCCAGCAACCTCTGCAAGATGGCATAGTCCTATATTTGCTTTATAGAAGTAGAGCAGTGTAATTTTTTGTACTCCTGTTTACCACCTTCCTATCCATCCTTGAGCATTCGCTATTGGCCATCCTTCCTAGTGGAAAGCGTTCGTCCCACACATGCGGTCTTTTAAAGTTTGTACTGAGGAGCAG
Source organism: Selaginella moellendorffii (assembly GCF_000143415.4). NCBI lineage: Eukaryota > Viridiplantae > Streptophyta > Lycopodiopsida > Selaginellales > Selaginellaceae > Selaginella > Selaginella moellendorffii. The sequence continues at coordinate 2,099,231 of NW_003314267.1, forward strand.
AACTTGAAGAATCTATGCCTTTGCATTTCTTAGGCACTGGAACTTTGGAGCATAGCCAAGACCTTCTCTAGAGGCTTGAGTGGCTCACCGAGAGACTAGAGAGACCACTCTTTCTTGGATTCTCGATTGACACTTTTTTAGTTTGCACTAATTTTAGTATGGATTATATCTAATTTCTGTAAGACTGGGAACTTCCTTCCTAGTAAGCATATCACTAGCCATTGCATGCAGAGTGAATCATATAGAAGACTTATGTGATGACTACCTACTGGCTGCCTTTCTGAAGTAACAAAGCTTGGAAGGGGATTGTGGGGAGTTCCACTAGGTAAACTTGACTAAAATGGGCTTATATGGCATAGTGTTAAGTTGTTTTCTGACTTCATTCAACATAATATTCCTCTAGTTGTGCAAATGATACATAAGATTGCTTTCTGTTTTGCTCAAGAAAAGAAAGATAACAAGGAAAAAAAGGAAAAAAAAAAAAGAATTTAATATACCTCTTGTTTGAAGATGAGTGTAGCGCACGTGGTTTTGACCCTTTATCCTATGGTGATTTACCATAGGTTAACACCACGAAGCGGAACCTAAACCCTCTTTGTGCCACGTGACAGATGCCATGTGTCACATGCCACGTGTCCATGCCATGTGTCCATAGGAACCCGAGGTTCAGAGCCTTGGGCCACTGAACGAACGAACGGTGCCAAACTCCCAAGCATGGAGCCAAGGAGTGATGGAACCGAACCACGGAGCAACTCCCGAGCATACAGCCCAAGGAGCGAAGGGACAGGGGCCCGGAGCGACTTGGAACAGTCCTAGAGCAACCAGCATCTCAATGCCAGGACCAGCATGCAAAACGGAGCCAAACGGAGTCTGGCGCTATTTCAGCATACCGGTGGCCTAACATGAGGATATGGGTACTCCACCAGCTAGCATGGAATGGAACTTGGGCTTAGACCCAAGCCGGACGCAAAACAAGGACAGGCACGCAAGCGGGAGCTAGACTATGCCTCAGGTTGGTCGGCCATGCCCGACCTACCCACTATCCCTACTATACATTTGGAACCCCCCACAGCCCCCCCCCCCCCTCTTCAGGAACACACGCTTTGGGCTTTCACCCCAAGCCTCCCTTAGTATCAGGAGTTAGTCTCTAGGACAAACTCGAAACTTACTAAATATGGAATGTCCTTAGATTGTGAATTTGGACACGGGACGAACACCATTGTGTTCAGGCCGATCTCTACATTCCGTAGATATGCCAAATGAGCAAATCTGGACACTTTCCATAAATAGCATTTGGGACCGAAATGAGACTAACACAAAGGGCATGATAGCGAGGGTGTTTGGCAGACACGGTAAGCTATCATCCAGCGATATTGAGGGACCAATCTCAATATGCGAGGGTTCTTGTCAAGCCAGTGCAAGACAGAGCAAAAGAGAACTAAAAGCCAGGCCAAGTATGCTCAGCTAGAAACACATAGGAGTTCCTACCTTATGTCCATTTGGCTAAGTACAAGTGCTAAGCCCAGTTTACTGACACTTGAACAAGAGGGACTAATAAAGGGTCCAGCAATACCGACCTCCTGCCATCGTAAGGTAGTAAGGTAAGAGTGTCCGTAAGGACTAGTCGACAGGTAACTTTCGATACCCGAAGTCACATTCGCGACACTCTCCCCCCCTTGGGAAGATTGACGTCCTCATCGATGCATACTCGAGTCTAGAATACCGCCAAGGAAACAACTCCAGAAAAAGTTCACGGTACTCACACTATGTGAGAAATGCACCAACTTAAATGAGTTAGGGAGCAACCTCTTTGTCGAACGCGGATGCGCTACCAGCTCAGACACCTTCCGGCCGTCGCCGACAAGGAAATGACCAACGGAATCAGCCACCCTTGCTGCTCTGGGAGTCACCCAACATACAAAAGTGTGATATGCCCCTGCCCGTAGGAACATAGAGAGAGAAGCCAGAGGCCCCAACCCTCCTAAGCAAAGAAACCAAACCCGTCGGTAAGGTTTAGATAGACTACTGTAAACAGGCAGTTTAAAGTTGTTTACACGGTCACGCCCTTTCACCGAAATAAGGAACATCGACAAAGAGGCGGGTTATGTGACCAGTCGACAGTAGCTACCCCATGACTAGAGATTTCACCATGCACACGAAGTGCCGAAGCTAGTCTGCCCATTACTGGCCCAAACTCAAAGATCAATAGATGGACAATATCAAAGTCATAGACAATGATATCTTAGAGGCTTAATTATCAATGAATATATCTTAGATTAGAACACAAAAGTATTCCAAGTAAGTTATCATCCGATAAACTAGTATTATAGTGAATGAACCACCAAGATCAGCATAATTGGTAAACATAAGATTCACCATCAAACAAAATTCAATAGCAAATATATCATCAAGTAAACTCAATGATAAAGTTTAACTATTAAAGATTGCAGACAGAATGCTAAACAACTTACGAAAGATAACTCAAAGAACACAAAGTATCATTGACTGACAAGCAAAATGCTCGCGAATGTATCACCCAAAGGAAATAACATCCAAATCTATCAAAACTAACTCGAACAACAATCAACAAAAGAGAACTAAAAGCCAGGCCGAGTATGCTCAGCTAGAAACACATAGGAGTTCCTACCTTATGTCCATCTGGCTAAGTACAGGTGCTAAGCCCAGTTTACTAACACTTGAACAAGAGGGACTAATAAAGGGTCCAGCAATACCGACCTCCTGCCATCGTGGCAGTAAGGTAAGAGTGTCCGTAAGGACTAGTTGACAGGTAACTTTCGATATCCGAAGTCACATTCCCCTAGTTGTGCAAATGATACATAAGATTGCTTTCTGTTTTGCTCAAGAAAAGAAAGATAACAAGGAAAAAAAGGAAAAAAAAAAAAGAATTTAATATACCTCTTGTTTGAAGATGAGCTTCTGGCAAAGCAAATGGCTTCATGCATAATAGAGCTGGGAAAAGAGCTAGAGGCAAAATAAATAGCCCAAACAACACTAAGGCTAGCACAGGAGATAAGCACACGATAAAAGATCAGGAGAAATAACATGATTTACACCCATTAATTTCTTGCTTTTTGTTAGGCACTTATAAACCACTCAAATAGAAGAAAGTTGAGAGCATGAAGTAGGTAGGAGTGTGGAGGAACATAAAAGGAGGTGTAAGCTCCTGAATTTGGACTTCCCGGGAAGTCACCCAGCCCAGTACTATTCAAACCCAAGGACGTTTAACCCCAAGTATCCCAAAACCCTTAACCGATTGGAAAAGGGGGTGCACTCTTGTTCATGGGCCCTTTCCCTCTATATTTAAACCCTATGGATCATCTTTCAAGTCATTCTCTTTAGTTGCTTACAATCTACCACGCTTCCCTGCAAGTTCACGCCCTCGTGAATGGAAGTTGAGAGCCGCAGCTCTCTCTCGAGCCTCGCTCTCTTGACACCCTACCCCTTGGGTCGAGCCTAGTGGGAGCAAATTGGACCAACCAGATGTCAATCAATCAACATGTGGGGTGATTCCCTTAGCCAACCAATAGAGTCGAACCTGAGACCACTCTGATACCAAATGTAAGCTCCTAAATTTGAACTTCCAGGGAGGTCACCTAGCCCAGTACTATTCAAACCCAAGGACACTTAACCCTAAGTATTGTAAAACCCTTAACCGATTGGAAAAGGGGGTGCACTCTTGTTCATGGGCCCTTTCCCTTTATATTTGAACCCCAATGGATCATCTTTCAAGTTGTTTTCTTTGGTTGCTTA
>NW_003314267.1:2103385-2138060 GCF_000143415.4 Selaginella moellendorffii
TAATCATATGTGTTGAGATTGTGGATAACATAATTAGATTCGATGATGTTGAGTAAGCTATTGTATGTTTGTCATTGATCTTCAATTTGCCAGTTAAACTCACACACAATATATATTATGAAATGATATTATGGATCAAACATATTCACAAGCTTGTGGTTGACATAGTTTTATGAATTTATATTGCATAACCCAAGAATGTAGTCATAATGATGCTCAAATACTCGTGATTGATGATTACTAAAGTTTGTTGTTGAGATAAGAGTGCTAAAAATATTAGCCACTTCTCCTTATGAAAATTTAAGTCGATTGTTATCTAGACAATATTATTGGAAAAACTTTAGAACATAGCTTTGTGGTATATGCATAAGTTCAAATGAACCAAGTGTAATATTTTGTCCCCAATAGTTCACAAAATTTGCAATACTTCTTGCTCTACACACAACCATAAATATATAAATAAATATAGAAAAGATGTATAATTATTTTGGCCTTCCATTTGCCCATAGATGATTATTTGTTGCACATAAGTTGAATTATTGCTGTTAACTTCCAAAAGTGTTTTAAAAATTAAAGGAGCCATTTCTATATCTTACTATTGTTTGTGTCAATCTTTATATTAAAAGTGAAAATAGGGTTAGTTTATTTTTGAGATAAAATTTCATATGAAGTTAATATACCTCCCTGGTTGTATCTCCTTGGTGGAGTGGATGGGGAAATAAATAAAGCAATCACTTTTATTGCATATTATGTTTTATAACTCTGTCTTAAATATATATATATATATATATATATATATATATATATATATATATATATATATATATATATATATATATATATATATATATATAAAAGACATATGTAAGACTAACCACATTACAAAGTATATTTCAAATATATGCCAACTATTTCATTTGCGATACAATTAAAGTAATGATTATAGCCTAGTAGTCATAAAAGAAATAACCTCTATTGACTTACTTTTAGTATCTTATCTTAATCCCTCTTTTAACAATTTGAAGTCAATGTAAATGAGACTAAATCATACCCTCAAAGTCATTCAAAGTATCTATGAATGTTAACTCAATCCCTAAAAGATTTTAAGAGAAGAATGTTTGATCATAAATTTTTAATTTAGAATTGATGCGAGTTGTATTATGCAATAATTAAGATAGTGTAAGATTTGCAAGATCATCCATTTTTTTAAAAATACCACTAGCATGACAAGAACAATAGTTGGATAAAAAATTTTAAAACTTTGAAAGCACAACCTTTGGATTTCCATAGTGTTTAACAACATTTGGTACATTCCTCAGAAAACACCATGTGAAGTGTGCTTACAAATAAAAAATAAAATTAAAGAACTTCAAAGAAATTTCTTACTCATAGCCTAATTAAAACTCTATCACTGTCATTTATAGATTGTTTGAGAAGAGAAACAAACAATTGGAAAGAAGAACAAAATGGATTAGAAATTTTTTGAATTGCATCAATGTCTTTAATTGAGTTTGAAAATGGTTCGTAATACATAAAAATTCCCTTCTATTTCTTTTGCAACAATATAATGTGTAGTTAGTAATTTTTCTTTGTATACTTGAGTGGTAGAGATACGAGAAAACAAAAGGTTGTGAGGCACAGTGTTGGGCTGTTTCTTGACTTCACTTAATATGGTATTTTCCTATTTGTGATAATCATACACAAGATTTCTTTTTGTTTTGCTGAAAAAAAGAAAGATAACAATGAAGAAAAGGAAAAAAAATGAAGAATCAATATATCTCATATTTGAAAACGAGCTCTTAGCAAAACAAATGATTTAGAGTTAGGAAAAGAAGTAGAAGCAAAACAAACAGCCTACGTGGCACCAAGGCTAGTATAAGAGATAAATATATAACATGAGATCAGGAGAAATAACATGATCTACACCCATTAATCTTCTGCTTTCTATTAGGCACTTGTAAATCACCCAAATAGAAAAAAAAAATTAAGAGCCTGGAGTAGGCAAGAGCTTGAAAGAGCTTAAAAGGAGGGAGCAAGAGCAACCCAAACCTTCCTAATGAACAGTTAAATTACTAAAACAAAATAAACAAAATATGAAGAATGTTTGATGCTTTGGCTAGCCCAATTATGTAAATAGTTAATAACAAATGAATCCATACTAGCAAAATGTTCATTTAACTATGTGTTGTTCCAAATAAACTTCAAAAGAATTGTATTCAATTAAATCAAAGAAATATGTAAAAAAAAAAAAAAGGAAATAACAATCTAATAACTATATGTGTTGAGATTGTGGATAACATAGTTAAATTCAAAGATGTTGAGTAAGTTGTTGTATGCTTATCGTTGATTTTTGATTTGCTAATTAAATCCATATACAACATATATTGTAAAAGGATATTATGGATTAAACATATTCACTAATTTGTGATTGACAAAATCTTATAGATCTATATCATATAACACAAGAACGTGGTCATAGTGATGCTCAAATGCTCATGATTGATGATTATCAAAGTTTGCCATCAAGATGAGAGTAATAGCCACTTCTCCTTACCAAAATGCAAATTAGTTGTTATTTGGATGATATTATTGAAAAGATTTTAAAATATAGCTCCGTGGCATACACATAAATTCAAATGAACCAAGTGCAACATTTTATCCTCAATAGTTCACATAATTTGCAATTCTCCTTGCTCTACACACAACCATGAATATATAAATAAATATAAAGAAGATGTATAATTACTTTAGCCTTCCATTTGCTCAAAGACAATTACTTACTCATTAGATTGTTAGATCATTATTGTTATCTTCTAAAAGTGTCTTGAAAATTAAATGAGCTATTTCTATACTTTATTATTGTTTGTGTTAATCTTTATATAAAAAGTGAAAATGGGATTAGTTTATTTTTGGCATAAAATGTTACATGGAATTGTTGTACCTCCCTAGTTGCATTTCCCTGGTGGAGTGAATGGGGAAATAAATAAAGCAATCACTCTTAATGTATATTATGCTTTGTAACTTTGTCTTAAATGTTTTTTTTATTTAATTATTATTAAGTAAGATGTACATATATATATGTAAGACATATATGGACTATACTCATTGCTTTATTTGTATTATAAATGAAACAACTGACATGCATGTGAAATATACTTTGCAAAGTGGTCAGTTTTACATATTATTAATCCAATGACAAATAGTTTTTTCTGGGGAGCTCAAGTGAGCCACATCATAGCTTGTTGCTAAGAAAACTTAGATTTCAGCACACTCAAAGTGTAATAATGGGGTTTTATGGTCCTTACCACTTCTTAATTGTTGCAAATGCATATCATTTACTTTTCTCCAGAATTTCTGACCCATGGACAAGAGGAGGTGCTGCCACTTCGGCTTAAGCAACAAAAACTGTAGTGTACAAATGTAATAACAATCCGCTAGTATTTAGTGACATCTCGTATAGTGGGGATAAAATTGGTCTACTTTAATAGCTAGTTATCAGTAGAGAAATAGTTGGTTGGTTTGACTTTTTCAAGGGAGAGGTCTTTTTCAATCTAGGGTCCCAGAACACATTAATGCCTTTTGGTGTTGTAAGTCTTTAGATTCAATGTTACTGTGGCTACTGATATTTGTTCTTGCCTCAATAATTTCTTTTGACTTACTTTTAATAGCTTATCTTAATCCCACTTTTAATAATTTAAAGTCAATGTAGACAAGACTAAATCGTGCTTTGAAAACCATTCATAGTATTCATGAATGTTAGCTCCATCCTTGAAAGATTTTGAGAGAAGAATATTTGATAATAAATTTTCAATTTAGAATTGATGCGAATTGCATTATGCAACAATTAAGATAATATAAAATTTGCAAGATTGTCAATTTCTTAAAAAATACCATTAGCATGATGAAAACAATGGTTGGAAAAAAATTTATTTAAAAGCACAACCTTTAGATTTCTATAATGTTTGACAATACTTTGTACATTCCCCAAGGAACACCATGTGGAGTGTGCTTATAAATCAAAAATAAAATTAAAGAACTTTAGAGAAATCTTGTATTCATAACCTGATTAGAACTTCATCTCTATTATTTACAAATTATTCGGGGAGAGAAATAAACAATTGGAAAGAAAAATAAAATGGATTAGAGATTCTCTAAATTGCATCAATGTCTTTAATCAAATTTGAAAATGACTCATAATAGACGAAGAGTCCCTTTCATTTTTCTTGCAACAACACAATGTGTAATTGGTAATTTTCCTGTATACTTGAGCAGTAGACCCATGAGAAAGCAAGAGGCTCTGAGGCATGATGTTAAACTATTTCCTGACTTTACTCTATAGCATTCCCTTGTTTGTGTGAACAATATATAAGATTGTTTTCTATTTTGCTCAAGAAAAAAAGATAATGAGGAAGAAAGGGCAAAAAATAAAGAATCAATATAACTTCTATTTAAAGATGAGCTCTTGGCAAAGAAAATGGCTTTATGCTCAATAGAACTGAGAAAATAGCTATAGGCAAAATAAATGGTCTAAGCGGCACCAAGACTAGTGTGGGAGACAAACACAAGGAGATCAAAAGAAACAACATAATCTACATTACTAGTCTTGTGCTTTCTGTTGGGCATATGTAAACCACCCAAAGAAAGTTGAGAGCATGGTGTAAGTAGGAGCTTGGAGGAGCCTAAAAGGAAAGAGTAATCTTGTAAAAGTTTTGCTTATACTTCCTAATAAATAGCTAAACTGCCAAAACAAAATAAACAAGATATGAAAAATGTTTGGTGCTTTGGCTAGCCCAACTATATACAATAAATGAATTCATGCTAGCAAAAAGTTCATTTAGCCAAATGTTATTCCAAATAAACTTTCAAGAGAAATGTATTCAATTAAATCAAATAAATATGTAAAAGGAAAAGAGAATCTAAAGGAAATCCAACAATCTAATAATTATATGTGTTGGGATTGTGGATAACATAGTTAGATTCAATGATATTAAATAAGCTATTGAATGCTTGTTGTTGATTTTCAATTTGCTAGTTAAACTCACACGCAACATTTATTGTGAATCTAATATATTCACCAGCTTGTGGTTGACAAAGTTTTGTGCATCTACATCACATAACATAAGAATATGGTCATAATAATGCTCAAATGCTCGTGTTATCAAAGTTTATCATCGAGATAGGAGTATTAGCTACTTCTCCTTGCCAAAATACAAATCAATTGTTATTTGGATAATATTATTCGAAAGATTTTAGAATATAGCTCCGTGGCATACACATAAATTCAAATAAACCAAGTGCAATATTTTATCCTCAATAGTTCACATAATTTGCAATTTTCTTTGCTCTACATACAACCATGAATATATAATTAAATATAAAGAAGATGTATAATTATTTTAGCCTTCCATTTGCATAAAGACAACTGCTTGCTGCTAATAGGGTTGGATCGTTATTGTTGTCTTTTTAGCCTTTTTAATTGATAATATATCCCGATGCTATAATCAAGCTCACTTTGAGAGCCTACGTTGCCTTTTTCCCAATGGCTATCACCTCAGCTTTGCCTCATCTTGCTAAAGTTAGCATTGGCTCTGGGAACATGGAACTCCCAGGATGGAATCAAGGAGCTCATCACTAACATTCTTCTATTTCGCAGCCTCCACTGTGTGAAGCACTGGACAACCTTTAACTCAGCTCAGGTATGACAATGGCACACCATGGAAACTCATCTTGAATTGAAACTCAAAAGTTCCTTAAGACTAAATGCAAACGACTGCTGGATCTCAGGCTGGTAAACTTAGTTTTGAGAAAAAATTAACGCTTTCTAAGATCAAGTCATAGTTTAAGCATTAACATCAATGCTTTATTAAAGTTAACTTGAGGTAAATGTCAAAAACTGCATTGGACTTCCATTGTCTGACGTTGACTTTGAGCTCTCAGGTCAGCTGGTGCATGTTCCCCGAGTTTTCTTTTTTTCATTTTGCTGCAGTGGAAAGCATAGAAAATCATCAGGTAGTGTGGTAGGCCATAGGAGGAACGATCTAGTTGTTTATGTTTTGAGGGATTTGCAAAAGCTTCCCACGATATTTGTTGCTCAAGGATATTATCTATCCATCGTTTATAATCTTGTGGTGCCCAACCTCGAAGCATGTGACAAATGAATGCAAGTGTTTGTGAAATTTGCTAATATGAAAGACCGAGGATTTACTTTGGCAGTGATCAAATTCGCGAGAATAGTCGTCACCCGCGCATATCTGCGAGAAAGAGCTTCCACTGTTCTAAGAGAATCCTCGTCTGATCAGCAAGACATTTACCTCCACGATTTTCTCTGAGGCTTCAGGATCGCTTCCACGCAAACTTCCGCGACCTGATCCACGAGCCACAAGACCTTTTAGATGCATGCTTTCCTGCTAGAGTTTCTTACCTTCAATCGACTGATACCACCTATGAAGAGCGAGTCGGCTGGCCTCATGACGAGAGCCTCATCCTGAAACAAAAAGAAACGTTATCTCTAAGAAACTTAGGAGAGAATAGCAACGCTTACAGCGGGTGCGTTCTCTCGTAGACCAGCAGGCCTTACGATAGTGTACTCAAGCCCTGAGCGTTGCAATGCAAGCTCTGCCTGCCTTTTCCTGAGGATGGGAAAAACGAGTGAGACCACATTCTTGCGAAGTTAAACTTGTTTCGCTTACCACCACAGAATGGAGATTATCTGGAGGAATGACGAGACTCCTATCGACGTAACCAGTATAAACTGCGAGTTAAATGTCAGTCTGGATAGACAATACTTTGCTTGCTACCTTTTTCACTTGTTCTTGGTTCTTGGCTGCCGAGATAAGGTTCACAACTCCTTCATACTCGATCTGGAAAAAATCACTCAGTGTCAAAGAGAATGTGATTAACAACTTAAGAACCTGGTATGTCACCCTGTATTACATGACTATATCAGCTAAAGCAGTGACAATGCGACGACGTACCTATTCCCAGTCCAATTGTGGAAGTACTGCAAAGCAAACGTAGAGGTTAGTGGTTGTAGAACCTCTAATTCAGACCAACCTCATGACCGATCACACCCAAAATTGCCGCGTAGTCAACATCTGTAGCAGTTTCAGCAGATGCCAGAACAAGTTTCGAGTTGAATATCTGATACGAATAGAAAAATTAAGTGAATCCAACAGCAAAAAAGAGACTCACATTCAAGCTCTTGTTCTCCATAGCACCCCTACACCATGCATCAGTTACCAAAAACGAACAAAAACAACGGCATCGTACATGTTGAAATCGGGAACAGCGACAATGTTAAACAGGTCAAGATCATACTCCAACACATACACCTGTGCGAAGTTGAGATAAAAGAGACAGAGAGAGAAAAAAGACTTCTACTTACATCCTCATCCCACTTCATTGAAAGCTTGAGAGCATGCATAGCATGCTCTGTCTTTGGGACGTCTTGTGCAGGAGTCCAAATCCTCAGTTGAACATCCCTTCCTGAACGCGTTTCAAAAGTATCGTCTCTGGACGTGAGTTGCCCCGCTACCAAGGCAAAGAGGTAGCAAGGCTTTTTGAAAGGATCCTCCCACACAGCATAATGAAATCCATTCTGACCACAGCACGTCAGGCTCTACACAATGCCAGTGAAGAAACAATGCCAACCTCGAGGTCTCCGGAGTCTATAAGGTTGCCATTCGACAAAAGAACGGGATACTGTGCTTTGTCCGCTTCTATCCTGGTAGTGAACTTTGCCATAACGTCTGGCCGATCCTGTAATAGCTCGCCAGAATGTCAGCCAAACATTGTCACAAAAAAAGACCTGGTAAAAGGTTATCTTTCTAAAACCTTCAGCTTCGCATTGTGTACAAAACATGCCGCTGGAAGACTTGTAGAGCCCCTTTTGGAGAAAAAAAAGTAACTTGATCCCACTTACTTCGAGAGACAAGTTAGTCTCCGGGTGTATCTCAGAGCCAATCTCTAAATCAAAAGGCTGAACAGGAAGTGACTTCAACGTCAGATGACGGCTGGTCAAATCAACTTCTTCCAGCTTCTGTTCTTTGCCGTTGATTTTAACAAAGAGAAGTTCACGTCACGACCATCCAAAACCAATGGCGGGCTTTCACCTGCATGGCTTCTGGTTAATGACTACCAAGATAGCGAACGAAACAACGAAAGTGAAAAAGAAAATACTTGAGTTTCTCGGCAAAACCCGGATCTTAGACACCACGGTTGTCTTTTTCTCAGACAGAACAAATTTCAGCTCGACCTGGATAGAAGGTGGACAAAACGAAAGCAGCATCCACTTAGTAGTGTCAAAGTGATAGCCAGTGGGCTTGTAATCCTTCAAAAAGATCTCCTTGGGAGCCTCTTTGACAGCCATCTCTTCAGCTACAGGAGAAGCTCCAACACCCACTGTGGAGAATTGGCTAGACCCTGCAAAAGCACGCTACAGTTCGACATGCCTTAGTCCGTAATGGAAAAAAAAAACGTACCGGCAATTTCAATCGGCTTCCGCGCACGCAACCAAGTTCCTACATTTTTTGTTCGAAGATGAGAACCAAAAACAATGCTTGAAACGAATTTCGAAGACAAGGCAAACGTGGAACTGGGTTTACAGTACCGAGTGAAGCTCCTTGTCTGCAAAAGAGAGTAGCAAATTCAGAGGAAGTAAATTGACATGAAAAGGAAGAACCGAGAGAGAACAAAAAAATCTGAAGCAAGAAGAAATAAAGCGCCGGGAAAGCTCTGGTGGCTAATGACAGTCGCGAGGAGACGGCCAAGACGAAACTAAGCCCTGGTCTCTGGCAAGGCGCCATGACGGTGGCCATTTCTCCTCTAAAACCCCTAACATCCAAAGACACAACACAGGCAGCTCCATTCTTTTAGAATCTCTACTGCTGGAGATAATCAAAGCACGAATGCGCTGCGCACAAAATTGCGAAAAACCTCTCGAGCAAATATTATCGCGCGCTCCTCTTCACGCGGTTATCTAAGGATTAAAAGTTACTAAGGACTAAAAGTTACTAAGAGAAGTTACTAAGGATTTAAAATTTACTACTAAGGATCGATCACCCATTGATAAGACGATTTGCATTCAAGAAAAGATGGGATTATTTGGGATTATCGATCCACAGCTCATGGGCAAGCTTGACAATCTCCTCCCCGGCCTTGCAAGGAGAGCCAGCATCGTACGGCGGCTGCGGATCATACTCGATCATCAGCTGCACCGCTTTGGCAATCTTCTCATTCGTGATGATCGAGGCCAAGTAGATGGCCATGTCGATCCCTGAAGAAACTCCTGCAGCGGTCACGATCTTTCCCTGCTTGATGTACCTCTGACTCGTCACCTTGGCACCGTATTCCTTAAGCTGCGGATACGCGGCCCAGTGCGTCGTGGCTTTCACGCCCTTGAGCAATCCCGCCGCGCCGAGGATCAGAGCTCCAGTGCACACTGAAGTGGTGAATGTTGTGCATTCGTGAGCCTGGAAGATCGACACAAGAACAAGCAGGGCTGGATCGATCGAAATGGATGAAGAAACGAGCAATTACCTTGCGGATGTAGTCGAGGAGTGGCTTGTGATCTAACGGCAGGAGCTTGGGAGTGCCTCCTGGAACTAGCAGAATGTCAGGATTGGGCAGATCTTCAAAGCTGGCGCTTGCTTCAATCTTGAATCTGCCTTCGTCTGCAACAACGAGGCCCGGCTTGTCGCTCACGAAGGTAACGCTCACTCCCGGGAGGCGATGGAGCGCTTCATACGGCCCAATTGCATCCAACACAGTGATGTTGTTGAAGATTGGAATGGCTACCTGGATTTTCGATCCCATTGGCTTCATGCTCAGTGTTGCTGATTCTTGAGCTGCTGAGATGGGTATTTATCCACTGCTCAAGCTGAACCAGGGGCCCATGTGTTGCACGTGTTTTCGTTCATAAACAAGTTGTAAGCAGCTGTTACAATTTCAATTGTCAACATGAAATAGTTATGTGCAAAATCAAAGTGGCAATTTGTATATTTCATAAAATGAAAATGAAAAAATCACAATGATTTTTAATCATATTTAGTTTGATAAGTAAAAGACAACATTAATATTAACTAATTTTAAACACTGACTAGTTTAGTCCTGACCATGGCTCAAACAGAGGGGAAAGCTTACTACAGGCTCCTGAAATGCTAGCTATGACTTGCCAGAGTCAGGATGGCCGAGCCCGGTCTCCAAGGAACTTTGTTCTGTTTTGCAGGAAAGACCTTTACCGAGTTTCTTCAAGACTTTCAGTGACAGTGTGAAATACTGGACAACCTTTAACTCAGACAATGACCAGTTCGCACTGAGCACCTTATGGAAACTGCTACTGAGTCTTACGTTTGTCCTGGCTCCAGTCGCGCTGCTCTACTTGCGGAGGCTGCGGAACAAAAGAATGCGAGTGGAGTTCCCCAGCGGTCCACGTTCCAAGAGCCAGCAGTGGAGGCTGAATGCCAAAAGTTGCGATCAAGCGGCTCGAGAGTGGTGGAGACGAAGCTGACGTGATTGCCATTGGGATAGTGTTGAGATATACGCTCTCTATGACATGATCTTAGGTGGCAGGAGTGCTAAGCTAGATCCTTGTTTAGGCTAGAGGCGTGTCTTTTGATTATGTATATATAGCTATGATGTTATATTCAACTATCCTTCGAGTCATCCTTGTCCATCATAGCTTCTGCATATCTCTTTCATGGTATTGGAGCCTTGAAGGCTCCAGATCCTGGGACAATGGCGCTGGCCGAGGAGGAGGTCAACAAGGATGATGATGAGCCACTGGACGTGGTTGAGAGGTGCCAAGATTTGGCACTGCACTGCACTAAGCGCCAAGATAACGGCACTAGCAAGCTGAGCAAGGCGCTAAGGCATGATTTAGAAGAGACTGGCCCGGAGGTGCTAACAAAGGCGCTGAGAGAGGGCTGGCATGGTACTGGAGCGCTAAGTGATGCATGCTAGGGCGTGAGATAGCGGCCCTGAGGGATAGCTGAGAGGAGGCACTGCACTAGGGCGCGAGAGAGCACTGGACACAGCGCAGAGCCGTTGAGAGAGGGCTGGTGCGGCAATAGGGTGTGGGAGAGCACTGGAGAAGGCCCTGAGGCGCTGGCAGAGGCGCTGAGAGAGTGGTGTGCACCGAGCAGAGAGACTGGCCAGAGGCGCTGACAGAGGTGCTGGGCACTTGACATTGGCCAGGGGTGAATGCCATGAAAGAAGAAGAGCGGAAGTTACGATGACTTGGAATGATAATCATATATTTAGCTATAATGTTATATTTTATTATCCTTCGAGTCATTTTTGTCCATCATAGCTTTTGCATATCTCTTTCAGATAGAATAGGCAATGCAGGTTCTCAAAATAAGTTACATTGTCAGCTTATATATATTATTTATCACATACAAAAAGTAATACTTTGTAATAAATTAGTCCATTGCCAGCCTATTGTTAAATTCGTTCAAAAAAAGAGTTGACACCTGAAAAAAAAAACACTAGACCTAAAAAAAAACAAAAAGAAAACTGAAAAAGAAAAAATTAAACCTAAAGAAGAAAAACAAAAAGAAAATTTGACCCAAAACATGCCTTTGGTTACTCTAATTTGGCACTATTTTATAAAAACTGAATATTTAATTTCATCTGTTAATATGGTGCTTATTAGGTAAAAGGGAAAAATTGCCTCCACAGGCATATCCTCACAGTAAAGACACAATGCAATGGCCTCATATGCCAACCTAGAGGAAAAAAATAAACTTGCAGAGTTCATCTCCTTGAGATTCTGCTTTCTCAACCTCCCGAAACACAACAAACCCGAAATAACCTAGAAAGTCTCTTGACTTTTACCAGAGCTTGTGATTTTGATGCCAGACAGAAAACAAAGGTTTTTCTGTTGTGATCATCAATGAAACTCATGAAAAACCATGAACCTCCATAGAAAACATGGGGAGAAGGGCCCCAAATGTCACTATGAACAAGTTCTAGTATTTCAGAGCCACGTCATGCTCCTCGCTTTGGAAAAGGAAGCTTGTGTTGTTTCCCAAGCTGGCAACCATCGGAAAAGGAAAGTTTTGCAGTGGTTGTGAATCAAGGCCTTCGACAAGTCTGTCCGTCGTGAGCTGAGCAATGCGCCATGTGCTCGCATGTCCGAAACGGCAATGCCACAGCTCAAGCTCGTCCAGGGTAGAAGCCATGAACGTGAGGAACTGATGAGGGCGTTCAACCACTTCAGCAGCTCGTATTGGCTCCATACAAAGCTTGTATAGACCTTTCCCAGCTTGTCAAATGACAAATCCTAAGTCACCCGCGGGAGTGAGCAAAATGCATCCAGATTTGCTGAAACGAATGTCAAATCCAGATTCAGTGAGTTGGCCGACAGAGAGCAAGTTCGCACTTAAGTGTTGGAACAAGGTATACATCATGAATTGTGGTGCTAAAACCACTCTCAAGTTTGAGCAAGATGGTACCTCGACCAGTGACTTGGAGCTGTCTTCCATCTCCTACTGCAACTGTGCTCAAACTGAGTTTAGGATCAACATCTTGGAGCGTCTTGAACCACTGAGCGTCATGCGTCAAGTAATCCGTCGCTCCTGAATCAAAGAACGACGTTTCTTGATTTTTAGATGCGATATAGAGTGAACGTACTGAGCCAAAAGCTGTTGCATCAGCTTGATGAACCATCAATGCCTTAGCCTTCGTCTTCAGTCATTTCTCTGGGTATTTGAACCAACAGTTGTGTTCAGCATGATTCGTTTTCTTGCAATGTGGGCAGGGGTTGAATTTTCTGGTTGTGCTGGAAGAACTCCCCTGGAACATGACATTTTCTTCTTGCTTGGCCGAGCTGTGATATTGTAGGAAGAAGTCTCACTCTTTTCCATCGTTTTTCGTCGCAAGGCAGTGTTGTGTAACGCTGTCGTGACTTCTTGCCAGGAAATTTGACCACCGGGGACTGTGGGTTGAAGCGACTAGATGGTTGTATCGAAGGTGGAGGGGAGCAAGCTGAGGAGATGCTCATATTCCTCAGCTTCATCCATCTGTGCGCCCACAGCAACTAGGTCGTCCAAGATTTGTTTGATGACAGCAACATGGTCATCGGCGGACATTGCCATGGAGTAGAGCTTCTGGCGAAGATGCATGCGATTAGCAGGTGTCTGCTGCTCATGAATTGCTGTAAGGGTTGCCCACACCTCACATGCTTTTGTGCAATGTGATACTGCTCAAAAGTCTCGTGTGTGTAAGGCTTGGAACCTTGCCAAGGGCTTTGCAATTAATCACAGCCCATTTGTGCTGTCCTGCTCATCTTGGGGAGCTGTTCAAGGTCTCTGTGGGGCATGGTCACGCCCCACAGCCTTTGTTCATCCAAGTAGCATTTGATGTGAATGTATTTAAAATGTATAGTAGGGATGGTAATCTTAAGGCATAATTTAGCTCTTGCTTCCTGTCCTTATTATGTGGTTTAAGTTTAATTTCCATACCATGGTGGGGTATTGATATTTTATATAGGCCATTAATATGTTGAAATAATGCCAAATTTCATTTAGTTCTATTTTACATGCTAATTATAGCATTAAGATTAGAACTATTTAATGTCATTCCGTCCTTCTCTCCTTAAGCTGAACACTCAAAAAAAAATTTGTGCTTTAATTCCTTTATTCTTTAGCTGCAAATTTAGGAATTAAGCTTTATTCCTTCATTTAATGGCCTATAGCCCTAAAACTCAAGTTTCATTGGACACATGGCATATATTTCCAAATGGAAAAATCAGTAACTATAATGGGAGAGAGATGAGAAGGGAGGGAGGAGGAGAATTCATCACCTTTGAAGGCTACCTAACCAAGCAATCAATCTCCTTGCCCTAATTCACCTTGTCTTGCTGTTGTGTGAGCATGCTGATGCATTCTATGCTACTCTCTCTATCTCCTCGTCATTCTAGATCGTACTCCTCTGATACCATGTTATGATGTTCAATTGAGATTGAATTGTTAAGCTTGGAATTCACAACATGGTATCAGAGGAGTATGATCTAAAATGACAAGGAGACTGGAGAGCGTAGCTTAGGATGCATCAGCATGCTCATGCAACACTCACAAGATGAATTAGGGCAAGGAGATTGATCACCATGTTTGTGCACAATCATGCCAAGGTCTTTGTCTGGGATAGGCTTGGAGGGTGCAGCCAAAAATCAGAAGCGCAATGGGCAAAATGCCAAGAAAAAAAAGGACAAGAAGTGCAAGGATAATAGCTTGTGTAATATTTGCAAGAAACCAGACTTGTAGTCATCTTTGTATTTTTGGTTGTGTTGCTTATGCTTTTGTCACCAAGAAGCATGGCACCAAACTTGAAGATTGCAGCGTGAAGGCTATTCTCATTGGCTATGGTGACTAGAAATGAAGGCTTACAAGCTCTACAGCCTTTCCAGTTCAAAGATCTTTCACAGTCATGATGTGATCTTTGACAAGTCTCAGACTTTATGCTACTCACAATCTTCCCACAGCAATCGAGCCCCCAGTCAAGTGTCAATAGTTTGTGGCAATTGACAGTGATGGAGAAGACACCTCTACTTCTAGGCTCTTGTTTATTTCTTCACAGCTACCATCGTCTCCTCTGTAGACGGAGCCGATCGGCTTTCAGTTTTCATGAAGGAAAACTGGATGAAGAACCGCTGAGAGCTGCCGTCAGTAAGAGACCCCCCACAATGATCAGGTCCACAGCATGCCAGCATCACTGCCGGAGTACTGTGGACCTGATCATCGTTTGAGCCAAATGAGCGCTATCCATGCCCAGTGTTATGGGAGATTTCTAGGTTTTTCCGGGGATCTAGGGAACCCGGCGGCCGTTCTCCCGGTTTGTTGTGTCTAGTTTTCTCTACAAGCTCTCGTTTTTCTCTCTTTTTCTTTAGGGAATCCTCGCGGATTGTCCATCCAAGCTGCTGCTTTCTAGGTTTGTTGTGTTTCGGGAGGTCGAGAAGGCCGAATCTCAAGGAGACGGCCAAAGATTCCCCTGTCTAACTGTGCAAGCTTGTTTTTTCTCTCTCGTCTTTACTGAGTTTGCTGGTGCAGGTTTGTTGTTGAGTTTCGTCTCTTAGCTCCGCTGTGAACGCTTTTTCCAGTGATGAAGACCAGATCATCTCCAGGAATTCTCTCAGGTGTGCAGTGTTTTAAACTGGATGGATTTGATCTTTTCCTGTTTTTCTTTGTTTAGGGGGTATCGATCGAGTGAAGACTACATATCCATATGTAGCAGTTAAAAAAGCAGACAGAGAGCATGGAGGATATCCAATGGACAGGTTTTGCTATGAAAGAAATGTAAGCTTTATATTTGTCTCAGGCTTTGTAATATTGTTTTTTTTTGTGTAATTTCTTTGGCCTGAGGATATGCTTGCAGAGGTAACTTTTCCCCCTTACCTAAAGGGTGTGCGTTTGGAAGAGGCACAGCAGGCATATCAACAGAAGAAACCAAATATCCGGTTTTTACCAAATGGTGCTAAAACAGAATTTAGTAAAGCAACTAAAGGCATGTTTTGGGTCACTGTTGGACGGTAAGTTCTCTTTTTGTTTCTCTTCTTTAATTTTAGTCTTTTCTTTTTCAGAAATTCTACTTTAGATAGCATCCCAGATGCAATCAACCATTTACTCTTTTTTTATTGCCTTCCGAATGAGTTTGACAATGGGCCAGTGATGGATTAGTTTATTACAAGATATTCCTTCTTGTGTTTACATGTAAAGTAATATTTCTTGTTTTTGTTGCAATAAATGTGAAGCCTTTTTTGTACAAATCGCAACTGTTATGAATTTAAGGTAGTAGAGAAAGCCTTTTTGATAAATAATATATAAGAGTTTTGATGCTATAGTCACTTTGAAGTTAGCTCGCTTTGAGAGCCTGCATTACCTTTTTCCGAATAGCTATCACCTCGGCTTTGCCTCGTCCTGCTAAAGTTAGCGTTGGCTCCAGGAATGTGAACTGCTGTGGAACTTCCGAGATGGAATCTAGGAGCTTGTCACTCACGTTCTTCTATTTTGCAGCCTCTGCCGTGTGAAGCACTGGACAACCTTTAACTCAGCTCAAAATGACAATGGCGCACCATGGAAACTTGTCTTGAATTGAAACTCAAAAGTTCCTTAAGGCTAAAGGCAAATGACTGCTGGATCTCAAGGATTGCCTTGGGTAAACTTGGTTTTGAATAAAAATTAATGCTTTCTGAGATCAAGTCATAGTTTAAGCATTAACATCAATGCTTTATTAAGGTTAACTTGCTAGAGTTTGTTCTTTTGCAAGAGGTAAATGAAAGTCTTCAAAAACTGCATTGGACTTCCATTGACTGACGTTGACTTTGAGCTCTCAGGTCAGCTAGTGCATGTTCCCCGAGTTTTCTTTTTTTCATTTTGCTGCAGTGGAAAGCATAGAAAATCATCAAGTAGTGTGGTAAGCCATAGGAGGAATGATCTAGTTGTTTATGTTTTGAGGGATTTGCAAAAGCTTCCCACAATATTTGTTGCTCAAGGATATTATCTATCCATCGTTTATAATCTTGTGGTACCCAACCTCGAAGCATGTGACAAATGACTGCAAGTGTTTGTGAAATTTGCTAACGAAAGAACGA
This sequence comes from Selaginella moellendorffii, assembly GCF_000143415.4. NCBI lineage: Eukaryota > Viridiplantae > Streptophyta > Lycopodiopsida > Selaginellales > Selaginellaceae > Selaginella > Selaginella moellendorffii. The sequence goes on from NW_003314267.1 coordinate 2,119,974, forward strand.
GGATTTACTTTGGCATTGATCAAATTCGCGAGAATAGTTCCTGGATGCTGCCCTTCTGGACGTCACCCGCGCATATCTGCGAGAAAGAGCTTCCACTGTTCTAAGAGAATCCTCGTCTGATCAGCAAGACATTTACCTCCACGATTTTCTCTGAGGCTTCCGGGACCACGATCGCTTCCACGCAAACTTCCGCGACCTGATCCACGAGCCGCAAGACCTTTTAGATGCATGCTTTCCTGCTAGAGTTTCTTACCTTTGATCGACTGATACCACCTATGAAGAGCGAGTCGGCTGGCCTCATGACGAGAGCCTCATCCTGGAACAAAAAGAAACGTTATCTCTAAGAAACTTAGGAGAGAATAGCAACGCTTACAGCGGGTGCGTTCTCTCGTAGACCAGCAGGCCTTACGATAGTGTACTCAAGCCCTGAGCGTTGCAATGCAAGCTCTGCCTGCCTTTTCCTGAGGAAGGATAAAACGAGTGAGACAACATTCTTGCGAAGTTAAAGCTTGTTTCGCTTACCACCACAGAATGGGGATTATCTGGAGGAATGACGAAACTCCTATCGACGTGACCAGTATAAACTGCGAGTTAAATGTCAGTCTGGATAGACAATACTTTGCTTGCTACCTTTTTCACTTGTCCTTGGTTCTTGGCTGCCGAGATAAGGTTCACAACTCCTTCATACTCGATCTGCAAAAAATCACTCAGTGTCAAAGAGAATGTGATTAACAACTTAAGAACCTGGTAAGTCTTCATAATATCCAGCGGGAAAAACTTCGTCCCAATGGCACACACGACCGCATTACTGTAAAGCTTGCATTAGACTGGAAGATGAGAAAGAGCCAAACGTACCTATCACCCAGTGCTTGCTTGAGAGTTTCGTATTTACAAATGTCGCCACGGACAGCCTGCTTGTCCAGAAAGAAGACACGTTACCAAACAACGCAGTGACACCAGCAGCACAAATTTCAACTCACAGTCACGTTGCCCTGCTCGTTGAATCGATTGGCCTTATCACGACACAATGCTCGCACTTTGGCACCTCCTTTCGAGAGCTTTTCCACCACGAGCCTGAGTTTAGAGAATCAAAACTTGGTTACAAAGGCAAAAACGAAAGAAAAAAGCAAGAACGGAAAAACGAACTCACGAACCTTCCAGTTCTTCCCGAGGCACCAGCCACGAAAACCTTGAGATCAGCAAACCGCCCTTGATCGTGCCGAGGTTGCTCCTTTGGTTCCGTGCCATCTTGATCGTGCCGGGGCTGCTCCTTTGATTTCTTGCCATCTTGATCGTGCCGGGGATGCTCCTTTGATTTTATGCCTTTAGACGAATCCACGGGAGCGCTGCCAGAAACTTCTTTCGAGACTGCCTCAGCCCCCCCAGCTTCTACGTTCTCTTTCAAATCTCCTCCCAAAGAAGAGATGCCCTCGAGCCGATCTCTCTCTTCTGAGTCTTCCAATCCATCGTCAGCTTCGTTCTCCTCTCTCAAATCACCTGGCAAAGAAGACACGGCCTCGGGCTCTTCCGACTCCTCAACTCCATCCTCGCCATCATCCGACGCAGCATCCTCGTCGGAGATTTCTTCATCCAGCGCATTATCGAGCAAAGATTTCTCTTGCCGATCTTCCTCATCCCCGTCGGGAGTCGAGCTATCCAGGATGTGAGGCTGCCGGACGAGCTCTTCCTCCACCGGATCATACAGATTACGCTTATTCAGGAGCTTCATATGCCCTGCACAGACCGATGCGATCAACAACAGCCAAGACGCAAGAACAAGAGAAGAAAATTTCCACTCACGAGCTCGCCGATGCTTCGTCCGCGCCACAATCTTCTGCATATCGCGCTTGGATCCTCCCGACGCCGTCGAGCATCGCACCAATCCGCGAGCGCGCCTCGCCGGAGGAGCATCCGCATTGGACCGCCATTGCCATGCGGCATCGAACCCCAACGTTAATTCCATACTCCCTTCTCTTTATTTTTAGGGTTTATGCCACTCGCTTGTTTTGTTCTTGCGCCAAGCGCGTTGCCGCCTTCCACGTCGCCGATCGATCGGGAGGTGGTCGCATAGGCAGCATCTTCTCGAGCGCTGGTCGATCGATCGCGAGGTTTTAGGGTTCTTATTTAAATCTGCGGGTGGTCGGGGAGAGGCAATTTGGGTATTTTCGCGTGGTTTTGTGCTTTCGTTCGTGTGTGGATTCGTTCGAAGATAGGTGCCTCTTGTAGTAGCGCGGCAGTCGCCACACAGCGCTGCAATATGAGGAAGAGTTCCAGGCGCACTGGCGTGATGCCCGCTCCAGCGGCGATGGCTCCACCCGGTAAGCCAGTTCTTTCACGCGAAAGCCTTACTCTTTCCTTCTTTTTTTCTCCATAGTGAAGAAAAAGAAAAGGACTGACACGAGTTTGAATCCAGCAAAGTCGAGCTCCAAGGAATTCGATAAGTGTGACACCTTGTTCAGTCGCTATGCTGAGAAGAATGACAAGTGCTTGATCGGGTGAGTGAGAGCTGGAAATTGTTTGATCGGCTGGTCGTATTGACAAACGTTGTTGCGAAAAAAAAAAGTCCGGAAGGAATAGAGGCGCTGTGCCGGGACTTGCAGATCGAACCCACGGATATGCGTATTCTTCTCCTGGCTTGGTGAGTATTTCCGAAAGCTAAGAGCTTTGAGCGAATCTTCCGGTTATATGTTCCAGGAAATTCGGAGCTGACAAGCAGGGATTCTTCACGCTGGTGAGTCTTGCTTTTGAAAGTTTTTTTCGCGCATTCAAGGATTGTTTGTTCTAGGAGGAGTGGCGAGCGGGCTTGAAGGCCTTGAAAGCGGATACACTGGATAAGTTGAAGAAGGCACTCGCAAATCTCCAGCAACAGGTGCGTGAGTGTATGATTCAAGCATCTTTTCGCTTATATAAGTTATCTTGCTTTCCAGGTTGCGGATGACGAAGAAGAATTCAAGTCCTTGTACAGCTTCTCCTTTCAGTATTGCTTGACAGGTAATCGCAAATCATCCATCCATCGCTGTCGCTGTAGAGATTGATGAACCTCCTTTCTCTTCCAGAACCAAGGCAAAAGACGCTGGATCTCGATTCGGCGTGCCAAATGCTGGAGCTCATTCTCTCGGGACGACCGCATTTGGATTCCTTCACTCGTTTCCTCCAGGTACTTCGTTGCTCTTTCAGGTTTCTCCAGAGTTTTCGATCGATCTTCACTCTTGGTTGGGATACTTTCTTCTCAGGAGCAAAAGGAATACAAGGGGATCAATCACGATCAGTGGATTGGATTTCTTCGCTTTTGTGACGAGGTATTCTAAAACTTTTTAAACGTTTTTTCGCGGGATCCCATCTTAACACTCGCTTTGGATCAATCACGCAGGTGAGCACTGATATGAGTAACTACGATGAGACGCAAGCGTGGCCTCTGCTCCTGGACAACTACGTGGAGTGGTCAAAACAGGCCGGTGGCTCCAAAGAGCCCATGTAAGAGAGAGGTGGAATATGCGATTGGAAATTCTTTTTTGCCCTCCCGCGTGGCATGGTGCGCTGGCACAGCTAGACAAGTGTTAGCCAATGTAGGCCCAGTATTCGAATGACGTGTCTCGTGACGTGGTGCATTGTTACTACAATTTGGGGGAAGACGATGGATCTTTAGATCTTTCTCCTCGCTCGCGCTGTAGCAACGACGAAAGGAGCCTCAATCGGTGATGCGCGTTGGCTTTTCAGTGGCCGTGCTGCGATGTCGGCGCTTGCGGTCTTAGGTCTAGGATTTGTGGCTGTAGGTCGGGATTTCTAGGGGAGCTCCGCTCCACAACAGGGAGGAAGAGGATTTCGCTGCTAATGCTGCTCGATCGATCGAGGCAGCTCACGAGATGGTGAAAGATACGGAGTATTACGACGTTCTAGGATTGACGCCGGATGCGAGCGCGGCCGATGTAAAGAAGGCGTATTATGTTAAGGTAATTGTCTCGTCTCGCTTGGCAAGCTCTCGATCGAGAGTGATCTTTTCTCTTCCGGACAGGCTAAGAAGGTACACCCAGACAAGAATCCCAATGATCCACAGGCCGCAAGGAATTTTCAAGTAAGTGAGCTAGCTCCTTTCCAATCTTCCAAGCGATTCTTACAAGGGATTCCATAAACTCTCTAGCTTCTCGGGGAGGCGTATCAAACGCTGAGCGATCCTGCGAAAAAAGAAGCCTATGACAAATTCGGCAAAGCTGGAGTGTCAACGTAAGTGTCTTTGCTACGAAGGTTCCATGTGTTCTCATCGAGGCTTTTTTGTTCTTGTGATGTTTCTTTCTTTGCAGAGACCAAATGCTCGACCCCGCTGCGGTGTTTGGCATGCTCTTCGGAAGTGAGATGTTTGAAGATTACGTTGGGCAGCTTGCAATGGCATCTATGGCGTCCATAGATACTTCAAGTGGTGATAACCAAGCCATGGATCTGAGGCAAGTACAAGAGAAGCTCAAGGTGAGTAGCTAGCGCTTTTGTTTTCTGTCTAGTTGCTTGCTCTTTAGTTTTCCGTCCGTTAACTCGGCCTTGTCTTCGCTCTTCACAGGTTTTGCAACAAGAGAGGGAAGATAAGCTTACCAAGTGCTTAATCGCTCGTCTACAGCGTTATGTTGACGGCGACAAAGACGGGTTCAGTGAATGGGCGAAAAACGAGGCTCAGCATCTTTCGAATGCGGGTATTATATAATCTTGGTGCTGAGCTTTGATCCGTGTTTTTTAACCCCGAAGTGCTTTCTATAATTTTGCCCTGTAGCTTTTGGAGAGCCGATGCTGCACACGATTGGGTACATATATGCTCGACAGGCTGCAAAGGAGCTTGGTAAAAAAATGTTGTTCATGGGAGTTCCTTTCTTGGCGGAATGGGTTCGTGACAAGGGACACTTTATCAAGTCACAAGTGACCGCCGCGGCTGGTTTGTAGAGTTTTACTCAGCTCCGCTTTTGCCATTATTCTAACAAGCAACTGTTGTCTCAGGTGCGATCGCCTTGATGCAAATGCAAGAGGATATGAAGAGGCAGCTCGCCGCCGGGGGTGATATGAGCGAAAGTGCCATCGAAAAGTATCTTGAATCCAAGCAACAAGTGATGATCGACTCTCTGTGGAAGCTCAACGTCGCGGACATCGAGGTCACTTTATCGCATATCTGCCAGAACGTAAGCAAGAGATATCACAACACTCTGATATACTCTGATATACAACAAACGTGATATACTTTCCAGGTTTTGCACGATGCTACCGCTGGAAGAGAAGTTCAGAGGCAGCGCGCAAAGGCTCTGAAAAAGCTGGGGAATATTTTCCAGGTTTGTTTGCATTCTCCATTCTCTTATCCTTTGTTCCGACAGGGCTTACAGGGAGCCAAAGTTCCGTATAGAAGAGAGAAAAGCCTTCGTCACGACGCGAAGCTGGGTCAAGACAGCTCGAGCTCCACACCGACGCCTCAACCGAGTAATTCATCTCAGACCTTCCAGGTTTTTATCACTTAAAGTTGTTTCCAAGCTCAAATCTTCCATGAACTTTTCTTTTGTTTGATTTGTTCTTCCAGAACCCAGCGGATGGTGGTTTTGCTAATCAGCCCACGTCAATGCCATCTCCAGCTGCTCCTCCGGGCATGGCATGAAAAAAATGGGAGAGATTGTGAAGAAAAGATCGATACTCCATTCTTTCATTGCGTGTATTGTGTGCCTATGTGATCTGACGGGTATAATTGAGACACGTGTCTAGTGGGCATTTGAATGATTCTAGGACGAGAGACAGCAAGGAAAGCGTCCTCCCGTAGAGTTTCTTGGCATTTGCAAGGCGTGATTAGGGCTTGTGGGAGCTCCGCTAGGGCTCTTCGATCCCGATCCTCGCCGCAATGTCGGACGCAATGGTAAATGGATTGGCAGGCGCTGGAGGCGGCCTCGTCGCGCAGCTCCTCACTTACCCGCTCCAGACGGTATTGTTAGCTTCGATCGATCGAACCGAGCGTGATTCTGTGATGCATTCTCAGGTAAATACTAGACAGCAGACGGAGAGGAGATCAAAGAAGCCGTCTTCCTCCTCGTCGGATGGTTCGCAAGCGACAATTCGGAAGAGTGGCACAATTTTGGAGATCTACAGGGTATGTTTTGGATCTTGGGGCGTTGACGGAATTATTTTGGTGTCATAGGTGATAGCGGAGGAAGGATGGGGTGGATTATATAGAGGTTTGACACCCTCACTTCTGGGAACAGTAGCGTCTCAGGTTTGTATGCGTGCTAAAGTCGTGATGAACTTATAGTTTTATTTGTTTGGTTTGTGCAGAGTGTGTACTACTATTTCTATCAGCTGTTTAGAAATGCGGCCGAGTCTAATGCTAGACGGAGGAGAAAGAATGGCATTGGAGATGGTACTGTTGGTATGTCCGACTCACTACTTGTAGCAGCATTGGCAGGGTAATTGGTCTTGATGCTTGTCTCTGACTTTGGAGTTCCTTTTTGCCTATTGCAGAAGCTTGAACGTACTCCTGACGAATCCTATCTGGGTCGTGGTGACTAGAATGCAGGCATGTTGTGCTAGCTCGTTTTCGTTGCTTCATATTACCGATGTTTCAGACACAAACGCAAGCGGAAATGAAATCAAGCGCTCTTCAAAGTGAGATTGAGAAACCTCCTGCATCCCGTGAAGCATTGCCAGCGGATGTTGAAAGTCAAGAAAAACAAATAAATATTGTCTCTCCTGCCACCAATCATGGTGCCGCCTACACTGTAAGTTAATGTTACCTTTTTTTTTATGTTAGTCTTGATGATGATTGCTTGTTAGGTTCAAGACCTCTACCGCGAAGCCGGTTTAATAGGCTTTTGGAAAGGAGTTCTTCCCACTCTTATAATGGTAACCACCAAACTTTGCATCCGAAACTCTCACGTTCATGTATCGAACAGGTTAGCAATCCCGCTATTCAATTTATGATTTATGAGACCCTATTAAAGGAACTCACCAAAAAGAGAAAGATAAACAAGCATGGGATGAAAGATGTTTCCCCTTTAGAGGTAAATGCGATTGCTTCCAACATTCCTCGGTTGACAGTTAACTGCCAGATTTTTGTAATTGGTTCTATTGGCAAGCTCGGTGCCACAATTGCCACATACCCGCTGCTCGTAGTAAAGGTACTGAAGTTGATGTTATGGTTGTCCCTTTCGCTAAAAGATGTCCTTGGGTTACCAGTCGCGCCTCCAAGCGAAGCAAGCAATCGGTAGGGATAAATCAACGCAGTACACAGGTTGAGTATCGATATTGTTTCGTGTCGTTGAGTTGACGTATGTGACCTTTGAACAACAGGAACTTTAGATGCAATCTTCAAGATGATCAGGTACGAAGGTTTGACCGGGTTCTACAAGGGGATGAGTACAAAGATCGTACAGAGCGTGGCAGCTGCGGCCTTGCTCCTTATGATTAAGGAAGAGCTGGTCAAGGTGGCTAGAAAGCTATTACTGAGGCGGCAAAAGAAACTTGCATCTCGTTAGCTGCTAAGAGGTAAACTCTTCTTCTTTGTGCTGGTGTAAGGTAACCTTCGATTTGTTTTTCCAGGCGATTTGAAATAATTTCTGACTTGACTTCCCAAGGCGTGAAGGATGTTCCATTCTTGGCTCGTTTGAAAGCTGCCACCCGAAAGATTTAAAGATATGGATCGGTTGGAATCCACACGGGTGTGGCCAAGCACTTTGTATTGGTAGTCACAAGGGGCCACTCTTTCCTTTGTCGCATTACAAGCCGGAGCAGAGCTGGAGAACATGCAGGTGGATTGGACTAGGATCAGAGATCAAGAGAGAGGGTCCGGGATCTTCTTTCCAGCAAGTTGGAGCAGTCGTGAATTGCGTGGATGCTTGGTGGAAAGAGCTGTCACCAGGTTGCTGGGGCTTGTCAGGGACAAAGTCTTTGGCAAACACACTCTACTAGTATGAAGACCGATTGTCTTGTCAGTACTCTCTCTCGAATTGAGACTCCGCGTCAATGCGGAGAGATGTTGCTCAAATGATCCTGCGCTAAGCCGACCGTCGCTCGCAGCAAACACCCGAGCTTATTAACCTTGACCTCTGACAGTGACTTTGTGGCTGCAGCAGCAAATAGATTGGTGGGACGTTCCCATTCAGCACAACGAGTAAACAAAGAACGAGAGGTATGAGTTGTGCTGCTTTGGTGCGAGCTGAATATTATACTAACACCTTGGACGTTTGACTGTGTATCCAGAAGGAGCCAAATTGGCGTGTTTACAAAAGCTCGAGCATTTGCGGTCCCACTCGTTAAGTAGCTACCCTCGTGGAGGAGAGAAAAAAAGAAAGAGGAGAAAAACTGCAAGAGGAAGAAGAAAAGGTTTGCTATTTTATGCTACAGTTCTCATGTTCTTGCTTGTATAGCCGCACATTTGGGACTACGAGCAGCCCGAATGAGACTCGCAACAGCGAGCTCTCAACTACCAGCGTAGCTTCCTATATGATTGTGGCTCGAGAGATGGTACTCGTTCTTTCGATTTACCGGCCACTGCTCCTTGGAATTTCTCTCGGCTTTACAACAAAACTTTTAGCGTGTGCAGTGGTGCTAGATCTACCGCAGCCTGGCACTCTGCAATCAAGGATCGTGCTGTCGGTACGCTTTGACTTCCTGTAGCCGCAGCCGACGTCCTCGCGTTGGCTACGGCTTGCTTTGTTTCCTTCCTTTTTCGCGTCCTCTGTGTATGATACTAATCAACTCTTTCTTCTGTAGGATAAAGCAGGAACACGCACAGAGGCCGTGTGCATATACCGGCAAACAGATTACGAAAGAAGTGATTATATGTGCACCGGAGAGGGAGGTAGGTGCATGTAAACATCAATCATACGCCTTCTGGAGTTGAGATTCCCAGAAGAAAATAAAACTCGAATAGACAGGCTCTCTCCGTGCGACACAATGCTCTGCAATTAATGGGGGAATGGAAAATCCCTCTAGAATGGTGAGCCGTCTCCGTGGTTGCTTTTGTTTTTACTGGATTGTCTCTCTTTTTTTTTTTTTTTTACAGGGTGGAGGAAAGTGGACTTGGAGCCATGAGTTACAACTGTCCGATGGTTCCCGGAGGAACTACAAAAGCTGGTAACTTCACACCGACAAAACTGTTTCAGGATCTATCTCCCAGTGAAAATGTGGCGACCTCGGTGTGCACAGGATACCAGGGGTGCTGTCCGACACCACGGCGTGAGATATTCCATTGCTGTGAGATCTTCTAATCCAGGTTCGCCAGCATCGTAGCTTAGCTCACTCTTATTTCCTTGCTTGCACAAGATATTGACTTAGTGGAAGGTTTATCGCCTTGCGCACAACCTAACGACCGTGCTCTCGTTTTTAAAACATTTGCTCCAGGGAACACGAAGAAATACACATGGCCTTATATTCGACTTTGGCTTGGCTCGCCGTGCTACGTGATTTTCCGCAAACTGGCCAAAGAACTACTAATATCAACCAACTAATCTCACCGTCATTTGACGTCAGCCTACATTGCTGCCGAGCTCATGGTGATGAAGGCAAGCCATATTTTCTGTTCTCTTGTTTTGGTTTCTCTTTTCTTTCGCTCGGTTCTTTTTTTCCCTCATGCTTTGTTCTCTTCCTCGCGCAGGGTGTGTTGCAACTTGGACAGCGATGGCGGTTTCCTGATTGATTTAAACGGGGGCCGTGTCTCATTCCCAGCCCGTTTTGTTTGCGTGAAGCTTCTTCTCAAAGCGCGTAAGGTTCGTTCTACTGTGCTTGCTTAGAATCGATTTTTATAACCATGGAGATTCTTAAACGTTTCCAAGGAAATCCAAGCTTCGTTTTTTATTTCCAGGAACGAAAGAGCGGTTGTTGGCCAGCGGCGTGGGTGTTCTAAACACCACGAAAAACGCGAATTCTTCCGGATGAGCTCATCGTTTTGCCCTTTTTCCCTTACGATATCCGGGTCTACTGGTAGACATAGATTTCGTTTGTCATATTACATGAGCTCATCATTGTTACAGGTTAGTTTATGTGTCGTTACAGACCTTCATTTAAACAGCCGAGAAATTTGGCCGCGTTTGTGATGCAAGCAAAGCCAGCCAACAAGCAAGCCTCCACCATCGCCGGGTAAAAACATTTGTTTTTCCACTTCTCACTCACTCCAGTTTTTAACCGAGGGGAGGAAGAATGTCGACAAGGATGGATTGTCCTTGAAAGTGAAGGGAATCGAACCCTGTCAACCCGGAAAATTAATCCCGCGGCCGTGGGGCCGCCGGGGTTTTGTCGGAGATGCAACGACATGGGACCCGAAATCATATCGGACGCTGATGCCCGAGCCACTGAGGCGCGCACACGTGGCAGTCCACAGGGGCCGCAGTTAATGCTTGGGTCCCGCCACGTGCGCGCTAGATGCTGGGTTCCAGAAGGCTGACGTGGCCAAACGGTTTTTTTGCCCTGGAGGTCCCAGGCTCGAATCGCAAGCGCGTCGGAAGGGATCTCGCCAAAGTTTAAAATAATCGCAACTCGCAACGTTTCGCTTGTTGACAAGAATTTTTTTTATAATCTTGTCAATGCAACTTGATCGTATTTTTTGTGGAGACCGGATAATGTCGGTGAAGACCCAATCCACAGCGTCCGATTCTTCTGATATTTGTTGTCGTCCGTCCGTTCCGTCCGTCCTTGTGTATGTTTGATACGCTTGGACCATCCAGTCTCTATACACGCTGTTTCAAGAAGACACGGGATGACCGCTTCCACAAGCACACAAGAATTGTATATCGTACATGAGAATGCGACCGTCAACTTTATGAAAAAGCTCGCGGGGAAAAAAAAAAAAACAAGAAAATTTGATGCGAGATGGAAAAACTACCCTCTGGTCGTTTGCTTGAACTGCAAAGTCACGTCTTATCGAGCTTTATATTCCTTGGAGACATATCAATGGGGGCCATACCACCTTTCCAAAGTCCGTAAGTCTGTTAAGCAAAGATTTGCTACGCACAAATTATATTAATATTAGTTACACCTTACCAACCACGAATCAGGGAGCCCTAACCAGGGAGGATATTCGGTGATCCATGGCAAGAATATGTGATGATTGATGTGGTGGTGGTAGCAACCTAGTATTGCGCGCGTTTAAAATCTCCGGGGGTGGGAACAAGGGTTTCTCTGCAGCTCAAGTGTCACAATTCCATCCGGTCTCTGTCACATCCCTCTCGCTTTCGATCGATCGCTCCTCCCTCTCTCTCTCCCTCTCCCTCTCTCCCTTCTTTCTCTCTCGATCAATCGATCGAGGCATTCCTCCGCTCGCTCTCTGGCGCTCGCGCGCACTTTCAAAAGAAATACACCATACAATGCGATTGATCGATCGATCCAGCAAAGCGGCCGGGGATGATCCATCGTTCGTGCTCGTTTCCCCCGCATTAGGTTAATTTGGGGGGAAAAGAGTAGAGTATGGGGAGGCATTCGTGCTGCCAGAAGCAAAAGCTCAAGAAAGGGCTATGGTCGCCAGAGGAGGACGAGAAGCTGGTGCGCTACATCACCAAGTATGGCCACAGCTGCTGGAGCACGGTGCCGGAGCAAGCCGGTCAGTAGCAATCGATCGCTCGAATGTGAGCTGCAAGATCACTCATCCATGGCGCTCGAATTATTTGCAGGATTGCAGCGATGCGGCAAGAGCTGCCGGCTCCGGTGGATCAATTACCTCCGCCCGGACCTCAAGCGTGGGAATTTCACGTCGCACGAGGAGAAGCTCATCATCGATCTCCACGCGGCGCTTGGCAACCGGTAAAGAGAGATTCTCGTTTGGTTTCGTTGTGAGAATTCCTCTCATTTGATCGGGGATTCTTCTTCCAGATGGTCGCAGATCGCGGCGAGGCTGCCCGGGCGCACGGACAACGAGATCAAGAATTTCTGGAATTCTTGCATCAAGAAGAAGCTCAAGCAAATGGGGATTGATCCCAACACCCACAAGCCTCTGCTCGTGGCCACCTCCGCCGCCGCCGCCGCCGCCGCCACTAGCCCCAGCGGCGCCGCCGCCGCCACCGCCACCACCACCCCGGACGCCAAATCACCCATCATCGAGCAGCAATTCCTGGACAAATCCAGCGCCAGCGCCGCCATGGTGATCACGCGACAACCCCCCAAACTGTTCGCCTGCCCCGAGGAGGACGACGATGGCGACGACAACGACGCCATGGGCGGAGAGGACGCCGCCATGAATTTCAAGAATGCCGGTCGATCCGACCAGCACGACCCCCGGAAGTTCTCGTTTCTCGCGAGAACCAAGCCACCCCAGTTCTTCAGCTGCGGCAGCGATCGCGACGAGGACAACAACGCCATGACACCGCTCACACCGCCATCGTCTTCTTCGAATTCTTCCAGCTATGGATCACAGCAGCTCTATCGTCCAGCATTTGGGTTCTTCCCCCAGCAGCAGCAGCAGCAGCAGCAGCAAGATCATCCTGGTTTCCTGCCACCAGGGATCAACAACTGGAACCAGCATTGGATCACGCAGCACGTCCCGCCCATGGCCGCGCCATTCTTCCACCCCGATCACGTCCACCATCCAATGCAGCAGCCAGCGCAAGCTTTTGGTGCCGGTACTAGTGCCTCCCTTTTCAATTCACCCAGCACGCTCAACAATGTGGCTCCAGTTCACGTTGGATCCTTGGTGTGGTATTTGCAGCAGCAGCAGCAACCGAGCATGATCGAGCAAAATCACCACCACCACCACCAGCGGAGTTCTTCTGGTAGCCAAGCGGAAGAGCCCAGCTTTGGACACCAGGAGATCAAAGGCGACGTAGACGACGACTTTAGCGCCAAGTACTGCGAGAATTTCCTCAAATTCGGTGACTTTGGCACTGGCGGGGATCCGGAGCGAGAATTCAGCAGCAGCCCCAGCGGCGGCGGCGACGATGGCGAGCAAGGATCGCCCGGCTGCTGCTCCAACGATCACGCCGCGTCGAGCTTTATGATCAAGCCACCGGTGGTGACGTCGAGGTGCTCCATCCCGGACGATGGTGGTGGCAAGGAATCGCCGTCCATGGACACCAGCTGTAGCAATGCAAGTGGCGGCGACGGGGGATTCCAGTTCTGGGACACTTGCACGACCACGAGTAACAGTAGCGGCGGCGACGGTGGCGGTGGTGGTGGTGGTGGTGGTGGCGACGCCAAATTCAGCCTCCCGTTCCTCCGCGCCGCCTCCTCCTCCGCCAATTCCTCCGACGACGCCGCCTCCGACAGCTTCTCCAACTCGTCCATCCGGTGGAGCGAGCTCCTCCCCAGCCCCGCCATCGCGCCGCCGGTCTGCCATGGTGGCGCCGCCATGGCAAAGCCGCGACAGCACAGCGATCAGTTTGGAGATTCATCGCCCTCCACGATTATGATCAAGTCGAGTGGTACGTCATGGTACGATCGTCGGGAGGAGGAGGAGGAGTTCTCGCCGGAGCTCCAGCGGATTGCGGCAGCATTGGACCAAATCATTTAAGATCTTTAATGGCTTTCTATACATTGCTACACTCGATCGACCGATGTTGGCGCGCATTATACGCTTACTATATAACCATTGATACGTTATACGTATTATATGGATCCATGCATTTGCTCGGATTTGGATCATATGAGATGTTCTTCGTTCCTTCGTTCTTTGTAACATTGATTTGATAGACGAATTGGTTGTTTAAAGAAGGCTTTTGTTGTATGCAACGAAGGTGTCTTTAGAAGGCTTTTCAGAGAGCTTGGTGAAAGTTGGCGATTGATTGATCAATCTTCCAATGTCGCCTGTTTGTTTGCTCGTTTTTGTTTGTTTCGTTTGGATGGTGGCGGTGATTGACATCGATTATAATTGAGTCCTTGGAACAACAGCAACACAACGCTCCAGAAGATCGTCCATGATTTCCACTTAGTTTTCTCAATCTTCTTGGAGAGATTTGACAAGACGAGGTGTTCTTTGTACTCTAGCCCTTTGAGAGATCGAGTGAATCGGAAAGGATTAAAATAATGCGCTTACTTTAGCGTTGATAAAGCCGTGCGCTAAACAATCACCGTCGCCCAGAGGGTACAGATCACTGTTTGCCTTTATTGACCTCGCTCGATCCTTACTTTCTTCTTTTCACTCTGTCTCCACATCCAGCCAACTTCATCGAGTGAAGAGACTCCAATCCTGTACATCATTCGCATCCAAGAATCGCTGATCTTCCCAAGAACCAATAGTCTAGACTTTGTTTGAATGTCGGTGGCGGTGCCACGAATTCGAGAGAATCAATCTAGAGAGAACAAAGCGAGCCCGCGATTCATTTCAATCTCCTCCTTTGACGCATACCACAAAGCAAGGAAGAAATCGCCCATGGACTTTGTCTTTGACGCAGCCTTTGTACAAAGAAACTATCTCCTTTTTTGCTCTCCTTTCTTCTACTTTCTCCCCTTTTCTTCCTCGACCCAGAAGCTTCTGAAAAAAGACCAATATCAAACCTTTTTCTTTCGAGTGAATGAATGAACGCTGCCGAGTGAGAACCCTAGAAAATGTTTGTCATAAATGCTCTGCCACCTTTTCGTTGTTTCGTTCTTTTCTTTGCATCAAATTGCTTTTCTTCTTTTGCTCTGCCATGCCCGCAACTACCATCTTATTCGCGGTACTTTGGATTGAATTCTCGTCCAGAGATCTTTAGGTGATCTTGGAGAACGCCATCGCTAGCCCTCTTCATGGGTGGGAAGCAATCCTCTTCTTCTACTTCCTGCTATAACGAGAAGAGGAAGCTCCGCAAAGGATTGTGGTCGCCCGAGGAAGACGAGAAGCTGGTGCAATGCATCACAAAGTTTGGGCATGGCTCATGGAGCAATGTTCCCAGACAAGCTGGTGATTCTCATTTCTACATCTTTCTTCTATCAATCCCTCCACGATTTCTTCTCTTCGTGCTCCAAGTTCATTGCTTCGTGTTGTGCGCATAAATTGTCGAATCTCTCTCTTATCGTTTCTTTCGCTTTTAATTTCCTTCATGAACTTGGTCGAGACAGGTTACATTTTCTTCTTTCTAATCTTTGATTGATCGATCGATCGGCACAGGATTGGATCGCTGCGGCAAGAGCTGCCGGCTTCGATGGATAAACTACCTTCGCCCTGACTTGAAACGAGGTGGTTTTGGCGAGCACGAAGAGCAACTCATCATCGATCTCCATGCCATCGTTGGTAACAGGTCGATTCAATCTCAAAATCAATGTCTTTCGACTTGACTTTCGCTTGAATTTGTTCTGGCAGATGGTCACACATTGCCCGGCAACTGCCCGGAAGAACAGACAACGAGATAAAAAACTTCTGGAACTCGGTGATCAAGAAGAAACTACGGAAGATGGGCATCGACCCAAAAACGCACGCGCAGATCACGTCACCCTCGACGACCTCGCCACAATTCAGCAGCAGTGAGCTCATTATCACCGATGATCATCAGCAGAGTTTCGACGACCCCTCGGGTGTCATAAGCAGCTTCATGAATCACGCTCCATTCTCATTCCAACAAGATCATCAAGATCCTTCCACTTGTGCCACCAGCAATCTTGTCGTGCTGCATGGCTCCTCGTCCGGATCCCGCGATCAAGAGCTTGCTGGAACCTCGAGCTCGGCTCTAGTCGATCATCGATTTTACGACCCAGCAGAAGCAATGGATTACAACTGCGCGGATTTCAACCAGGGTGGTGATGAACGCCATGTCAATCAAGATTCGTCTTTGCCCGCCATGTCATGCACTGTACAAAGTTTAGCATACACCGGAGATTTTCCAGGCGAGGCTTTGCTCTCACCGCCTCTCCTGGATTGCTTCCATCGCGAAGAGCAGCACGAAGACGAGCAACCATTTGTTCTTCCCGCAAATGCCATTAGCTACAACGCAGGGGAGTATTATCCCCTTGGCTTTCATCAGGCATTCATGTGATTACAAGTTGATACAAAATCTATAAACTCGGCTCAGATTTAAGCTTGTAAATTCACGAGAATACATAAAGAAAAACTAGTTTGTCACGCAGTATAAATCTCTATCACTCCAGTGCCTAGCCTTTTCCGTTTGCGTTGGACTGTTTTGTGTAGTGGCAAAGTACCCAAAACGTTCACAGCCAAGAACTTGTGATCGGCTTAGAGTCTAGAGCTCCAATAACTTCTATTACAGACAACATGGAGAAATAAAATTGTAGTCACATGGTTTTATTTGTCGAGCTCGATCGAGTGAATGAATGGGATGGTATACATGTATGTGTGCCTGTGTAAGTAAAATTTATATACATTTTCTTTTCATCACTCACATGTGTTGTAGCGCGGCCGCCAACGATGACTGCCAATCGGAAGCCGCCAGCTCGGACTTGATGCCGGAATCAAAACTTGGAATCTTTGACGCGGTGGTGGCGCCGCCACCTCCTCCGCCGAACGTAAAACCCATGGCACCGTCAAACTGCGTTGACCTGTTCTGACCGTCGCTCGTCAGCGCAAAGTCAACGGCCGCCAGATCGTAAGGCTGTTGCTGGTGCTGCTGATACTGCGGGTGATGGTGGTGGTGGTGATCAAAGGAAGCCACCGCTGGCGGCGATGCATCGCAGATTTGATACATGAAATTGGATCCGGTGTGAGTAGCGAAAGCGTTGTTGTAATTCAAATGCACGATGCCCGGAAGAACAGCGCCAGTGGTGCTCCCGGGGAATTGCTGCCTCATCTCATCCCCCTGGTGCTCCTCCCCTGCCGGATTCCCATCGAAAGTACTAGTACTTGAGCGATGATCAAAGTCTGGATTGTAGCTGCCGCGGCCTGATGGAGTACTAGTCCAGTGATTATCCGATCTCATGCTTTGCAGTGGGCTCGAGAAGATCGCTTCGCTAGCACTGTGACTGGCTGCTGGAACTAGAGGTGAGTGATCTTCCACGCCTGGCCTGGTGATCATCCACTCGTTGTAAATCCTGGAATCCCTCGATACGTTGCTCAAATCGGAGAAGTTCCTCAACAGAATTCTCGCAGTTCCTCCTCCTCCTTCTGAATTCACCACTCCAGGCGATGCAAGTGGATTGACGACGCTCCTGGAGTTGGAGCTCTCGTGGTGATTGATTTGCAGCTCGCTAACCAGTGCTGGATTGCGGAGGAGTTTGGTGTCGGAGAAGCTGCGGCCCAAGCGAGGATGGGCTTCGAGATTGATGTTGTAGGGGTAGAGCTTGGAGGATTTGAGGTCGCTGTGGTCGCCCGGTTGGGACTGCGAGGACTCGGACTCGGCGGAGCCGGATTTGAAGGAAGAGATGTCGTCACAGGGAGGGAACTGTGGCAAATTCTTGCCGATGCTCGAGCCCGCCGCGTCGTTCATTATGGGCTTGTGAGTCTTTGGGTCTATCCCCAGGCGCTTGAGTTTCTTCTTGATGCACGAGTTCCAAAAGTTTTTTATCTCATTGTCGGTGCGGCCGGGGAGCTGTGTAGCGATTTGCGACCACCTTGAAACAAGAAGGAAACTTTAGCAAGCTTTTCCAAAAGAAGTTGTTTTGAAACTTGGAAGAGTTTCATGGTGTCTTGGAATATTAACCTGTTGCCAACGATCGCATGGAGATCGATGATGAGTTTCTCCTCTTGAAGCGAGAAAGCACCGCGCTTGAGATCGGGGCGGAGGTAATTCTTCCATCTCAATCTGCAGCTTTTCCCGCATCTCTCCAGTCCTGTTGGATCGGAATTGGGCCAGGAAAACGCAAAGAAAATATCCATCTTGGCTTTAGAGAATGGAAGCTTTTCATTTCCTTACCAGCAAGCCGAGGTACATTGCTCCAGCAGCCATGGCCGTAAGTGGTGATGCACTTGACAAGCTTCTCGTCTTCCTCGGGCGACCACAAACCTTTGCGAAGCTTTTGTTTCTGGCAACACGAGTGTCGCCCCATGCGACGGGGGAAACTGGTTACGAGAAAATACAAAAAGTGAAGAAAAAGAAGAAAAAAAACAGATTTTTGCAGAAGAAGGAACAACTTCGCGAAGAGAAGAAATAAAGTATAAAAAAGGAAAGCTCGGTGCAAGCAAAGGACCAAAGGACTGAAGGACACAGACTATAAGTTTTACTTGCTTGCTTCACTCCTAAAGGCTGGAAGAGAATGAGAGAATGTGTGCATGCATCAACTGGAGACTGG